>NW_026870884.1:2503571-2816517 GCF_033118175.1 Dama dama
TCAGCGACGTCAGGACTCCTGCCTAGGTGTGAGGGACACCTTGGGATTCTCCTCGAGTCTTGGCATGGCAATTTGGACGCAACTCCACGTGAGGCGGGAGACCCAGTGTCCCTTTCCACGTGCCACAGGGATCCTGGGACTCCTATCCATTTTCAAGAGGAGTCAGGCATCGTCTCCTTTGGAAGCATTGATCTCCGCGGACCTCTCGAGTTTTCAAAGGATATGAGGCCTCCGGTCGCGATGAGGCGGAGACCTAGGTCTTTCTCTGTGGTCTCCACAGGGGATTCAGACATCCCTTCGTCTTGGGAGATGCAAGGCGAGCCTGCATTCAATTCACTGCAGGGATATCCGGCCTTACTTCGAGTCAGAGCATCTCCGTGTCCATTCCACTTGAGGCCACAAACTCAGGGTCCCTCTCACATACTTGTAGCTGAGAGAAGCCTCTTCTTGAGGTGCTTGTGGAAAGTTGGTATGACTCTTGAGTCGAAGCCAGGGACTAAGATCTCATCTCGAGTTGATTTGGGGTCCACGGAGCCCTTTCGTGTTGCTCCAGTGACCTCAGTATCCCTCTAGAATTGAGACAGTGATCTTGGGTTTTCTCTGGAGTGCCATCAAGGAAATCAAGGCTCCTTTCACGATTGATGTGGAACACGGTATGGTTCTGCACGCTGTGCAGGGGAATCGGGCCACATCTCGCGGCGACGGGGAAGTCTCATGGTTTTTCTCGAGTTGCGGCCGAAACCTGGGGTATATTCTCGAGTTACGACGGGGAGAGCCCTTCCAGACACGTGTTTGTTCAGCGACGTCAGGACTCCTGCCTAGGTGCGAGGGACACCTCGGGATTCTCCTCGAGTCTTGGCATGGCAATTGGGACGCGTCTCCACGTGAGGCGGGAGACCCAGGGTCCCTTTCCACGTGCCACAGGGATCCTGGGACTCATATCCATTTTCAAGAGGAGTCAGGCATCGTCTCCTTTGGAAGCATTGATCTCCGGGGACCTCTCGAGTTTTCAAAGGATGTGAGGCCTCCGTTCGCGTTGAGGCGGAGGACTAGGTCTTTCTCTCTGGTCTCCACAGGGGATTCAGACAACCCTTCGTCTTGGGAGATGCAAGACGAGCCTGCATTCAATTCACTGCAGGGATATCCGGCCTTACTTCGAGTCAGAGCATCTCGGTGTCCATTTCACTTGAGGCCACAAACTCAGGGTCCCTCTCACATACCTGTAGCTGAGAGAAGCCTCCTCTTGAGGTGCTTGTGGAAAGTTGATCTTCCTCTTGAGTCGAAGCCAGGGACTAAGCTCTCATCTCGAGTTGAATTGGGGTCCACGGAGCCCTTTTGTGTTGCTCCAGTGACCTCAGGATCCCTCTAGACTTGAGACAGTGATCTTGGGTTTTCTCTGGAGTGCCATCAAGGAAATCAAGGCTCCTTTCACGTTTGATGTGGAACACGGAATTGCTCTGCACGCAGTGCAGGGGAATCGGGCCTCATCTCGCAGCGAGGGGGAAGTCTCATGGTTTATCTGGAGTTGCGGCCGGAACCTGGGGTATATTCTCGAGTTACGACGGGGAGGGCCCTTCCAGACACGTGTTTGTTCAGCGAAGTCAGGACTCCTGCCTAGATGCGAGGGATACCTCGGGATTCTCCTCTAGTCTTGGCATGGCAATTGGGACGCGTCTCCACGTGAGGCGGGTGACCCAGGGTCCCTTTCCACATGCCACAGGGATCCTGGGACTCCTATCCACTTTCAAGAGGAGTCAGTCATCGACTCCTTTGGAAGCATTGATCTCCGTGGACCTCTCGAGTTTTCGAAGGGTGTGAGGCCTCCGGTCGCGATGAGGCGGAGAATTAGGTCTTTCTCTATGGTCTCCACAGGGGATTCAGATATCCCTTCCTCTTTGGAGATGCAAGACGAGCCTGCATTCAATTCACTGCAGGGATATCCGGCCTTACTTCGAGTCAGAGCATCTCGGTGTCCATTCCACTTGAGGCCACAAACTCAGGGTCCCTCTCACATACTTGTAGCTGAGAGAAGCCTCCTCTTGAGGGGCTTGTGGAAAGTTCGTATTCCTCTTGAGTCGAAGCCAGGGATTAAGCTCTCATCTCAAGTTGATTTGATGTCCACGGAGCCCTTTCCTTTTGCTCCAGTGACCTCATGATCCCTCTAGACTTGAGACAGTGATCTTGGGTTTTCTCTGGAGTGCCATCAAGGAAATCAAGGCTCCTTTCATGTTTGATGTGGAACACGGAATTGCTCTGCATGCAGTGCAGGGGAATCGGGCCTCATGTCGCTGCGAGGGGGAAGTCTCATGGTTTTTCTCGAGTTGCGGCCGGAACCTGGGGTATATTCTCGAGTTACAACGGGGAGGGCCCTTCCAGACACGTGTTTGTTCAGCGACGTCAGGACTCCTGCCTAGGTGTGAGGGACACCTCGGGATTTTCCTCGAGTCTTGGCATGGCAGTTGGGACGCGTCTCCACAGGAGCCGGGAGACCCAGTGTCCCTTTCAACGTGCCACAGGGATCCTGGGACTCCTATCCATTTTCAAGAAGAGTCAGGCATCGTCTCCTTTGGAAGCATTGATCTCCGCAGACCTCTCGAGTTTTCAAAGGATGTGAGGCCTCCGGTCTTGAAGAGGCGGAGGACTAGGTCTTTCTCTGTGGTCTCCACAGGGGATTCAAACATCCCTTCGTCTTGGGAGATGCAAGACGAGCCTGCATTCAATTCACTGCAGGGATATCCGGCCTTACTTCGAGTCAGAGCATCTCGGTGTCCATTCCTACTTGAGGCCACAAACTCAGGGGCCCTCTCAATACCTGTAGCTGAGAGAAGCCTCCTCTTGAGGTGCTTGTAGAAAGTTGGTATTCCTCTTGAGGCGAAGCCAGGGACTAAGCTCTCATCTCGAGTTGATTTGGGGTCCAGGGAGCCCTTTCTTGTTGCTCCAGTGACCTCAGGATCCTTCTAGACTTGAGACAGTGATCTTGGGTTTTCTCTGGAGTGCCATCACGGAAATCAAGGCTCCTTTCACGTTTGATGTGGAACACGGAATTGCTCTGCACGCAGTGCAGGGGAATCGGGCCTCATCCAGCGGCGAGGGGGAAGTCTCATGGTTTTTCTCGAGTTGCGGCCGGAACCTGGGGTATATTCTCGAGTTACGACGGGGAGGGCCCTTCCAGACATGTGTTTGTTCAGCGACGTAGGTACTCCTGCCTAGGTGCGAGGGACACCTCGGGATTCTCCTCGAGTCTTGGCATGGCAATTGGGACGCGTCTCCACGTGAGGCGGGAGACCCAGGGTCCCTTTCCACGTGCCACAGGGATCCTGGGACTGCTATCCATTTTCAAGAGGAGTCAGGCATCGTCTCCTTTGGAAGCATTGATCTCCGCAGACCTCTCGAGTTTTCAAAGGATGTGAGGCCTCCGGTCGCGATGAGCCGGAGTACTAGGACTTTCTCTGTGGTCTCCACAGGGGATTCAGACATCCCTTCGTCTTGGGAGATGCAAGACGAGCCTGCATTCAATTCACTGCAGGGATATCCGGCCTTAATTCGAGTCAGAGCATCTCGGTGTCCCTTCCACTTGAGGCCACAAACTCAGGGTCCTTCTCACATACCTGTAGCTGAGAGAAGCCTACTCTTGAGGTGCTTGTGGAAAGTTGGTATTCCTCTTGAGTCGAAGCCAAGGAAAAGCTCTCATCTCGAGTTAATTTGGGGTCCACGGAGCCCTTTCGTGTTGCTCCAGTGACCTCAGGATCCCTCTAGACTTGAGACAGTGATCTTGGGTTTTCTTTGGAGTGCCATCAGGAAATCAAGTCTCCTTTAACGTCTGATGTGGAACACGGAATTGCTCTGCAAGCAGTGCAGGGGAATCTGGCCTCATCTCACGGCGAGGGGGAAGTCTCATGGTTTTTCTCGAGAAGCGGCTGGAACCTGGGGAATATTCTCGAGTTACGACGGGGAGGGCCCTTCCAGAAACGTGTTTTTTCAGCGACGTCAGGACTCCTGCCTAGGTGCGAGGGACACCTCGCGATTCTCCTCGACTCTTGGCATGGCAATTGGGACGCGTCTCCACGTGAGGCGGAACCCCAGGGTCCCTTTCCACGTACCACAAGGATCCTGGGACTCCTATCCATTTTCAAGAGGAGTCAGGCATTCTCCTTTGGAAGCATTGATCTCCGCGGACCTCTCGAGTTTTCAACGGATGTGAGGCCTCCGTTCGCAATGAGGGGGAGGACTAGGTCTTTCTCTGTGGTCTCCACAGGGGATTCAGACAACCCTTCGTCTTGGGAGATGCAAGACGAGCCTGCATTCAATTCACTGCAGGGATATCTGGCCTTACTTCGAGTCAGAGCATCTCCGTGTCCATTCCACTTGAGGCCACAAACTCAGGGTCCCTCTCACATACCTGTAGCTGAGAGAAGCCTCCTCTTGAGGTGCTTCTGGAAAGTTGGTATTCCTTTGGAGTCGAAGCCAGGGACTACGCTCTCATCTCGAGTTGATTTGGGGTCTACGGAACCCTTTCCTGTTGCTACAGTGACCTCAGGATCCCTCTAGACTTCAGACAGCGATCTTGGGTTTTCTCTGGAGTGCCATCAAGGAAATCAAGGTTCCTTTCACGTTTGACGTGGAACACGGAATTGCTCTGCATGCAGTGCAGGGGAATCGCGCCTCATCTCGCGGCGAGGGGGAAGTCTCATGGTTTTTCTCTAGTTGCGGCCGGAACCTGGGGTATGTTCTCGAGTTACGACGGGGAGGGCCCTTCCAGACACGTGTTTGTTCAGCGAAGTCAGGACTCCTGCCTAGGTGTGAGGCACAACTCGGGATTCTCCTCGAATCTTGGCATGGCAATTGGGACGCGACTCCACGTGAGGCGGGAGACCCAGGGTCCCTTTCCACGTGCCACAGGGATCCTGGGTCTCCTATCCATTTTCAAGAGGAGTCAGGCATCGTCTCCTTTGGAAGCATTGATCTCCGCGGACCTCTCGAGTTTTCAAAGGATGTGATGCCTCCGGTCGTGATGAGGCGGACTACTAGGTCTTTCTCTGTGGTCTCCACAGGGGATTCAGACATCCCTTCGTCTTGGGAGATGCAAGACGAGTCTGCATTCACTTCACTGCCGGGATATCCGGCCTTACTTCGAGTCAGAGCATCTCGGTGTCCATTCCACTTGAGACCACAAACTCAGTGTCCCTCTCACATACCTGTAGCTGAGAGAAGCCTCCTCTTGAGGTGCTTGTGGAAAGGTGCTATTCCTCTTGAGTTGAAGCCAGGGACGAAGCTCTCATCTCTAGTTGATTTGGGGTCCACGGAGCCCTTTCGTTTTGCTACAGTGACCTCAGGATCCCTCTAGACTTGAGACAGTGATCTTGGGTTTTCTCTGGAGTGCCATCAAGGAAATCAAGGCTCCTTTCACGTTTGATGTGGAACACGGAATTGCTCTGCACGCAGTGCAGGGGAATCGGGCCTCATCTCGCGGCGAGGGGGAAGGCTCAAGTTTTTTCTCGAGTAGCGCGGGAACCTGGGGTATATTCTCGAGTTGCGACGGGGAGGACCCTTCCAGACACGTGTTTGTTCAGCGACGTGAGGACTCCTGCCTAGGTGCGAGGGACACCTCGGGATTCTCCTCGAGACTTGGCATGGCAATTGGGACGCGTCTTCATGTGAGGCGGGAGACACAGGGTCCCTTTCGACGTGCCACAGGAATCCTGGGACTCCTATCCATTTTCAAGAGTACTCAGGCATCGTCTCCTTTGGAAGCATTGATCTCCGCGGACCTCTCGAGTTTTCAAAGGATTAGAGGCCTCCGGTCGCAATGAGGCGGAGATCTAGGTCTTTCTCTGTGGTCTCCACAGGGGATTCAGATATCCCTTCCTCTTGGGAGGTGCAAGACGAGCCTGCATTCAATTCACTGCAGGGATATCTGGCCTTACTTCAAGTCAGAGCATCTCGGTGTCCATTCCACTTGAGGCCACAAACCCATGGTCCCTCTCACATACCTGTAGCTGAGAGAAGCCTCCACTTAAGGTGCTTGTGGAAAGTTGGTATTCCTCTTGAGTCGAAGCCAGGGACTAAGCTCTCATCTCGAGTTGATTTGGGATCCACGGAGCCCTTTCGTGTTGCTCCAATGACCTCAGGATCCCTCTAAACTTGAGACAGTGATCTTGGGTTTTCTCTGGAGTGCCATGAAGGAAATCAAGGCTCCTTTCACGTTTGATGTGGAACACGGAATTGCTCTGCACGCAGTGCAGGGGAATCGGGCCTCATCTCGCAGTGAGGGGAAGTCTCATGGTTTTTCTCAAGTTGCGGCCGGAACCTGGGGAATATTCTCGAGTTGCGACGGGGAGGGCCCTTCCAGTCACGTGTTTGTTCAGCGACGTCAGGACTCCTGCCTAGGTGCGAGGGACACCTCGGGATTCTCCTCGATTCTTGGCATGGCAATTGGGACGCGTCTCCACGTGAGGCGGGGGAACTTGTGTCCCTTTCCACGTGCCACAGGGATCCTGGGACTCCTATCCATTTTCAAGAGGAGTCAGGCATCGTCTCCTTTGGAAGCATTGATCTCCGTGGACCTGTCGAGTTTTCAAAGAATGTGAGGCCTCTGGTCGCAATGAGGCGGAGGACTAGGTCTTTCTCTGTGGTCTCCACAGGGGATTCAGACATCCCTTCGTCTTGGGAGATGCAAGACGAGCCTGCATTCAATTCACTGCAGGGATATCCGGCCTTACTTCGAATCAGAGCATCTTGGTGTCCATTCCACTTGATGCCACAAACTCAGGGTCTCTCTCACATACCTGTAGCTGAGAGAAGCCTCCTCTTGAGGTGCTTGTGGAAAGTTGGTGTTCCTCTTGAGTCGAAGCCAAGGACTAAGCTCTCATCTCGAGTTGACTTGGGGTCCACGGAGCCCTTTCGTGTTGCTCCAGTGACCTCAGGATCCCTCTAGACTTGAGACAGTGATCTTGGGTTTTCCCTGGAGTGCCATCAAGGAAATCAAGGCTCCTTTCACGTTTGATGTGGAACACGGAATTGCTCTGCACGCAGTTCAGGGGAATCGGGCCTCATCTCGCGGCGAGGGGGAAGTCCCATGGTTTTTCTCGAGTTGCGGCCAGAACCTGGGATATATTCTCGACTTACGACGGGGAGGGCCCTTCCAGACACGTTTTGTTCAGCGACGTCAGGACTCCTGCCTAGGTGCGAGGGACACCTCGGGATTCTCCTCGAGTCTTGGCATGGCATTTGGGACGCGTCTCCACGTGAGGCGGGGGACCCAGGGTCCCTTTCCACGTGCCACAGGGATCCTGGGACTCCTATCCATTTTCAAGAGGAGTCAGGCATTGTCTCCTTTGGAAGCATTGATCTCCGCAGACCTCTCGAGTTTTCAAAGGATGTGAGGCCTCCGGTCGCGTTGAGGCGGAGGACTAGGTCTTTCTCTGTGGTCTCCACAGGGGATTCAGACATCCCTTCGTCTTGGGAGATGCAAGACGAGCCTGCATTCAATTCATTGCAGGGATATCCGGCCTTACTTCAAGTCAGAGCATCTCGGTGTCCATTCCACTTGAGGCCACAAACTCAGGGTCCCTGTCACATACCTGTAGCTGAGAGAAGCCTCCTCTTGAGGTGCTTGTGGAAAGTTGGTGTTCCTCTTGAGTCGAAGCCAAGGACTAAGCTCTCATCTCGAGTTGACTTGGGGTCCACGGAGCCCTTTCGTGTTGCTCCAGTGACCTCAGGATCCCTCTAGACTTGAGACAGTGATCTTGGGTTTTAACTGGAGTGCCATCAAGGAAATCAAGGCTCCTTTCACGTTTGATGTGGAACACGGAATTGCTCTGCACGCAGTGCAGGGGAATCGGGCCTCATCTCGCGGCGAGGGGGAAGTCTCATGGTTTTTCTCGAGTTGCGGCCGGAACCTGTGGTATATTCTCGAGTTACGACGGGGAGGGCCCTTCCAGAGACGTGTTTGTTCAGAGACGTGTTTGTTCAGCGACGTCAGGACTCCTGCCTAGGTGCGAGGGACACCTCGGGATTCTCCTCGAGTCTTGGCATGGCAATTGGGACGAGTCTCCACGTGAGGCGGGAGACCCAGTGTCCCTTTCCACGTGCCACAGGGATCCTGGGACTCCTATCCATTTTCAAGAGGAGTCAGGCATCGACTCCTTTGGAAGCACTGATCTCCGCGATCCTCTCGAGTTTTCAAAGGATGTGAGGCCTCCGGTCGCAATGAAGCTGAAAATTAGGTCTTTCTCTGTGGTCTCCACAGGGCATTCAGACATCCCTTGTTTTGGGAGATGCAAGACGAGCCTGCATTCAATTCACGGCAGGGATATCCGTCCTTACTTTGAGTCAGAGCATCTCGGTGTCCATTCCACTTGAGGCCACAAACTCAGGGTCCCTCTCACTTACCTGTAGCTGAGAGAAGCCTCCTCTTGAGGTGCTTGTGAAAAGTTGGTATTCCTCTTGAGTCGAAGCCAGGGACTAAGCTCTCATCTCGAGTTGATTTGGGGTCCACGGAGCCCTTTCGTGTTGCTCCAGTGACCTCAGGATCCCTCTAGACTTGAGACAGTGATCTTGGGTTTTCTCTGGAGTGCCATCAAGGAAATCAAGGCTCCTTTCACGTTTGATGTGGAACACGGTATTGCTCTGCACGCAGTGCAGTGGAATCGGGCCTCATCTAGCGGCGAGGGGGAAGTCTCATGGTTTTTCTCGAATTGCGGCCGGAACCTGGGGTATATTCTCGAGTTACGACGGGGAGGACCCTTCCAGACACGTGTTTGTTCAGCGACGTCAGGACTCCTGCCTAGGTGCGAGGGACAACTCGGGATTCTCCTCGAGTCTTGGCATTGCAATTGGGACGCGTCTCCACGTGAGGCGGGAGACCCAGGGTCCCTTTCCACGTGCCACAGGGATCCTGGGACTCCTATCCATTTTCAAGAGGGGTCAGGCATCGTCTCCTTCGGAAGTATTGATCTCAACGGACCTTTCGAGTTTTCAAAGGATACGAGGCCTCCGGTCGAGAGGAGGCGGAGGACTAGGTCTTTCTCTGTGGTCTCCACAGGGGATTCCTACAACCCTTCGTCTTGGGAGATGCGGGACGAGCCTGCATTCAATTCACTGCAGGGATATCCGGCCTTACTTCGAGTCAGAGCATCTCGGTGTCCATTCCACTTGAGGCCACAAACTCAGGAGCCCTCTGACATACCTGTAGCTGAGAGAAGCCTCCTCTTGAGGTGCTTGTGGAAAGTTGGTATTCCTCTTGAGTCGAAGCCAGGGACTAAGCTCTCATCTCGAGTTGATTTGGGGTCGAGGGAGCCCTTTCTTGTTGCTCCAGTGACCTCAGGATCCCCCTAGACTTGAGACAGTGATCTTGGGTTTTCTCTGGAGTGCCATCAATAAAATCAAGGCTCCTTTCACGTTTGATGTGGAACACGGAATTGCTCTGCATGCAGTTCAGGGGAATCGGGCCTCATCTCGCGGCGAGGGGGAAGTCTCATGGTTTTTCTCGAGTTGCGGACGGAACCTGTGGAATATTCTCGAGTTAGGACGGGGAGGGCCCTTCCAGACACGTGTTTGTTCAGCGACGTCAGGACTCCTGCCTAGGTGCGAGGGACACCGCGGGATTCTCCTCGAGTCTTGGCATGGCAATTGGGACGCGTATCCACGTGAGGCAGGAGACCCAGGGTCCCTTACCACATGCCACAGGGATCCTGGGACGCCTATCCATTTTCAAGAGGAGTCAGGCATCGTCTCCTTTGGAAGCATTGATCTCCGCGGACCTCTCGAGTTTTCAAAGGATGTGAGGCCTCCGGTTTCGATGAGGCGGAGGACTAGGTCTTTCTCGGTGGTCTCCACAGGGGATTCAGACATCCCTTCGTCTTGGGAGATGCAAGACGAGCCTACATTCAATTCACTGCAGGGATATCCTGCCTTACTTCGAGTCAGAGCATCTCGGTGTCCATTCCACTTGAGGCCACAAACTCAGGGTCCCTCTCACATACTTGTAGCTGAGAGAAGCCTCCTCTTGAGGTGCTTGTGGAAAGTTGGTATTCCTCTTGAGTCGAAGCCAGGGACTAAGCTCTCATCTCAAGTTGATTTGGGGTCCACAGAGCCCTTTCGTGTTGCCTCAGTGACCTCAGGATCCCTCTAGACTTGAGACAGTGATCTTGGGTTTTCTCTGGAGTGCCATCAAGGAAATCAAGGCTCCTTTCACGTTTGATGTGGAACACGGAATTGCTCTGCATGCAGTGCAGGGGAATCGGGCCTCATCTTGCGGCGAGGGGGAAGTCTCATAGTTTTTCTCGAGTTGCGGCCGGAACCTGTGGTATATTCTCGAGTTACGACGGGGAGGGCCCTTCCAGACACGTGTTTGTTCAGCGACGTCAGGACTCCTGCCTAGGTGCGAGGGACACCTCAAGATTCTCCTCGATTCTTGGCATGGCAATTGGGACGCGTCTCCACGTGAGGCGGGAGACCCAGGGTCCCTTTCCACGAGCCACATGGATCCTGGGACTCCTATCCATTTTCAAGTGGAGTCAGGCATCGTCTCCTTTGGAAGCATTGATCTCCGCGGACCTCTCGAGTTTTCAAAGGATGTGAGGCCTCCGGTCGCGATGAGGCGGAGATCTAGGTCTTTCTCTGTGGTCTCCTCAGGGGATTCAGACATCCCGTCGTCTTGGGAGATGCAAGACGAGCCTGCATTCAATTCACTGCAGGGATATCCGGCCGAACTTCGAGTCAGAGCATCTCGGTGTCCATTCCACTTCAGGCCACAAACTCAGGGTCCCACTCACATACCTGTAGCTGAGAGAAGCCTCCTCTTGAGGTGCTTGTGGAAAGTTGGTATTCCTCTTGAGTCGAAGCCAGGGACTAAGCTCTCATCTAGAGTTAATTTGGGGTACAGGGAGCCATTTCGTGTTGCTCCAGTGACCTCAGGATCCCTCTAGACTTGAGACAGTGATCTTGGGTTTTCTCTGGAGTGCCATCGAGGAAATCAAGGCTCCTTTCACGTTTGATGTGGAACACGGATATTCTCTGCATGCAGTGCAGGGGAATCGGGCCTCATCTCGCGGCGATGGGGAAGTCTCATGGTTTTTCTCGAGTTGCGGACGGAACCTGTGGTATATTCTCGAGTTAGGACGGGGAGGGCTCTTCCAGACACGTGTTTGTTCAGCGACGTCAGGACTCCTGCCTAGGTGCTAGGGAAACCTCGGGATTCTCCTCGAGTCTTGGCATGGCAATTGGGACGCGTCTCCACGTGAGGCGGGAGAAACAGGGTACCTTTCCACGTGCCACAGGGATCCTGGGACTCCTATCCATTTTCAAGAGGCGCCAGGCATTGTCTCCTTTAGAAGCATTGATCTCCGCGGACCTCTCGAGTTTTCAAAGGATGTCAGGCCTCCGGTCGCGTTGAGGCGGAGGACTAGGTCTTTCTCTGTGGCCTCCACAGGTGATTCAGACAACCCTTCGTCTTGGGAGATGGAAGACGAGCCTGCATTCAATTCACTGCAGGGATATCCGGCCTTACTTTGAGACAGAGCATCTCAGTGTCCATTCCACTTGAGTCCACAAACTCAGGGTCCCTCTCACCTACCTGTAGATGAGAGAAGCCTCCTCTTGAGGTGCTTGTGGAAAGTTGGTATTCCTCTTGAGTCGAAGCCAGGGACTAAGCTCTCATCTCGAGTTGATTTGGGGTCCACGGAGCCCTTTCGTGTTGCTACAGTGACCTCAGGATCCCTCTAGACTAGAGCCAGTGATCTTGGGTTTCCTCTGGAGTTCCATCAAGGAAATCAAGGCTCCTTTCAGGTTTGATGTGGAACACGGAATTGCTCTGCACGCAGTGCAGGGGAATCGGGCCTCATCTCACGGCGAGTGGGAAGTCTCATGGTTATTCTCGAGTTGCGGCTGGAACCTGGGGTATATTCTCGAGTTACGACGGGGAGGGCCCTTCCAGACACGTGTTTGTTCAGCGACGTCATGACTCCTGCCTAGGTGCGAGGGACAACTTGGGATTCTCCTCGAGTCTTGGCATGACAATTGGGACTCGTCTCCACGTGTGGCGGGAGACCCAGGGTCCCTTTCCACGTGCCACAGGGATCCTGGGACTCCTATCCATTTTCAAGAGGAGTCAGGCATCGGCTCCTTTGGAAGCATTGATCTCCGCGGACCTCTCGAGTTTTCAAAGGAAGTGAGGCCTCTGCTCGTAATGAAGCAGAGAACTAGGTCTTTCTCTGTGGTCTCCACAGGGGATTCAGACATCCCTTCGTCTTGGGAGATCCAAGACGAGCCTGCATTCAATTCACTGTTGGGATATCCGGCCTTACTTTGAGTCAGAGCATGTCAGTGTCCATTCCACTTGAGGCTACAAATTCAGTGTCCCTCTCAGATACCTGTAGCTGAGAGAAGCCTCCTCTTGAGGGGCTTGTGGAAAGTTGGTATTCCACTTTAGTCGAAGCCAGGGACTAAGCTCTCATCTCGAGTTAATTTGTGGTCCACGGAGCCCTTTCTTGTTGCTACAGTGACCTCAGTATCCCTCTAGACTTGAGACAGTGATCTTGGGTTTTGTCTGGAGTGCCATCAAGGAAATCAAGGCTCCTTTCACGTTTGATGTGGAACACGGAATTGCTCTGCACGCAGTGCAGGGGAATCGGGCCTCATCTCGCGGCGAGGGGGAAGTCTCATGGTTTTTCTCGAGTTGCGGCCGGAACCTGGGGTATATTCTCGAGTTACGAAGGGGAGGGACTTCCAGACACGTGTTTGTTCAGCGACGTCAGGACTTATGCCTACGTGCGAGGGACACTTCGGGATTCTCCTCGAGTCTTGGCATGGCAATTGGGATGCGTCTCCACGTGAAGCGGGAGACCCAGGGTCCCTTTCCACGTGCCACAGGGATCCTGGGACTCCTATCCATTTTCAAGAGGAGTCAGGCATCGTCTCCTTTGGAAGCATTGATCTCTGCGGACCTCTCGACTTTTCAAAGGATATGAGGCTTCCGGTCGCAATGAGGCGGAGAACTCGGTCTTTGTCTGTGGTCTCCACAGGGGATTCAGACATCCCTTCGTCTTGGGAGATGCAAGACGAGCCTACATTCAATTCACTGCAGGGATATCCGGCCTAACTTCGAGTCAGAGCTTCTCCGTGTTCATTCCACTGGAGGCCACAAACTCAGGGTCCCTCTCACATACCTGTAGCTGAGAGAAGCCTCCTATTGAGGTGCTTGTGGAAAGTTGGTATTCCTCTTGAGTCGAAGCCAGGGACTAAGCTCTCATCTCGAGTTGATTTGGGGTCCACGGAGCCCTTTCGTGTTGCTACAGTGACCTCAGGATCCCTCTAGACTTGAGACAGTGATCTTGGGTTTTCTCTGGAGTGCCATCAAGGAAATCAAGGCTTTTTTCTCGTTTGATGTGGAACACGGAATTGCTCTGCACACAGTGCAGGGGAATCGGGCCTCATCTCGCGGCGAGGGGGAAGTCTCATGGTTTTTCTCGAGTTGTGGCTGGAACCTGGGGTATATTCTCGAGTTGCGACGGGGAGGGCCCTTCCAGACACGTGTTTGTTCAGCGACGTCAGGACTCCTGCCTCTGTGCGAGGGACACCTCGGGATCCTCCTCGAGTCTTGGCATGGCTATTGGGACGCGTCTCCATGTGAGGCGGTAGACCCAGTGTCCCTTTCCACGTGCCACAGTGATCCTGGGACTCCTATCCATTTTCAAGAGGAGTCAGGCATCGTCTCCGTTGGAAGCATTGATCTCCGCAGACCTCTCGAGTTTTCAAAGGATGTGAGGCCTCCGGTCGCGATGAGGCGAAGAACTAGGTCTTTCTCTTTGGTCTCCACAGGGGATTCAGACATCCCTTCGTCTTGGGAGATGCAAGTCGAGCCTGCATTCAACTCACTGCAGGGATATCCGGCCTTACTTCGAGTCAGAGCATCTCGGTGTCCATTCCACCTGAGGCCACAAACTCAGGGTGCCACTCACATACCTGTAGCTGAGAGAAGCCTCCTCTTGATGTGCTTGTGGAAAGTTGGTATTCCTCTTGAGTCGAAGCCAGGGACTAAGCTCTCATCTCGAGTTGATTTGTGGTCCACTGATCCCTTTCGTGTTGCTCCAGTGACCTCAGGATCCCTCTAGACTTGAGACTGTGATCTTGGGTTTTCTCTGGAGTGCCATCAAGGAAATCAAGGCCCCATTTACGTTTGATGTGGAACACGGAATTGCTCTGCACGCAGTGCAGGGGAATCGGGCCTCATCTCGCGGCGAGGGGGAAGTCTCATGGTTTTTCTTGAGTTGCGGACCGAACCTGGGGTATATTCTCGAGTTACGACGGGGAGGGCCCTTCCAGACACGTGTTTGTTCAGCGACATGAGGACTCCTGCCTAGGTGCTAGGGACAACTCAGGATTCTCGTCCAGTCTTGGCATGGCAATTGGGACGCGTCTCCACGTGAGGCGGGAGACCCAGGGTCGCTTTCCACGTGCCACAGGGATCCTGGGACTCCTATCCATTTTCAAGAGGAGTCAGGCATCGTCTCCTTTGGAAGCATTGATCTCTGGGGACCTCTCGAGTTTTCAAAGATGTGAGGCCTCCGGTCGCGATGATGCAGAGAACTGGATCTTTCTCTGTTGTCTCCACAGGGGATTCAGACATCCCTTCGTCTTGGGAGATGCAAGACGAGCCTGCATTCATTTCACTTTTGGGATATCCAGCCTTACTTCGAGTCAGAGCATCTCGGTGTCCATACCACTTGAGGCCACAAATTCAGGGTCCCTCTTACATACCTGTAGCTGAGAGAAGCCTCCTCTTGAGGTGCTTGTGGAAAGTTGATATTCCTCTTGAGTCAAAGCGAGGGACTAAGCTCTCATCTCGAGTTGATTTTGGGTCCACGGATCCCTTTCGTGTTGCTCCAGTGACCTCAGGATCCCTCTAGACTTGACACAGTGACCTTGGGTTTTCCCTGGAGTGCCATCACGGAAATCCAGTCTCCTTTCATGTTTGATGTGGAACACGGAATTGCTCTGCACGCAGTGCAGGGGAATCGGGCCTCCTCTCGCGGCGAGGGGGAAGTCTCATGGTTTTTCTCGAGTTGCGGCCAGAACCTGGGGTATATTCTCGAGTTTCGACTGTGAGGGCCCTTCCAGACACGTGTTTGTTCAGCGAAGTCAGGACTCCTGCCTAGGTGCAAGGGACAACTCGGGATTCTCCTCGTGTCTTGGCATGGCAATTGGGACGCGTCTCCACATGAGGCGGGAGACCCAGTGTCCCTTTCCACGTGCCACAGGGATCCTGGGACTCCTATCCATTTTCAAGAGGAGTCAGGCGTCGTCTCCTTTGGAAGCATTGATCTCCGCGGACCTCCCCAGTTTTCAAAGGATATGAGGCCTCCGGTCGCGATGAGGCGGAGAACTAGGTCTTTCTCTGTGGTCTCCACAGGGGATTCAGACATCCCTTCGTCTTGGGAGAGGCAAGACGAGCCTGCATTCAATTCACTGTTCGGATATCCGGCCTTACTTCGAGTCAGAGCATCTCGGTGTCCTTTCCACTTGAGGCCACAAATTCAGGGTCCCACTCACATACCTGTAGCTGAGAGAAGCCTCCCCTTGAGGTGCTTGTGGAAAGTTGGTATTCCTCTTGAGCCGAAGCCAGGGGCTAAGCTCTCATCTCGAGGTGAATTGGGGTCCACGGAGCCCTTTTGTGATGCTACAGTGACCTCAGGATCCCTCGAGACTTGAGACAGTGATCTTGGGTTTTCTCTCGAGTGCCATCAAGGAAATCAAGGCTCTTTTCACGTTTGATGTGGATACAGAATTGCTCTGCACGCAGTGCAGGGGAATCGGGACTCATCTCGCGGCGAGTGGGAAGTCTCATGGTTTTTCTCGAGTTGCGGCCGGAACCTGGGGTATATTCTCGAGTTACGACGGGGAGGGCCCTTCCAGACACGTGTTGTTCAGCGACGTCAGGCTTCCTGCCTAGGTGCGAGGGACACCTCGGGATTCTCCTCGAGTCTTGGCATGGCAATTGGGACACGTCTCCACGTGAGGCGGGAGACCCAGGGTCCCTTTCCACGTGCCACAGGGATCCTGGGACTCCTATCCATTTTCAAGAGGAGTCAGGCATCGTCTCCTTTGGAAGCATTGATCTCCGCGGCCTCTCGAGTTTTCAAAGGATGTGAGGCTTCCGGTCGCGATGAGGCGGAGAATTAGGTCTTTCTCTGTGGTCTCCACAGGGGATTCAGACATCCCTTCGTCTTGGGAGATGCAAGACGAGCCTGCATTCAATTCAATGCAGGGATATCCGGCCTAACTTCGAGTCAGAGCTTCTCGGTGTCCATTCCACCTGAGGCCACAAACTCAGGGTCCCTCTCACATACCTGTAGCTGAGAGAAGCCTCCTCTTGAGGTGCTTGTGGAAAGTTGGTATTCCTCTTGAGTCGAAGCCAGGGACTAAGCTCTCATCTCGAGTTGATTTGGGGTCCACGGAGACCTTTCGTGTTGCTCCAGTTACCTCAGAACCCCTCTAGACTAGAGACAGTGATCTTGGGTTTTCTCTGGAGTGCCATCAAGGAAATCAAGGCTCCTTTCACGTTTGATGTGGAACACGGAATTGCTCTGCACGCAGTGCACGGAATCGGGCCTCATCTCGGGGCGAGGGGGAAGTCTCTTGGTTTTACTCGAGTTGCGGCCGGACCCTGGGGTATATTCTCGAGTTACGAAGGGGAGGGACTTCCAGACACGTGTTTGTTCAGCGACGTCAGGACTTATGCCTACGTGCGAGGGACACCTCGGGATTCTCCTCGAGTCTTGGCATGGCAATTGGGATGCGTCTCCACGTGAAGCGGGAGACCCAGGGTCCCTTTCCACGTGCCACAGGGATCCTGGGACTCCTATCCATTTTCAAGAGGAGTCAGGCATCGTCTCCTTTGGAAGCATTGATCTCCGCAGACCTCTCGAGTTTTCAAAGGATGTGAGGCCTCCGGTAGGGTTGAGGCGGAGGACTAGGTCTTTCTCTGTGGTCTCCACAGGGGATTCAGACAACCCTTCGTCTTGGCAGATGCAAGACGAGCCTGCATTCATTTCACTGTTGGGATATCCGGCCTTACTTCGAGTCACAGCATCTCGGTGTCCATTCCACTTGAGGCCACAAACTCAGGGTCCCTCTCACATACCTGTTGCTGAGAGAAGCCTCCTCTTGAGGTGCTTGTGGAAAGTTGGTATTCCTCTTGAGTCGAAGCCAGGGACTAAGCTCTCATCTCGAGTTGATTTGGGGTACACGGAGCTCTTTCGTGTTGCTACAGTGACCTCAGGATCCCTCTAGACTTGAGACTGTGATCTTGGCTTTTCTCTCGAGTGCCATCAAGGAAATCAAGGCTTTTTTCTCGTTTGATGTGGAACACGGAATTGCTCTGCACTCAGTGCAGGGGAATCGGGCCTCATCTCGCGGCGAGGGGGAAGTCTCATGGTTTTTCTCGAGTTGCGGCCGGAACCTGGGGTATATTCTCGAGTTGCGACGGGGAGGGCCCTTCCAGACACGTGTTTGTTCAGCGACGTCAGGACTCCTGCCTCTGTGCGAGGGACACCTCGGGATCCTCCTCGAGTCTTGGCATGGCTATTGGGACGCGTCTCCATGTGAGGCGGTAGACCCAGTGTCCCTTTCCACGTGCCACAGTGATCCTGGGACTCCTATTCATTTTCAAGAGGAGTCAGGCATCGTCTCCGTTGGAAGCATTGATCTCCGCAGACCTCTCGAGTTTTCAAAGGATGTGAGGCCTCCGGTCGCGATGAGGCGAAGAACTAGGTCTTTCTCTTTGGTCTCCACAGGGGATTCAGACATCCCTTCGTCTTGGGAGATGCAAGTCGAGCCTGCATTCAACTCACTGCAGGGATATCCGGCCTTACTTCGAGTCAGAGCATCTCGGTGTCCATTCCATCTGAGGCCACAAACTCAGGGTGCCACTCACATACCTGTAGCTGAGAGAAGCCTCCTCTTGATGTGCTTGTGGAAAGTTGGTATTCCTCTTGAGTCGAAGCCAGGGACTAAGCTCTCATCTCGAGTTGATTTGTGGTCCACTGATCCCTTTCGTGTTGCTCCAGTGACCTCAGGATCCCTCTAGACTTGAGACTGTGATCTTGGGTTTTCTCTGGAGTGCCATCAAGGAAATCAAGGCCCCATTCACGTTTGATGTGGAACACGGAATTGCTCTGCACGCAGTGCAGGGGAATCGGGCCTCATCTCGCGGTGAGGGGGAAGTCTCATGGTTTTTCTTGAGTTGCGGACCGAACCTGGGGTATATTCTCGAGTTACGACGGGGAGGGCCCTTCCAGACACGTGTTTGTTCAGCGACATGAGGACTCCTGCCTAGGTGCTAGGGACAACTCAGGATTCTCGTCCAGTCTTGGCATGGCAATTGGGACGCGTCTCCACGTGAGGCGGGAGACCCAGGGTCGCTTTCCACGTGCCACAGGGATCCTGGGACTCCTATCCATTTTCAAGAGGAGTCAGGCATCGTCTCCTTTGGAAGCATTGATCTCTGGGGACCTCTCGAGTTTTCAAAGGATGTGAGGCCTCCGGTCGCGATGATGCAGAGAACTGGATCTTTCTCTGTTGTCTCCACAGGGGATTCAGACATCCCTTCGTCTTGGGAGATGCAAGACGAGCCTGCATTCATTTCACTTTTGGGATATCCAGCCTTACTTCGAGTCAGAGCATCTCGGTGTCCATACCACTTGAGGCCACAAATTCAGGGTCCCTCTTACATACCTGTAGCTGAGAGAAGCCTCCTCTTGAGGTGCTTGTGGAAAGTTGATATTCCTCTTGAGTCAAAGCGAGGGACTAAGCTCTCATCTCGAGTTGATTTTGGGTCCACGGATCCCTTTCGTGTTGCTCCAGTGACCTCAGGATCCCTCTAGACTTGACACAGTGACCTTGGGTTTTCCCTGGAGTGCCATCACGGAAATCCAGTCTCCTTTCACGTTTGATGTGGAACACGGAATTGCTCTGCACGCAGTGCAGGGGAATCGGGCCTCCTCTCGCGGCGAGGGGGAAGTCTCATGGTTTTTCTCGAGTTGCGGCCAGAACCTGGGGTATATTCTCGAGTTTCGACTGTGAGGGCCCTTCCAGACACGTGTTTGTTCAGCGAAGTCAGGACTCCTGCCTAGGTGCAAGGGACAACTCGGGATTCTCCTCGTGTCTTGGCATGGCAATTGGGACGCATCTCCACATGAGGCGGGAGACCCAGTGTCCCTTTCCACGTGCCACAGGGATCCTGGGACTCCTATCCATTTTCAAGAGGAGTCAGGCGTCGTCTCCTTTGGAAGCATTGATCTCCGCGGACCTCCCCAGTTTTCAAAGGATATGAGGCCTCCGGTCGCGATGAGGCGGAGAACTAGGTCTTTCTCTGTGGTCTCCACAGGGGATTCAGACATCCCTTCGTCTTGGGAGAGGCAAGACGAGCCTGCATTCAATTCACTGTTCGGATATCCGGCCTTACTTCGAGTTAGAGCATCTCGGTGTCCTTTCCACTTGAGGCCACAAATTCAGGGTCCCACTCACATACCTGTAGCTGAGAGAAGCCTCCCCTTGAGGTGCTTGTGGAAAGTTGGTATTCCTCTTGAGCCGAAGCCAGGGGCTAAGCTCTCATCTCGAGGTGAATTGGGGTCCACGGAGCCCTTTTGTGATGCTACAGTGACCTCAGGATCCCTCGAGACTTGAGACAGTGATCTTGGGTTTTCTCTCGAGTGCCATCAAGGAAATCAAGGCTCTTTTCACGTTTGATGTGGATACAGAATTGCTCTGCACGCAGTGCAGGGGAATCGGGACTCATCTCGCGGCGAGGTGGAAGTCTCATGGTTTTTCTCGAGTTGCGGCCGGAACCTGGGGTATATTCTCGAGTTACGACGGGGAGGGCCCTTCCAGACACGTGTTGTTCAGCGACGTCAGGCTTCCTGCCTAGGTGCGAGGGACACCTCGGGATTCTCCTCGAGTCTTGGCATGGCAATTGGGACACGTCTCCACGTGAGGCGGGAGACCCAGGGTCCCTTTCCACGTGCCACAGGGATCCTGGGACTCCTATCCATTTTCAAGAGGAGTCAGGCATCGTCTCCTTTGGAAGCATTGATCTCCGCGGCCTCTCGAGTTTTGAAAGGATGTGAGGCTTCCGGTCGCGATGAGGCGGAGAATTAGGTCTTTCTCTGTGGTCTCCACAGGGGATTCAGACATCCCTTCGTCTTGGGAGATGCAAGACGAGCCTGCATTCAATTCAATGCAGGGATATCCGGCCTAACTTCGAGTCAGAGCTTCTCGGTGTCCATTCCACCTGAGGCCACAAACTCAGGGTCCCTCTCACATACCTGTAGCTGAGAGAAGCCTCCTCTTGAGGTGCTTGTGGAAAGTTGGTATTCCTCTTGAGTCGAAGCCAGGGACTAAGCTCTCATCTCGAGTTGATTTGGGGTCCACGGAGACCTTTCGTGTTGCTCCAGTTACCTCAGAACCCCTCTAGACTAGAGACAGTGATCTTGGGTTTTCTCTGGAGTGCCATCAAGGAAATCAAGGCTCCGTTCACATTTGATGTGGAACACGGAATTGCTCTGCACGCAGTGCACGGAATCGGGCCTCATCTCGGGGCGAGGGGGAAGTCTCATGGTTTTACTCGAGTTGCGGCCGGACCCTGGGGTATATTCTCGAGTTACGAAGGGGAGGGACTTCCAGACACGTGTTTGTTCAGCGACGTCAGGACTTATGCCTACGTGCGAGGGACACTTCGGGATTCTCCTCGAGTCTTGGCATGGCAATTGGGACGCGTCTCCACGTGAGGCGGGAGACCCAGGGTACTTTTCCACGTGCCACAGGGATCCTGGGACTCCTATCCATTTTCAAGAGGAGTCAGGCATCGTCTCCTTTGGAAGCATTGATCTCCGCAGACCTCTCAAGTTTTCAAAGGATGTGAGGCCTCCGGTAGGGTTGAGGCGGAGGACTAGGTCTTTCTCTGTGGTCTCCACAGGGGATTCAGACAACCCTTCGTCTTGGCAGATGCAAGACGAGCCTGCATTCATTTCACTGTTGGGATATCCGGCCTTACTTCGAGTCAGAGCATCTCGGTGTCCATTCCACTTGAGGCCACAAACTCAGGGTCCCTCTCACATACCTGTTGCTGAGAGAAGCCTCCTCTTGAGGTGCTTGTGGAAAGTTGGTATTCCTCTTGAGTCGAAGCCAGGGAATAACCTCTCATCTCGACTTGATTTGGGGTCCACGGAGCCCTTTCGTGTTGCTCCAGTAACCTCAGGATCCCTCTAGACTTGAGACAGTGATCTTGGGTTTTCTCTGGAGTGCCATCAAGGAAATCAAGGCTCCTTTCATGTTTGATGTGGAACACGGAATTGCTCTGCACGCAGTGCAGGGGAATCCGGCCTCATCTCGCTGCGAGTGGGAAGTCTCATGGTTTTTCTCGAGTTGCGGCCGGAACCTGGGGTATATTCTCGAGTTACGACGGGGAGGGCCCCTCCAGACACGTGTTTGTTCAGCGACGTCAGGACTCCTGTCTAGGTGGGAGGGACACCTCGGGATTCTCCTCGAATCTTGACATGGCAATTGGGACGCGTCTCCACGTGAGGCGGAAATCCCAGGGTCCCTTTCCACGTGCCACAGGGATCCTGGGACTGCTATCCATTTTCAAGAGGAGTCAGGCATTGTCTCCTTTGGAAGCATTGATCTCCGTGGACCTCTCGAGTTTTCAAAGGATGTGAGGCCTCCGGTCGCGATGAGGCGGAGAACTAGGTCTTTCTCTGTGGTCTCCACAGGGGATTCAGACATCCCTTCTTCTTGAGAGATGCAAGACGAGCCTGCATTCAATTCACTGCAGGGATATCCGGCCTTACTTCGAGTCAGAGCATCTCGGTGTCCATTCCACTTGAGGCCACAAACTCAGGGTCCCTCTCACATACCTGTTCCTGAGAGAAGCCTCCTCTTGAGGTGCTTGTGGAAAGTTGGTATTCCTCTTGAGTCGAAGCCAGGGACTAATCTCTCATCTCGAGTTGATTTGGGGTCCACGGAGCCCTTTCGTGTTGCTCCAGTGACCTCAGGATCCCTCTAGACTTGAGACAGTGATCTTGGGTTTTCTCTGGAGTGCCATCAAGGAAATCAAGGCTCCTTTCACGTTTGAAGTGGAACACGGAATTGCTCTGCACGCAGTGCAGGGGAATCAGGCCTCATATCAAGGCGAGGGGGAAGTCTCATGGTTTTTCTCGAGTTACGGCCGGAACCTGGGGTATATTCTCGAGTTACGACGGGGAGGGCCCTTCCAGACACGTGTTTGTTCAGCGACGTCAGGACTCCTGCCTAGGTGCGAGGGACACCTCGGGATTCTCCTCAAGTCTTGGCATGGCAATTGGGACGCGTCTCCACGTGAGGCGGGAGACCCAGGGTCCCTTTCCACATGCCACAGTGATCCTGGGACTCCTATCCATTTTCAAGAGGAGTCAGGCATCGTCTCCTTTGGAAGCATTGATCTCCGCGGACCTCTCGATTATTCAAAGGATCTGAGGCCTCCGGTCGCGATGAAGCGGAGGACTAGGTCTTTCTCTGTGTTCTCCACAGGGGTTTCAGACATCCCTTCGTCTTGGGAGATGCAAGACGAGCCTGCATTCAATTCACTGCAGGGATATCCGGCCTTACTTTGAGTCAGAGCATCTCGGTGTCCATTCCACTTGAGGCCACAAACTCAGGGTCCCTCTCACATACCTGTAGCTGAGAGAAGACTCCTCTTGAGGTGCTTGTGGAAAGTTGGTATTCCTCTTGAGTCGAAGCCAGGGACTAATCTCTCATCTCGAGTTGATTTGGGGTCCACGGAGCCCCTTCGTGTTGCTCCAGTGACCTCAGGATCCCTCTAGACTTGAGACAGTGATCTTGGGTTTTCTCTGGAGTGCCATCAAGGAAATCAATGCTCCTTTCACGTTTGATGTGGAACACGGAATTGCTCTGCACGCAGTGCAGGGGAATCGGGTCTCATCTCGGGGCGAGAGGGAAGTCTCATGGATTTTCTCGAGTTGCGGCCGGAACCTGGGGTATATTCTCGAGTTACGACGGGGAGGGCCCTTCGAGACACGTGTTTGTTCAGCGACGTCAGGACTCCTGCCTAGGTGCGAGGGACACCTGGGGATTCTCCTCGAGTCTTGGCATGGCAATTGGGACGCGTCTCCACGTGAGGCGGGAGACCCAGGGTCCCTTTCCACGTGCCACAGGGATCCTGGGACTCCTATCCATTTTCAAGAGGAGTCAGGCATCGTCTCCTTTGGAAGCATTGATCTCCGAGGACCTCTCGAGTATTCAAAGGATGTGAGGCCTCCGATCGCGATGAAGCGGAGGACTAGGTCTTTCTCTGTGTTCTCCACAGGGGTTTCAGACATCCCTTCGTCTTGGGAGATGCAAGACGAGCCTGCATTCAATTCACTGCAGGGATATCCGGCCTTACCTTGAGTCAGAGCATCTCGGTGTCCATTCCACTTGAGGCGACAAACTCAGGGTCCCTCTCACATACCTGTAGCTGAGAGAAGCCTCCTCTTGAGGTGCTTGTGGAAAGTTGGTATTCCTCTTGAGTCGAAGCCAGGGACTAAGATCTCATCTCGAGTTCATTTGAGGTCCACGGAGCCCTTTTGTGTTGCTCCAGTGACGGCAGGATCCCTCTAGACTTGAGACAGTGATCTTGGGTTTTCTCTGGAGTGCCATCAAGGAAATCAAGGCTCCTTTCACGTTTGATGTGGAGCTCGGAATTGCTCTGCACGCAGTGCAGGGGAATCGGGCCTCATCTCGCGGCGAGGGGGAAGTCTCATGGTTTTTCTCGAGTTGCGGACGGAACCTGGGGTATATTCTCGAGTTACGACGGGGAGGGCCCTTCCTGACACGTGTTTGTTCAGCGATGTCAGGACTCCTGCCTAGGTGAGAGGGACACCTCGGGATTCTCCTCGAGTCTTGGCATGGCAATTGGGACGCGTCTCCACGTGAGGCGGGAGACCCAGGGTCCCTTTCCACATGCCACAGTGATCCTGGGACTCCTATCCATTTTCAAGAGGAATCAGGCATCGTCTCCTTTGGAAGCATTGATCTCCGCGGTCCTCTCGATTATTGAACGGACCTGTGGCCTCCGGTCGCGATGAAGCGGAGGACTAGGTCTTTCTCTGTGTTCTCCACAGGGGTTTCAGACATCCCTTCGTCTTGGGAGATGCAAGACGAGCCTGCATTCAATTCACTGCAGGGATATCCGGCCTTACCTTGAGTCAGAGCATCTCGGTGTCCATTCCACTTGAGGCGACAAACTCAGGGTCCCTCTCACATACCTGTAGCTGAGAGAAGCCTCCTCTTGAGGTGCTTGTGGAAAGTTGGTATTCCTCTTGAGTCGAAGCCAGGGACTAAGATCTCATCTCGAGTTGATTTGGGGTCCACGGGCCCTTTCGTGTTGCTCCAGTGACGGCAGGATCCCTCTAGACTTGAGACAGTGATCTTGGGTTTTCTCTGGAGTGCCATCAAGGAAATCAAGGCTGCTTTCACGTTTGATGTGGAACACGGAATTGCTCTGCACGCAGTGCAGGGGAATCGGGCCTCATCTCGCGGCGAGGGGGAAGTCTCATGGTTTTTCTCGAGTTGCGAGCGGAACCTGGGGTATATTCTCGAGTTACGACGGGGAGGGCCCTTCCTGACACGTGTTTGTTCAGCGACGTCAGGACTCCTGCCTAGGTGCAAGGGACACCTCGGGATTCTCCTCGAGTCTTGGCATGGCAATTGGGACGCGTTTCCACGTGAGGCGGGAGACCCATGGTCCCTTTCCACGTGCAACAGGGATCCTGGGACTCCTATCCATTTGCAAGAGGAGTCAGGCATCGTTTTCTTTGGAAGCATTGATCTCCGCTGACCTCTCGAGTTTTCAAAGGATGTGAGGTCTCCGGTCGCGAAGAGTCGGAGAACTAGTTCTTTCTCTGTCTTCTCCACAGGGGATTCAGACATCCCTTCGTCTTGGGAGATGCAAGACGAGCCTGCATTCAATTCACTGCAGGGATATCCGGCCTTACTTTGAGTCACAGCATCTCGGTGTCCATTCCACTTGAGGCCACAAACTCAGGGTCCCTCTCACATACATGTAGCTGAGAGAAGCCTCTTCTTGAGGTGCTTGTGGAAAGTTGGTATTCCTCTTGAGTCGAAGCCAGGGACTAAGCTCTCATCTCGAGTTGATTTGGGTTCCACGGAGCCCTTTCCTGTTGCTCCAGTGACCTCAGGATCCCTCTAGAATTGAGACAGTGATCTTGGGTTTTCTCTGGAGTGCCATCAAGGAAATCAAGGCTCCTTTCACGTTTGATGTGGAACACGGAATTGCTCTGCATGCAGTGCAGGGGAATCGGGCCTCATCTCGCGGCGAGGGGGAAGTCTCATGGTTTTTCTCGAGTTGCGGCCGGAACCTGGGCTGTATTCTTGAGTTACGACGGGGAGGGCCCTTCCAGACACGTGTTTGTTCAGCGACGTCAGGACTCCTGCCTAGGTGTGAGGGACACCTCGGGATTCTCCTCGAGTCTTGGCATGGCAATTGGGACGCGTCTCCACGTGAGGCGGGAGACCCAGGGTCCCTTTCCACGTGCCACAGGGATCCTGGGACTCCTATCCATTTTCAAGAGGAGTCAGGCATCGTCTCCTTTGGAAACATTGATCTCCGTGGACCTCTCGAGTATTCAAAGGATGTGAGGCCTCCGATCGCGATGAAGCGGAGGACTAGGTCTTTCTCTGTGTTCTCCAAAGGGGATTCAGACATCCCTTCGTCTTGGGAGATGCAAGACGAGCCTGCATTCATTCACTGCAGGGATATCCGGCCTTACTTCGAGTCAGAGCATCTCGTTGTCCATTCCACTTGAGGCCACAAACTCAGGGTCCCTCTCACATACCTGTAGCTGAGAGAAGCCTCCTCTTGAGGTGCTTGTGGAAAGTTGGTATTCCCCTTGAGTTGAAGCCAGGGACTAAGATCTCATCTCGAGTTGATTTGGGGTCCACGGAGCCCTTTCTTGTTGCTCCAGTGACCTCAGGATCCCAATAGACTTGAGACAGTGATCTTGGGTTTTCTCTGGAGTGCCATCAAGGAAATCAAGGCTCCTTTCACGTTTGATGTGGAACACGGAATTGCTCTGCACGCAGTGCAGGGGAATCGGGCCTCATCTCGCGGCGAGGGGGAAGTCTCATGGTTTTTCTCGAGTTGCGGCCGGAACCTGGGGTATATTCTCGAGTTACGACGGGGAGGGCCCTTCCAGACATGTGTTTGTTCAGCGACGTCAGGACTCCTGCCTATGTGCGAGGGACACCTCGGGATTCTCCTCGAGTCTTGGCATGGCAATTGGGACGCGTCTCCACGTGAGTCGGGAGACCCAGGGTCCCTTGCCACGTGCCACAGGGATCCTGGGACTCCTATCCATTTACAAGAGGAGTCAGGCATCGTCTCCTTTGGAAGCATTGATCTCCACGGACCTCTCGAGCTTTCAAAGGGTGTGAGGCCTCCAGTCGCGATGAGGCAGAGGACTAGGTCTTTCTCTGTGGTCTCCACAGGGGATTCAGACATCCCTTCGTCTTGGGAGATGCAAGATGAGCCTGTATTCAATTCACTGCAGGGATATCCGGCCTTACTTCGAGTCAGAGCGTCTCGGTGTCCATTCCACTTGAGGCCACAAACTCAGGGTCCCTCTCACATACCTGTAGCTGAGAGAAGCCTCCTCTTGAGGTGCTTGTGGAAAGTTGGTATTCTTCTTGAGTCGAAGCCAGGGACTAAGATCTCATCTCGAGTTGATTTGGGGTCCACGGAGCCCTTTCGTGCTGCTCCAGTGACGTCAGGATCTCTCTAGACTTGAGACAGTGATCTTGGGTTTTCTCTGGAATGCCATCAAGTAAATCAAGGCTCCGTTCACGTTTGATGTGGAGCTCGGAATTGCTCTGCACGCAGTGCAGGGGAATCGGGCCTCATCTCGCGGCGAGGGGGAAGTCTCATGGTTTTTCTCGAGTTGCGGCCGGAACCTGGGGTATATTCTCGAGTTACGAAGGGGAGGGCCCTTCCTGACACGTGTTTGTTCAGCGATGTCAGGACTCCTGCCTAGGTGAGAGGGACACCTCGGGATTCTCCTCGAGTCTTGGCATGGCAATTGGGACGCGTCTCCACGTGAGGCGGGAGACCCAGGTTCCCTTTCCACATGCCACAGTGATCCTGGGACTCCTATCCATTTTCAAGAGGAGTCAGGCATCGTCTCCTTTGGAAGCATTGATCTCCGCGGACCTCTCGATTATTCAAAGGATCTGAGGCCTCCGGTCGCGATGAAGCGGAGGACTAGGTCTTTCTCTGTGTTCTCCACAGGGGTTTCAGACATCCCTTCGTCTTGGGACATGCAAGACGAGCCTGCATTCAATTCACTGCAGGGATATCCGGCCTTACTTTGAGTCAGAGCATCTCGGTGTCCATTCCACTTGAGGCCACAAACTCAGGGTCCCTCTCACATACCTGTAGCTGAGAGAAGCCTCCTCTTGAGGTGCTTGTGGAAAGTTGGTATTCCTCTTGAGTCGAAGCCAGGGACTAATCTCTCATCTCGAGTTGATTTGGGGTCCACGGAGCCCCTTCGTGTTGCTCCAGTGACCTCAGGATCCCTCTAGACTTGAGACAGTGATCTTGGGTTTTCTCTGGAGTGCCATTAAGGAAATCAATGCTCCTTTCACGTTTGATGTGGAACACGGAATTGCTCTGCACGCAGTGCAGGGGAATCGGGTCTCATCTCGGGGCGAGAGGGAAGTCTCATGGATTTTCTCGAGTTGCGGCCGGAACCTGGGGTATATTCTCGAGTTACGACGGGGAGGGCCCTTCGAGACACGTGTTTGTTCAGCGACGTCAGGACTCCTGCCTAGGTGCGAGGGACACCTGGGGATTCTCCTCGAGTCTTGGCATGGCAATTGGGACGCGTCTCCACGTGAGGCGGGAGACCCAGGGTCCCTTTCCACGTGCCACAGGGATCCTGGGACTCCTATCCATTTTCAAGAGGAGTCAGGCATCGTCTCCTTTGGAAGCATTGATCTCCGAGGACCTCTCGAGTATTCAAAGGATGTGAGGCCTCCGATCGCGATGAAGCGGAGGACTAGGTCTTTCTCTGTGGTCTCCACAGGGGATTCAGACATCCCTTCGTCTTGGGAGATGCAAGATGAGCCTGCATTCAATTCACTGCAGGAATATCCGGCCTTACTTCGAGTCAGAGCATCTCGGTGTCCATTCCACTTGAGGCCACAAACTCAGGGTCCCTCTCACATACCTGTAGCTGAGAGAAGCCTCCTCTTGAGGTGCTTGTGGAAAGTTGGTATTCCTCTTGAGTCGAAGCCAGGGACTAAGATCTCATCTCGAGTTCATTTGAGGTCCACGGAGCCCTTTTGTGTTGCTCCAGTGACGGCAGGATCCCTCTAGACTTGAGACAGTGATCTTGGGTTTTCTCTGGAGTGCCATCAAGGAAATCAAGGCTCCTTTCACGTTTGATGTGGAGCTCGGAATTGCTCTGCACGCACTGCAGGGGAATCGGGCCTCATCTCGCGGCGAGGGGGAAGTCTCATGGTTTTTCTCGAGTTGCGGCCGGAACCTGGGGTATATTCTCGAGTTACGACGGGGAGGGCCCTTCCTGACACGTGTTTGTTCAGCGATGTCAGGACTCCTGCCTAGGTGAGAGGGACACCTCGGGATTCTCCTCGAGTCTTGGCATGGCAATTGGGACGCGTCTCCACGTGAGGCGGGAGACCCAGGGTCCCTTTCCACATGCCACAGTGATCCTGGGACTCCTATCCATTTTCAAGAGGAGTCAGGCATCGTCTCCTTTGGAAGCATTGATCTCCGCGGTCCTCTCGATTATTGAAAGGATCTGAGGCCTCCGGTCGCGATGAAGTGGAGGACTAGGTCTTTCTCTGTGTTCTCCACAGGGGTTTCAGACATCCCTTCGTCTTGGGAGATGCAAGACGAGCCTGCATTCAATTCACTGCAGGGATATCCGGCCTTACTTTGAGTCAGAGCATCTCGGTGTCCATTCCACTTGAGGCCACAAACTCAGGGTCCCTCTCACATACCTGTAGCTGAGAGAAGCCTCCTCTTGAGGTGCTTGTGGAAAGTTGGTATTCCTCTTGAGTCAAAGCCAGGGACTAATCTCTCATCTCGAGTTGATTTGGGGTCCACGGAGCCCCTTCGTGTTGCTCCAGTGACCTCAGGATCCCTCTAGACTTGAGACAGTGATCTTGGGTTTTCTCTGGAGTGCCATCAAGGAAATCAATGCTCCTTTCACGTTTGATGGGGAACACGGAATTGCTCTGCACGCAGTGCAGGGGAATCGGGTCTCATCTCGGGGCGAGAGGGAAGTCTCATGGATTTTCTCGAGTTGCGGCCGGAACCTGGGATATATTCTCGAGTTACGACGGGGAGGGCCCTTCCAGACACGTGTTTGTTCAGCGACGTCAGGACTCCTGCCTAGGTGCGAGGGACACCTCGGGATTCTCCTCGAGTCTTGGCATGGCAATTGGGACGCGTCTCCACGTGAGGCGGGAGACCCAGGGTCCCTTTCCACGTGCCACAGGGATCCTGGGACTCCTATCCATTTTCAAGAGGAGTCAGGCATCGCCTCCTTTGGAAGCATTGATCTCCGCGGACCTCTCGAGTATTCAAAGGATGTGAGGCCTCCGATCGCGATGAAGCGGAGGACTAGGTCTTTCTCTGTGGTCTCCACAGGGGATTCAGACATCCCTTCGTCTTGGGAGATGCAACATGAGCCTGCATTCAATTCACTGCAGGGATATCCGGCCTTACTTCGAGTCAGAGCATCTCGGTGTCCATTCCACTTGAGGCCACAAACTCAGTGTCCCTCTCACATACCTGTAGCTGAGAGAAGCCTCCTCTTGAGGTGCTTGTGGAAAGTTGGTATTCCTCTTGAGTCGAAGCCAGGGACTAAGCTCTCATCTCGAGTTGATTTGCGGTCCACGGAGCCCTTTCGTGTTGCTCCAGTGTCCTCAGGATCCCTCTAGACTTGAGACAGTGATCTTGGGTTTTCTCTGGAGTGCCATCAAGGAAGTCAAGGCTCCTTTCACGTTTGATGTGGAACACGGAATTGCTCTGCACGCAGTGCAGGGGAATCGGGCCCTATCTCGCGGCGAGGGGGAAGTCTCATGGTTTTTCTCGAGTTGCGGCCGGAACCTGGGGCATATTCTCGAGTTATGACGGGGAGGGGCCCTTCCAGACACGTGTTTGTTCACCTACGTCAGGACTCCTGTCTAGGTGCGAGGGACACCTCGGGATTGTCCTCGAGTTTTGGCATGGCAATTCGGACGCGTCTCCAGGTGAGGCGGGAGACCCAGGGTCCCTTACCCCGTGCCACAGGGATCCTGCGACTCCTATCCATTTTCAAGAGGAGTGAGGCATCGTCTCCTTTGGAAGCATTGATCTCCGCGTACCTCTCGAGTTTTCAAAGGATGTGAGGCCTCCGGTCGCGATGAGGCGGAGAACTAGGTCTTTCTCTGTGGTCTCAACAGGGGTTCAGACATCCCTTCGTCTTGGGAGATGCAAGACGAGCCTGCATTCAATTCACTGCAGGGCTATCCGGCCTTACTTCGAATCAGAGCATCTCGGCGTCCATTCCACTTGAGGCCACACACTCAGGGTCCCTCTCACATACCTGTAGCTGAGAGAAGCCTCCTCTTGAGGTGCTTGTGGAAAGTTGGTATTCCTCTTGTGTTGAAGCCAGGGACTAAGCTCTCATCTCGAGTTGATTTCGGGTCCACAGAGCACTTTCGTGTTGCTCCAGTGACCTCAGGATCCCTCTAGACTTGAGACAGTGATCTTGGGCTTTCTCTGGAGTGCCATCAAGGAAATCAAGGCTCCTTTCACGTTTGATGTGGAACATGGAATTGCTCTGCACTCAGTGCAAGGGAATCGGGCCTCATCTCACGGCGAGGAGGAAGTCTCATGGTTTTTCTCGAGTTGCGGCCGGAACCTGGGGTATATTCTCGAGTTACGACGGGGAGGGCCCTTCCTGACACGTGTTTGTTCAGCGATGTCAGGACTCCTGCCTAGGTGAGAGGGACACCTCGGGATTCTCCTCGAGTCTTGGCATGGCAATTGGGACGCGTCTCCACGTGAGGCGGGAGACCCAGGGTCCCTTTCCACATGCCACAGTGATCCTGGGACTCCTATCCATTTTCAAGAGGAGTCAGGCATCGTCTCCTTTGGAAGCATTGATCTCCGCGGTCCTCTCGATTATTGAAAGGATCTGAGGCCTCCGGTCGCGATGAAGCGGAGGACTAGGTCTTTCTCTGTGTTCTCCACAGGGGTTTCAGACATCCCTTCGTCTTGGGAGATGCAAGACGAGCCTGCATTCAATTCACTGCAGGGATATCCGGCCTTACTTTGAGTCAGAGCATCTCGGTGTCCATTCCACTTGAGGCCACAAACTCAGGGTCCCTCTCACATACCTGTAGCTGAGAGAAGCCTCCTCTTGAGGTGCTTGTGGAAAGTTGGTATTCCTCTTGAGTCAAAGCCAGGGACTAATCTCTCATCTCGAGTTGATTTGGGGTCCACGGAGCCCCTTCGTGTTGCTCCAGTGACCTCAGGATCCCTCTAGACTTGAGACAGTGATCTTGGGTTTTCTCTGGAGTGCCATCAAGGAAATCAATGCTCCTTTCACGTTTGATGGGGAACACGGAATTGCTCTGCACGCAGTGCAGGGGAATCGGGTCTCATCTCGGGGCGAGAGGGAAGTCTCATGGATTTTCTCGAGTTGCGGCCGGAACCTGGGATATATTCTCGAGTTACGACGGGGAGGGCCCTTCCAGACACGTGTTTGTTCAGCGACGTCAGGACTCCTGCCTAGGTGCGAGGGACACCTCGGGATTCTCCTCGAGTCTTGGCATGGCAATTGGGACGCGTCTCCACGTGAGGCGGGAGACCCAGGGTCCCTTTCCACGTGCCACAGGGATCCTGGGACTCCTATCCATTTTCAAGAGGAGTCAGGCATCGCCTCCTTTGGAAGCATTGATCTCCGCGGACCTCTCGAGTATTCAAAGGATGTGAGGCCTCCGATCGCGATGAAGCGGAGGACTAGGTCTTTCTCTGTGGTCTCCACAGGGGATTCAGACATCCCTTCGTCTTGGGAGATGCAAGATGAGCCTGCATTCAATTCACTGCAGGGATATCCGGCCTTACTTCGAGTCAGAGCATCTCGGTGTCCATTCCACTTGAGGCCACAAACTCAGTGTCCCTCTCACATACCTGTAGCTGAGAGAAGCCTCCTCTTGAGGTGCTTGTGGAAAGTTGGTATTCCTCTTGAGTCGAAGCCAGGGACTAAGCTCTCATCTCGAGTTGATTTGCGGTCCACGGAGCCCTTTCGTGTTGCTCCAGTGTCCTCAGGATCCCTCTAGACTTGAGACAGTGATCTTGGGTTTTCTCTGGAGTGCCATCAAGGAAGTCAAGGCTCCTTTCACGTTTGATGTGGAACACGGAATTGCTCTGCACGCAGTGCAGGGGAATCGGGCCCTATCTCGCGGCGAGGGGGAAGTCTCATGGTTTTTCTCGAGTTGCGGCCGGAACCTGGGGCATATTCTCGAGTTATGACGGGGAGGGGCCCTTCCAGACACGTGTTTGTTCACCTACGTCAGGACTCCTGTCTAGGTGCGAGGGACACCTCGGGATTGTCCTCGAGTTTTGGCATGGCAATTCGGACGCGTCTCCAGGTGAGGCGGGAGACCCAGGGTCCCTTACCCCATGCCACAGGGATCCTGCGACTCCTATCCATTTTCAAGAGGAGTGAGGCATCGTCTCCGTTGGAAGCATTGATCTCCGCGTACCTCTAGAGTTTTCAAAGGATGTGAGGCCTCCGGTCGCGATGAGGCGGAGAACTAGGTCTTTCTCTGTGGTCTCCACAGGGGTTCAGACATCCCTTCGTCTTGGGAGATGCAAGACGAGCCTGCATTCAATTCACTGCAGGGCTATCCGGCCTTACTTCGAATCAGAGCATCTCGGCGTCCATTCCACTTGAGGCCACACACTCAGGGTCCCTCTCACATACCTGTAGCTGAGAGAAGCCTCCTCTTGAGGTGCTTGTGGAAAGTTGGTATTCCTCTTGTGTTGAAGCCAGGGACTAAGCTCTCATCTCGAGTTGATTTCGGGTCCACAGAGCACTTTCGTGTTGCTCCAGTGACCTCAGGATCCCTCTAGACTTGAGACAGTGATCTTGGGCTTTCTCTGGAGTGCCATCAAGGAAATCAAGGCTCCTTTCACGTTTGATGTGGAACACGGAATTGCTGTACAAGCAGTGCAGGGGAATCGGGCCTCATCTCGCGGCGAGGGGGAAGACTCATGGTTTTTCTCGAGTTGCGGCCGGAACCTGGGTTATATTCTCGAGTTACGACATGGAGGGCCCTTCCAACACGTGTTTGTTCAGCGACGTCAGGACTCCTGCCTTGGTGCGAGGGACACCTCGGGATTCTCCTCGAGTCTTGGCATGGCAATTGGGACGCCTCTCCACGTGAGGTGGGAGACCCAGGGTCCCTTTCCACGTGCCGCAGGGATCCTGGGACTAATATCTATTTTCAAGAGGAGTCAGGCATCGTCTCCTTTGGAAGCATTGATCTCCGCGGACCTCTCGAGTTTTCAAAGCATGTGAGGCCTCCGTTCGCGTTGAGGCGTAGTACTAGGTCTTTCTGTGTGGTCTCCACAGGGGATTCAGACATCCCTTCGTCTTGGGAGATGCAAGACGAGCCTGCATTCAATTCACTGCAGGGATATCCGGCCTTACTTCGAGTCAGAGCATCTCGGTGTCCCTTCCACTTGAGGCCACAAACTCAGGGTCCCTCTCACATACCTGTAGCTGAGAGAAGCCTACTCTTGAGGTGCTTGTGGAAAGTTGGTATTCCTCTTGAGTCGAAGCCAGAGACTAAGATCTCATCTCCAGTTGATTTGGGGTCCACGGAGCCCTTTCGTGTTGCTACAGTGACCTCAGGATCCCTCTAGACTTGAGACAGTGATCTTGGGTTTTCTCTGGAGTGCCATCAAGGAAATCAAGGCTCCTATCATGTTTGATGTGGAACACGGAATTGCTCTGCACGCAGTGCCGGGGAATCGGGCCTCATCTCTCGGCGAGGGGGAAGTCTCATGGTTTTTCTCGAGTTGCGGCCGGAACCTGGGGTATATTCTCGAGTTACAACGGGGAGGGCCCTTCGAGACACGTGTTTGTTCAGCGACGTCAGGACTCCTGCCTAGGTGCAAGGGACACCTCGGGATTCTCCTCGAGTCTTGGCATTGCCATTGGGACGCGTCTCCACGTGAGGCGGGAGACCAAGGGTCCCTTTCCACGTGCCACAGGGATCCTGGGAATCCTATCCATTTTCAAGAGGAGTCAGGCATCGTCTCCTTTGCAAGCATTGATCTCCGCAGACCTCTCGAGTTTTCAAAGGATGTGAGGCCTCCGTTGGCTTTGAGGCGGAGGACTAGGTCTTTCTCTGTGGTCTCCACAGGGGATTCAGACATCCCTTTGTCTTGGGAGATGCAAGACGAGCCTGCATTCAATTCACTGCAGTGATATCCGGCCTTAATTCGAGTCAGAGCATCTCGGTGTCCATTCCACTTGAGGCCACAAACTCAGGGTCCTTCTCACATACCTGTAGCTGAGAGAAGCCTCCTCTTGAGGTGCTTGTGGAAAGTTGGTATGACCCTTGAGTCGAAGCCAGGGACTAAGTTCTCATCTCGAGTTGATTTAGGGTCCACGGAGCCCTTTCCTGTTGCTCCAGTGACCTCAGGATCCCTCTAGACTTGAGACAGTGATCTTGGGTTTTCTCTGGGGTGCCATCAAGGAAATCAAGGTTCCTTTCACGTTTGATGTGGAACACGGAATTGCTCTGCACGCAGGGCAGGGGATTCGGGCCTCATCTCTCGGCGAGGGGGAAGTCTCATGGTTTTTCTCGAGTTGCGGCTGGAACCTGGGGTATATTCTCGAGTTACGACGGGGAGGGCCCTTCCAGACACGTGTTTGTTCAACGACGTCAGGACTCCTGCCTAGGTGCGAGGGACACCTCGGGATTCTCCTCGAGTCTTGGCATGGCAATTGGGACGCGTCTCCACGTGAGGCTGGAGACCCAGGGTCCCTTCCCACGTGCCACAGAGATCCTGGGACTCCTATCCATTTTCAGGAGGAGTCAGGCATCGTCTCCTTTGGAAGCATTGATCTCCCCAAGCTCTCGAGTTTTCAAAGGATGTGAGGTCTCCGGTCGCCATGAGGCAGAGGACTAGCTCTTTCTCTGTGGTCTGCACAGGGGATTCAGACATCCCTTCGTCTTGGGAGACGCAAGAGGAGCCTGCATTCAATTCACTTTAGGGATATCCGGCCTTAATTCGAGTCAGAGCATCTCGGTGTCCATTCCACTTGAGGCCACAAACTCAGGGTCCTTCTCACATACCTGTAGCTGAGAGAAGCCTACTCTTGAGGTGCTTGTGGAAAGTTGGTATTCCTCTTGAGTCGAAGCCAAGGAAAAGCTCTCATCTCGAGTTGATTTGCATTCCACGGAGCCCTTTCGTGTTGCTCTATTGACCTCAGGATCCCTCTATACTTGTGACAGTGATCTTGGGTTTTCTCTGGAGTGCCATCAAGGAAATCAAGGCTCCTTTCACTTTTGATGTGGAACACAGAATTGCTCTGCACGCAGTGCAGGGGAATCGGGCCTCATCTCTCGGCGAGGGGGAAGTCTCATGATGTTTCTCGAGTTGCGGCCGGAACCTGGGGTATATTCTCGAGTTACGACGGGGAGGGCCTTTCCAGACACTGTTTGTTCAGCGAGGTCAGGACTCCTGCCTAGGTGCGAGGGACACCTCGGGATTCTCCTCGAGTCTTGGCATGACAATTAGGACAAGTCTCCACGTGAGGCGGGAGACCCAGGGTCCCGTTCCACGTGCCACAAGGATTCTTGGATTCCTATCCATTTTCAAGAGGAGTCAGGCATCGTCCCCTTTGGAAGCATTTATCTCCACGCACCTCTCGAGTTTTCAAAGGATCTGAGGCCTCCGGTCGTGATGAGGCGGAGAACTAGGTCTTTCTCTGTGGTCTCCACAGGGGATTCAGACATCTTTTCGTCTTTGGAGATGCAAGACGAGCCTGCATTCAATTCACTGCAGGCATATCCGGCTTTACTTCGAGTCAGAGCATCTCGGTGTCCATTCCACTTGAGGCCACAAACTCAGGGTCCCTCTCACATACCTGTAGCTGAGAGAAACCTCCTCTTGAGGAGCTTTTGGAAAGTTGATATTCCTCTTGAGTCGAAGCCAGGGACAAAGCTCTCATCTCGAGTTGATTTGGGGTCCACGGAGCCCTTTCGGGTTGCTACAGTGACCTCAGGATCCCTCTAGACTTGAGACAGTGATCTTGGCTTTTCTTTGGAGTGCCATCAAGGAAATCAAGAATCCTTTCACGTTTGATGTGGAACACGGAATTGGTCTGCACGCAGTGCAGGAGAATCGGGCCACATCTCAAGGCGAGGGGGAAGTCTCATGGTTTTTCTCGAGTTGCGGCCGGAACCTGGGGTATATTCTTGAGTTACGACGGGAAGGGCCCTTCCAGACAAGTGTTTGTTCAGCGACGTCAGGACTAGTGCCTAGGTGCGAGGAACACCTCGGGATTCTCCTCGAGTCTTGGCATGGCAATTAGGACAAGTCTCCACGTGAGACGGGAGACCCAGGGTCCCGTTCCACGTGCCACAGGGTTTCTTGGACTCCTATCCATTTTCAAGAGGAGTCAGTCATCGTCTCCTTAGGAAGCATTGATCTCCGCGGACCTCTCGAGTTTTCAAAGATATGATGCCTCCGGTCGCCATGAGAGGGAGAACTAGGTCTTTCTCTGTGGTCTCCACAGGGGATTGAGACATCCCTTCGTCTTGGGAGATGCAAGACGAGACTTCATTCAATTCACTGCAGGGATATCCGGCCTTACTTCGAGTCAGAGCATCTCGGTGTCCATTCCGCCTGAGGCCACAAACTCAGGGACCCTCTCACATACCTGTTGCTGAAAGAAGCCTTCTCTTGAGGTGCTTGTGGAAAGTTGGTATTCCTCTTGAGTCGAAGCCAGGGACTAAGCTCTCATCTCGAGTTGATTTGGGGTCCACGGAGCCCTTTCGTGTTGCTCCAGGGACCTCAGGATCCCTCTAGACTTGAGACAGTGATCTTGGGTTTTCTCTAGAGTGCAATCAAGGAAATCAAGGCTCCTTTCACGTTTAATGTGGAACACGGAATTGCTCTGCACGCAGTGCAGAGGAATCCGACCTCATCTCGTGGCGAGGGGGAAGTCTCATGGTTTTTCTCGCGTTGTGGCCAGAACCTGGGGTATAATCTCCAGGTACGACGGGGAGGGCCCTTCCAGACACGTGTTTGTTCAGCGATGTCAGGACTCCTGCCTAGGTGCGAGGGACACCTCGGGATTCTCCTCGAGTCTTGGCATGTCAATTGGGACGCGTCTCCATGTGAGGCGGGAGACCCAGTGTCCCTTTCCACGTGCCACAGGGATCCTGGGACTCCGATCTATTTTCAAGAGGAGTCAGGCATCGTCTCCTTTGGAATCATTGATCTCCGCGCACCTCTCGAGTTTTCAAAGGATGTGAGGCTAATGGTCGCGATGAGGCAGAGATCTAGGTCTTTGTCTGTGGTCTCCACAGGGGATTCAGACATCCCTTCGTCTTGGGAGATCCACGACGAGCCTGCATTCAATTCACTACAGGGATATCCGGCCTTACATTGAGTCAGAGCATCTCGGTGTCCATTCCACTTGAGGCCACAAACTCAGGGTCCCTCTCATATACCTGTAGCTGAGAGAAACCTCCTCTTGAGGAGCTTTTGGAAAGTTGGTATTCCTCTTGAGTCGAAGCCAGGGACAAGGCTCTCATCTCGAGTTGATTTCGGGTCCACGGAGCCCTTTCGGGTTGCTACAGTGACCTCAGGATCCCTCTAGACTTTAGACAGTGATCTTGGCTTTTCTTTGGAGTGCCATCAAGGAAATCAAGAATCCTTTCACGTTTGATGTGGAACACGGAATTGGTCTGCACGCAGTGCAGGGGAATCGGGCCTCAACTCGCGGCGAGGGGGAAATCTCATGGTTTTTCTCGAGTTGCGCCCCGAACCTGGGGTATATTCTCGAGTTACGACGGGGAGGGCCCTTCCAGACACGTGTTTGTTCAGCGACGTCAGGACTCCTGCCTAGGTGCGAGGGACACTTCGGGATTGTCCTCGAGTCTTGGCATGGCAATTGGGACGCGTCTCCACGTGAGGCAGGAGATCCAGGGTCCCTATCCATGTGCCACAAGGATCCTGGGACTACAATCCATTTTCAAGAGGAGTCATTCATCGTCTCCTTTGGAAGCATTGATCTCCGCGGACCTCTCGAATTTTCAAAGGTAGTGAGGCCTCCGGTCGCGTTATGGCGGAGGACTAGGTCTTTCTCTGTAGTCTCCACAGGGGATTCAGACATCCCTTCGTCTTGGGAGATGCAAGACAAGCCTGCATTCAATTCACTGCAGGGATATCCGGCCTTACTTCGAGTCAGAGCATCTCGGTGTCCATTGCACTTGAGGCCACAAACTCAGGGGCCCTCTCAGATACCTGGAGCTGAGAGTAGCCTCCTCTTGAGGTGCTTGTGGAAAGTTGGTATTCCTCTTTAGTCGAAGCCAGGGACTAAGCTCTCATCTCGAGTGGATTTCGGGTCCACGGAGCCCTTTCATGTTGCTACAGTGACCTCAGGATCGCTCTATACTTGAAACAGTGATCTTGGGTTTTCTCTGGAGTGCGATCAAGGAAATCAAGGCTCCTTTCACGTTTGATGTGGAACATGGAATTGCTCTGCACACAGTGCAGTGGAATCGGGCCTCATCTCGGGGCGAATGGGAAGTCTCATGGCTTTTCTCGAGTTGCGGACGGACCCCGGGGTATATTCTCGAGTTACGACGGGGAGGGCCCTTCCAGACACGTGTTTCTTCAGCGACGTCAGGACTCGGGCCTAGGTGCGAGGGACACCTCGGGATTCTACTCGAATCTTGGCATGGCAATTTGGACGCGTCTCCACGTGAGGCGGCAGACCCAGGGTCCCTTTCCACGTGCCACAGGGATCCTGGGACTCCTATCCATTCTCAAGAGGAGTCAGGAATCGTCTCCTTTGGAAGCATTGATCTCTGTGGACCGCTAGAGTTTTCAAAGGATGTGAGGCCTCCGGTCGCCATGAGGCGGAGAAATAGGTCTTTCTCTATGGTCTCCACAGGGGATTCAGACATCCCTTTATCTTGGGAGATGCAAGACGAGCCTGCATTCAATTCACGCAGGGATATCCGGCCTTACTTCGAGTCAGAGCCTCTCGGTGTCCATTCCACTTGAGACCACAAACTCAGGGTCCCTCTCACATACCTGTAGCTGAGAGAAGCCTCCTCTTGAGGTGCTTGAGGAAAGTTGGTATTCCTCTTGACTCGAAGCCAGGGAATAAGCTCTCATCTCGAGTTGATTTGGGGTCCACTCAGACCTTTGCTGTTGCTCCTGTGATCTCAGGATCCATCTAGACTTGAGACAGTGATCTTGGGTTTTCTCTGGAGTGCCACCAAGGAAATTAAGGCTCCTTTCACGTTTGATGTGGAACACGGAATTGGTCTGCACGCAGTGCAGGGGAATCGTGCCTCATCTCGTGTCGAGGTGGAAGTCTCATGGTTTTTCTCTAGTTGCGGCCGGAACCAGGGGTATATTCTCGAGTTACGATGAGGAGGGCCCTTCAAGACACGTGTTTGTTCAGCGACGTCAGGACTCGGGCCTAGGTGCGAGGGACACCTCGGGATTCTCCTCAAGTCTTGGCATGGCAATTGGGACGCGTCTCCACGTGAGGCAGGAGACCCAGGGTCCCTTTCCACGTGCCACAGGGATCCTGGGACTCCTATCCATTTTCAAGAGGAGTCAGGCATCGTCTCCTTTGGAAGCATTGATCTCCACGGAACTCTCGAGTTTTCAAAGGATGTGAGGCCTCAGGTCGCGATGAGGCGGAGGACTAGGTCTTTCTCTGTGGTCTCCACAGGGGATTCAGACATCCCTTCGGATTGAGAGGTGCAAGACGAGCCTGCATTCAATTCACTGCAGGGATATCCGGCCTTACTCCGAGTCAGAGCATCTCGGTTTCCATTCCACTTGAGGCCACAAACTCCGGGTCCCTCTCACATACCTGTAGCTGAGAGAAGCCTCCTCTTGAGGTGCTTGTGGAAAGTTGGTATTCCTCTTGAGTCGAAGCCAGGGACTAAGCTCTCATCTCAAGTTGATTTGGGGTCCATGGAGCCCTTTATTCTTGCTCCAGTAACCTCAAGATCCCTCTAGACTTGAGACAGTGATCTTCTGTTTTCTATGCGATGCCATGAAGTAAATCAAGCCTCCTTTCATGTTTGATGTGTAAGACGGAATTGGTCTGCTCGCACTGCAGGGGAATCGGGCCTCATCTCGCAGCGAGGGGGAAGTCTCATGGTTTTTCTCGAGTTGCGGCCAGAACCTGGGGTATATTCTCGAGTTACGACGGGGAGGGCCCTTCCAGGCACGTGTTTGTTCAGCGACTTCAGGACTCGGGCCTAGGTGCGAGGGACAACTCGGGATTCTCCTCGAGTCTTGGCATGACAATTGGGACTCGTCTCCACGTGTGGCGGGAGTCCCTGGGTCCCTTTCCACGTGCCACAGGGATCCTGGGACTCCTATCCATTTTCAAGAGGAGTCAGGCATCGGCTCCTTTGGAAGCATTGATCTCCGCGGACCTCTCGAGTTTTCAAAGGATGTGAGGCCTCCGGTCGCGATGAGGAGGAGAACTAGGTCTTTCTCTGTGGTCTCTACAGGGGATGCAGACATCCCTTCGTCTTGGGAGATGCAAGATGAGCCTGCATTCAATTCACTGCACGGATATCCGGCCTTACTTCGAGTCAGAGCATCTCGGTGTCCATTCCACTTGAGGCCAAAAACTCAGGGTCCCTCTCACATACCTATAGCTGAGAGAAGCCTCCTCTTGAGGTGCTTGTGGAAAGTTGGTATGCCTCTTGAGTCGAAGCCAGGGACTAAGCTCTCATCTCGAGTTGATTTGGGGTCCAGGAGCCGTTTCGTGTTGCTATAGTGACCTCAGGATCCCTCTAGACTTGAGAGAGTAATCTTGGGTTTTCTCTGGAGTGCCATCAAGGAAATCAAGGCTCCTTTCACGTTTGATGTGGAACACGGAATTGCTCTGCACGCAGTGCAGGGGAATCGGGCCTCATGTCGCGGCGAGGGGGAAGACTCATGGTTTCTCTCGAGTTGCGGCCGGAACCTGGGGTATATTCTCGAGTTACGACGGGGAGGGCCCTTCCAGACACGTGTTTGTTCAGCGACGTCAGGACTCCTGCCTAGGTGCGAGGGACACCTCGGGATTCTCCTCGAGTCTTGGCAATGCAATTGGGACGCGTCTCCACGTGAGGCGGGAGACCCAGCGTCTCTTTCCACATGCCACATGGATCCTGGGACTCCTATCCATTTTCAAGAGGAGTCAGGCATCGTCTCCTTTGGAAGCATTGATCTCCGCGGACCTCTCGAATTTTCAAAGGATGTGAGGCCTCCGGTCGCGATGAGGCGGAGAACTAGGTCTTTCTCTCTGGTCTCCACAGGGGATGCAGACATCCCTTCGTCTTGGGAGATGCAAGACAAGCCTGCATTCAATTAACTATTGGGATATCCGGCCTTACTTCGAGTCAGAGCATCTCGGTGTCCATTCCACTTGAGGTCACAAACTAAGGGTCCCTCTCACATACCTGTAGCTGAGAGAAGCCTCCCCTGAGGTGCTTGTGGAAAGTTCTATTCCTCTTGAGTCGAAGCCAGGGACTAACCTCTCATCTCGATGTGATTTGGGTCTGCACAGCCCTTTCGTGTTGCTACAGTGACCTCAGGATCCCTCTAGACTTGAGACAGTGATCTTTGGTTTTCTCTGGAGTGCCATCAAGGAAATCAGGGCTCTTTTCACGTTTGATGTGGGATACGGAATTGCTCTGCACGCAGTGTAGCGCAATCGGGACTCATCTCCTGGCGAGGGGGAAGTCTCACGGTTTTTCTCTAATTGCGGCCGGAACCTGGGGTATATTCTCGAGTTACGTCGGGGAGGGCCCTTCCAGACAAGTGTTTGTTCAGCGACGTCAGGACTCCTGCCTAGTTGCGAGGGACACCTCTGGATTCTCCTCGAGTCTTCGCATGGCAATTGGGAAGCGTCTCCACGTGAGGCGGGAGACCCAGGGTCCCTTTCCACGTGCCACAGGCACCTTGGGACTCCTATCCATTTTCAAGAGGAGTCAGGCATCGTCCCCTTTGGAAGCATTGATCTCCGCGGACCTCTCGAGTTTTCAAACGATGTGAGGCCTCCGGTCGCGATGAGGCGGAGAACTAGGTCTTTCTCTGTGGTCTCCACAGGGGATTCAGACATCCCTTCGTCTTGGGAGATTCAAGACGAGCCTGCTTTCAATTCACTGCAGGGATATCCGGCATTACTTCGCGTCAGAGCAACTCGGTGTCCATTCCACCTGAGGCCACAAACTCAGGGTCCCTCTCACATACCTGTAGCTGAGAGAAGCATCCTCTTGAGGTGCTTGTGGAAAGTTGGTATGCCTCTTGAGTCGAAGCCAGGGACTAAGCTCTCATCTCGAGTTGATTTGGTGTCCACGGAGCCCTTTCCTGTTGCTCCAGTGACCTCGGGATCCCTCTAGACTTGATACAGTGATCTTGGGTTTTCTCTGGAGTGCCATCAAGGAAATCAAGGCTCCTTTCACGTTTGATGTGGAACACGGAATTGCTCTGCATGCAGTGCAGGGAAATCGGGCCTCATCTCGGGGCGAGGTGAAAGTCTCATGGCTTTTCTCGAGTTGTGGCCGGAACCTGGGGTATATTCTCGAGTTACGACGGGGAGGGCCCTTCCAGACACGTGTTTGTTAAGCGACGTCAGGAGTCCTGCCTAGGTGCGAGGGAAACCTCGGGATTCTCGTCGAGTCTGGCATGGCAACAGGGACGCGTCTCCACGTGAGGCGGGAGACCCAGGGTCCCTTTCCACGTGCCACAGATATCCTGGGACTCCTATCCATTTTCAAGAGGAGTCAGGCATCATCTCGCGGCGAGGGGGAAGTCTCATGGTTTTTCTCGAGTTACGGCCGGAACCTGGGGTATATTCTCGAGTTACGACGGGGGTTTCCCTTCCAGACACGTGTTTGTTCAGCGACGTCAGACCCATGCCTAAGTTCGATGGACACCTCGGTATTCTCCCCGCGGCTTGGCATGGCAATTGGGACGCGTCTCCAGGTTAGGCGGGAGACCCAGTGTCCCTTTCCACGAGCCACAGGGTCCTGGGAATCCTATCCATTTTCAAGAGGAGTCAGGCATCGTTTCCTTTGGAAGCATTGATCTCCTCGGACCTCTCGAGTTTTCAAAGAATGTGAGGACTCCAGTCGCGATGTGGCGAGAACTAGGTCTTTCTCTGTTGTCTCCACAGTTGATTCAGACATCCCTTCGTCTTGGGAGATGGAAGAGGAGCCTGCATCCAATTCACTGCAGGGATATCTGTCCTTACTTCGAGTCAGAGCATCTCGGTGTCCATTCCACTTGAGGCCAGAAACTCATGGTCCCTCTCACATACCTGTAGCTGAGAGAAGCCTCCTCTTGACGTGCTTGTTGAAAGTTGGTATTCCACTTGAGTTGAAGCCAGGGACTGAGCTCTAATCTCGAGTTGATTTGGGGTCCACGGAGCCCTTTCGTGTTGCTCCATTGACCACAGGATCCCTCTATACTAGAGACAGTGATCTTGGGTTTTCTCTGGAGTGCCATCAAGGAAATCAAGGCTCCTTTCACGTTTGATGTGGAACACGGAATTGCTCTGCACGCAGTGCAGGGGAATCGGGCCTCATGTTGTGGCGAGAAGAAGTCTCATGGTTTTTCTCGAGATGCGGCCGGAACCTGCGGTATATTCTCGAGTTACGACGGCGAGGGCCCTTCCAGACACGTGTTTGTTCAGCGACGTCAGGACTCATGCCTAGGTGCGAGGGACACCTCGGGATTCTCCTCGAGTCTTGGCATGGCAATTGGGAAGCGTCTCCAAGTGAGGCGGGAGACCCAGGGTCCCTTTCCACATGCCACAGGGATCCTGGGACTCCTATCCATTTTCAAGAGGAGTCAGGCATCGTCTCCTTTGGAAGCATTGATCTCCGCGGACCTTTCGAGTTTTCAAAGGATGTGAGGCCTCCGGTCGCGATGAGGCGGAGAACTAGGTCTTTCTCTGTGGTCTCCAAAGGGGATTCAGACATCCCTTCGTCTTGGGAGATCCAAGACGAGCCTGCATTCAATTCACTGCAGGGATATCCGGCCTTACTTCGAGTCAGAGCATCTCGGTGTCCATTCCACTTGAGGCCACAACCTCAGGGTCCCTCTCACATACCTGTAGCTGAGAGAAGCCTTCTCTTGAGGTGCTTGTGGAAGGTTGGTATTCCTCTTGATTCGAAGCCAGGGACTAAGCTCTCATCTCCAGTTGATTTGGGGTCCACGGAGCCCTTTCGTGTTGCTCCAGTGACCTCAGGATCCCTCTAGCCTTGAGACAGTGATCTTGGGTTTTCTCTGGAGTGCCATCAAGGAAATCAAGGCTCCTTTCTCGTTTGATGTGGAACACGGAATTGCTCTGCACGCAGTTCAGGGGAATCGGGCTTCATCTCGCGTCGAGGGGGAAGTCTCATGGTTTTTCTCTAGTTGCGGCCGAAACCTGGGGTGTATTCTCGAGTTACGATGGGGAGGGCCCTTCCAGACACGTGTTTGTTCAGCGACGTCAGGACTCCTGCCTAGGTGCGAGGACACCTCGGGATTCTCCTCGAGTCTTGGCATGGCAATGGGTACGCGTCTCCACGTGACGCGGGAGACCCAGGGTCCCTTTCCACGTGCCACAGGGATCCTGGACTCCTATCCATTTTCAAGAGGAGGCAGGCATCTTCTCCTTTGGAAGCATTGATATCCGCAGACCTGTCGAGTTTTCCAAGGATGTGAGGCCTCCGGTCGCGATGAGGCGGAGGACTAGGTCTTTCTCTGTGGTCTCCACAGGGGATTCAGACATCCCTTCGTCTTGGGAGATCCAAGACGAGCCTGCATTCAATTCACTGCAGGGATATCCGGCCTTACTTCGAGTCAGAGTATCTCGGTGTCCATTCCACTTGAGGCCACAACCTCAGGGTCCCTCTCACATACCTGTAGCTGAGAGAAGCCTCCTCTTGAGGTGCTTGTGGAAAGTTGGTATTCCTCTTGAGTCGAAGCCAATTACTAAGCTCTCATCTCGAGTTGATTTGGGGTCCACGGTGCCCTTTGGTGTTGCTCCAGTGACCTCAGGATCCCTCTAGCCTTGAGACAGTGATCTTGGGTTTTCTCTGGAGTGCCATCAAGGAAATCAAGGCTCCTTTCACGTTTGATGTGGAACACGGAATTGCTCTGCACGCAGTGCAGGGGAATTGGGGCTCTTCTCATGGCGAGGGGGAATTCTCATGGTTTTTCTCGAGTTGCGGCCGGAACCTGGGGTATATTCTCGAGTTACGACGGGGAGGGCCCTTGCAGACACGTGTTTGTTCAGCGACGTCAGGACTCCTGCCTAGCTGCCAGGGACAACTCGGGATTCTCCTCGAGTCTTGGCATGGCAATTGGGACGCGTCTCCACGTGAGGCGGGAGACCCAGGGTCCCCTTCCACGTGGACAGGGATCTTGGGACTCCTATCCATTTTCAAGAGGAGTCAGGCATCATCTCCTTTGGAAGCATTGATCTCTGCAGACCTCTCGAGTTTTCAAAGGATGTGAGGACTCCGGTCGCGAAGAGGCGGAGGACTAGGTCTTTCTCTGTGGTCTCCACAGGGGATTCAGACATCCCTTCGTCTTGGGAGATTCAAGACAAGCCTGCATTCAATTCACTGCAGGGATATCCGGCCTTACTTCGAGTCAGAGCATCTCGGTGTCCATTCCACTTGAGGCCACAAACTCAGGGTCCCTCTCACATACCTCTAGCTGAGAGAAGCCTCCTCTTGAGGGGCTTGTGGAAAGTTCGTATTCCTCTTGAGTCGAAGCCAGGGACTAAGCTCTCATCTCGAGTTGATTTGGGGTCCATGGAGCCCTTTCGTGTTGCTCCAGTGACCTCAGGATCCCTCTAGACTTGAGACAGTGATCTTGGGTTTTCTCTGGAGTGCCATCAAGGAAATCAAGGCTCCTTTCACGTTTGATGTGGAACACGGAATTGCTCTGCACGCAGTGCAGGGGAATCGGGCCACATCTCGCGGCGAAGGGGAAGTCTCATGGTTTTCCTCGAGTTGCGGCCGGAACCTGGGGTATATTATCGAGTTACGACGGGTAGGGCCCTTCCAGACACGTGTTTGTTCAGCGACGTCAGGACTCCTGCCTAGGTGCGAGGGACACCTCGGGATTCTCCTCGAGTATTGGCATGGCATTTGGGAGGCGTCTCCACGTGAGGCGGGAGACCCAGGGTCCCATTCCACGTTCCACAGGGTTCCTGGGACTCCTATCCATTTTCAAGAGGAGTCAGGCATCGTCTCCTTTGGAAGCATTGATCTTCGCAGACCTCTCGAATTTTCAAAGGATATGAGGCCTCCGGTCGCGATCAGGCGGAGAACTAGGTCTTTCTCTGTGGTCTCCACAGGGGATTCAGACATCCCTTCGTCTTGGGAGATGCAAGACGAGCCTGCTTTCCATTCACTGCAGGGATATCCGGCCTTACTTCGAGTCAGAGCCTCTCGGTGTCCATTCCACTGGAGGCCACAAACTCAGGGTCCCTCTCACATAACTGTAGCTGAGAGAAGCCTCCTCTTGAGGTGCTTGTGGAAAGTTGGTATTCCTCTTGACTCGAAGCCAGGGACTAAGCTCTCATCTCGAGTTGATTTTGGGTCCACGGAGCCCTTTCTTGTTGCTACAGTGACCTCAGGATCCCTCTAGACTTGAGACAGTGATCTTCGGTTTTCTCTGGATTGCCATCAAGGAAATCAAGGCTCCTTTCACGTTTGATGGGGGACACGGAATTGCTCTCCACGCAGTGCAGGGGAATCGGGCCTCATCTCGCGGCGAGGGGGAAGTCTCATGGTTTTTCTCGAGTTCCGGCCGGATCCTGGGGTATATTCTCGAGTTACGACGGGGGGTTGGCCCTTCCAGACACGTGTTTGTTCAGCGACGTCAGGACTCCTGCCTAGGTGCGAGGGACACCTCGAGATTCTCCTCGAATCTTGGCATGGCAATTGGGACGCGTCTCCACTTGAGGCGGGAGAGCCAGGGTCCCTTCCCACGTGCCACAGGGATCCTGGGACTCCTATCCATTTTCAAGAGGAGTCAGGCATCGTCTCCTTTGGAAGCATTGATCTCCGCGGACCTCTCGAGTTTTCAAAGGATGTGAGTATTCCGGTCGCAATGTGGCGAGAACAAGGTCTTTCTCTGTGGTCTCCACAGGGGATTCAGACATCCCTTCGTCTTCGGAGATGCAAGACGAGCCTGCATTCAATTCACTGCAGGGATATCCGGCCTTACTTCGAGTCAGAGCATCTCTGTGTCCATTCCACTTGAGGCCACAAACTCAGGGTCCCTCTCACATACCTGTAGCTGAGAGAAGCCTCCTCTTGAGGTGCTTGTGTTAAGTTGGTATTCCTCTTGAGTCGAATCCATGGACTAAGGTCTCATCTCGAGGTGATTTGGGGTGCACGGAGCCCTTTCGTGTTGCTACAGTGACCTCAGGATCCCTCTAGACTTGAGACAGTGATCTTGGGTTTTCTCTGGAGTGCCATCAAGGAAATCAAGGATCCTTTCACGTTTGATGTGGAACACGGAATTGTTCCGCACGCAGTGCTGGGGAATCGGGCCTCATCTCGCGGCGAGGGGGAAGTCTCATGGTTTTTCTCGAGTTGCAGCCAGAACATGGGGTATATTCTCGAGTTACGACGGGGAGGGCACTTCCAGACACGTGTTTGTTCAGTGAAGTCAGGACTCCTGCCTAGGTGCGAGGGACACCTCGGTATTCTCCTCGAATCTTGGCATGGCAATTGGGAAGCGTCTCCACGTGAGGCGGGAGACCCAGGGTCCCTTTCCACGTGCCACAGGGATCCTGGGACTCCTATCCATTTTCAAGAGGAGTCAGGCATTGTCTCCTTTGGAAGCATTGATATCCGCGGACCTCTCGAATTTTCAAAGGATGTGAGGCCTCCGGTCGCGAAGAGGCGGAGAACTAGTTCTTTCTCTGTTGTCTCCAGAAGGGATTCAGAGATCCCTTCGTCTTGGGAGACGAAAGGCAAGCCAGCTTTCAATTCACTGCAGGGATATGCGGCCTTACTTCGAGTCAGAGCATCTCGGTGTCCATTCCACTTGAGGCCACAAACTCCGGGTCCCTCTCACATACCTGTAGCTGAGAGAAGCCTCCTCTTGAGGTGCTTGTGGAAAGTTGGTATTCCTCTTGAGTCGAAGCCAGGGACTAAGCTCTCATCTCGAGTTGATTTGGGCTCCACGGAGCCCTTTCGTGTTGATACAGTGACCTCAGGATCCCTCTAGACTTGAGACCGTGATCTTGGGTTTTCTCTGGAGTGCCATCAAGGAAATCAAGGCTCCTTTCACGTTTGATGTGGAACACGGAATTGCTCTGCACGCAGTGCAGGGGAATCGGGCCTCATCTCACGGCGAGGGGGAAGTCTCATGGTTTTTCTCGAGTTGTGGCCGGAACCTGGGGTATATTCTCGAGTTACGACGGGGGTTTCCCTTCCAGACACGTGTTTGTTCAGCGACGTCAGACCCATGCCTAAGTTCGATGGACACCTCGGTATTCTCCCCGCGGCTTGGCATGGCAATTGGGACGCGTCTCCAGGTTAGGCGGGAGACCCAGTGTCCCTTTCCACGAGCCACAGGGTCCTGGGAATCCTATCCATTTTCAAGAGGAGTCAGGCATCGTTTCCTTTGGAAGCATTGATCTCCTCGGACCTCTCGAGTTTTCAAAGAATGTGAGGACTCCAGTCGCGATGTGGCGAGAACTAGGTCTTTCTCTGTTGTCTCCACAGTTGATTCAGACATCCCTTCGTCTTGGGAGATGGAAGAGGAGCCTGCATCCAATTCACTGCAGGGATATCTGTCCTTACTTCGAGTCAGAGCATCTCGGTGTCCATTCCACTTGAGGCCAGAAACTCATGGTCCCTCTCACATACCTGTAGCTGAGAGAAGCCTCCTCTTGACGTGCTTGTTGAAAGTTGGTATTCCACTTGAGTTGAAGCCAGGGACTAAGCTCTAATCTCGAGTTGATTTGGGGTCCACGGAGCCCTTTCGTGTTGCTCCATTGACCACAGGATCCCTCTATACTAGAGACAGTGATCTTGGGTTTTCTCTGGAGTGCCATCAAGGAAATCAAGGCTCCTTTCACGTTTGATGTGGAACACGGAATTGCTCTGCACGCAGTGCAGGGGAATCGGGCCTCATGTTGTGGTGAGAAGAAGTCTCATGGTTTTCCTCGAGATGCGGCCGGAACCTGCGGTATATTCTCGAGTTACGACGGCGAGGGCCCTTCCAGACACGTGTTTGTTCAGCGACGTCAGGACTCATGCCTAGGTGCGAGGGACACCTCGGGATTCTCCTCGAGTCTTGGCATGGCAATTGGGAAGCGTCTCCAAGTGAGGCGGGAGACCCAGGGTCCCTTTCCACATGCCACAGGGATCCTGGGACTCCTATCCATTTTCAAGAGGAGTCAGGCATCGTCTCCTTTGGAAGCATTGATCTCCGCGGACCTTTCGAGTTTTCAAAGGATGTGAGGCCTCCGGTCGCGATGAGGCGGAGAACCAGGTCTTTCTCTGTGGTCTCCACAGGGGATTCAGACATCCCTTCCTCTTGGGAGATGCAAGACAAGCCTGCATTCAATTCACTGCAGGGATATCCGGCCTTACTTCCAGTCAGAGAATCTATGTGTCCATTCCACTTGAGGCTACAAACTCAGGGTCCCTCTCACATACTTGTAGCTGAGAGAAGCCTCCTCTTGAAGTGCTTGTGGAAAGTTGGTATTCTTCTTGAGTCAAAGCCAGGGACTAAGCTCTCATCTCGAGTTGATTTGGGGTCCACGGAGACCTTTGGTGTTGCTCCAGTTACCTCAGGATCCCTCTAGACTTGAGACAGTGATCTTGGGTTTTCTCTGGAGTGCCATCAAGGAAATCAAGGCTCCGGTCACGTTTGATGTGGAACACGGAATTGCTCTGCACGCAGTGCAGGGGAATCGGGCCTCATCTCGCGGCGAGGGGGAAGTCTCATGGTTTTTCTCGAGTTGCGACCGGAACCTGGGGTATATTCTCGAGTGAGGACGGGGAGGGCCCTTCCAGACATGTGTTTGTTCAGCGACGTCAGGACTCCTGCCTAGGTGCGAAGGACACCTCATGATTCACCTCGAGTCTTGGCATGGCAATTGGGACGCGTCTCCAGGTGAAGCGGGAGACCCAGGGTCCCCTTCCACGTGGACAGGGATCCTGGGACTCCTATCCATTTTCAAGAGGAGTCAGGCATCGTCTCCTTTGGAAGCATTGATCTCTGCAGACCTCTCGAGTTTTCAAAGGATGTGAGGCCTCCGGTCGCGATGAGGCGGAGTACTAGGTCTTTCTCTCTGGTCTCCACAGGGGATTCATACATCCCTTCGTCTTGGGAGATTCAAGACGAGCCTGCATTCACTTCACTGCAGGGATATCCGGCCTTACTTCGAGTCAGAGCATCTCGGTGTCCATTCCACTTGAGGCCACAAACTCAGGGTCCCTCTCACATACCTGTAGCTGAGAGAAGCCTCCTCTTGAGGTGCTTGTGGCAAGTTGGTATTCCTCTTGAGTCGAAGCCAGGGACTAAGCTCTCATCTCAAGTTGATTTGGGGTCCACGGAGAAATTTCGTGTTGCTCCAGTGACCTCAGGATCCCTCTAGACTTGAGACAGTGATCTTCGGTTTTCTCTGGAGTGCCATCAAGGAAATCAAGGCTCCTTTCACGTTTGATGTGGAACACGGAATTGCTCTGCACGCAGTGCAGGGGAATCGGGCCACATCTCGCGGCGAAGGGGAAGTCTCATGGTTTTCCTCGAGTTGCGGCCGGAACCTGGGGTATATTATCGAGTTACGACGGGTAGGGCCCTTCCAGACACGTGTTTGTTCAGCGACGTCAGGACTCCTGCCTAGGTGCGAGGGACACCTCGGGATTCTCCTCGAGTATTGGCATGGCATTTGGGAGGCGTCTCCACGTGAGGCGGGAGACCCAGGGTCCCATTCCACGTTCCACAGGGATCCTGGGACTCCTATCCATTTTCAAGAGGAGTCAGGCATCGTCTCCTTTGGAAGCATTGATCTTCGCAGACCTCTCGAATTTTCAAAGGATATGAGCCCTCCGGTCGCGATCAGGCGGAGAACTAGGTCTTTCTCTGTGGTCTCCACAGGGGATTCAGACATCCCTTCGTCTTGGGAGATGCAAGACGAGCCTGCTTTCCATTCACTGCAGGGATATCCGGCCTTACTTCGAGTCAGAGCCTCTCGGTGTCCATTCCACTGGAGGCCACAAACTCAGGGTCCCTCTCACATAACTGTAGCTGAGAGAAGCCTCCTCTTGAGGTGCTTGTGGAAAGTTGGTATTCCTCTTGACTCGAAGCCAGGGACTAAGCTCTCATCTCGAGTTGATTTTGGGTCCACGGAGCCCTTTCTTGTTGCTACAGTGACCTCAGGATCCCTCTAGACTTGAGACAGTGATCTTCGGTTTTCTCTGGATTGCCATCAAGGAAATCAAGGCTCCTTTCACGTTTGATGGGGGACACGGAATTGCTCTCCACGCAGTGCAGGGGAATCGGGCCTCATCTCGCGGCGAGGGGGAAGTCTCATGGTTTTTCTCGAGTTCCGGCCGGATCCTGGGGTATATTCTCGAGTTACGACGGGGGGTTGGCCCTTCCAGACACGTGTTTGTTCAGCGACGTCAGGACTCCTGCCTAGGTGCGAGGGACACCTCGAGATTCTCCTCGAATCTTGGCATGGCAATTGGGACGCGTCTCCACTTGAGGCGGGAGAGCCAGGGTCCCTTCCCACGTGCCACAGGGATCCTGGGACTCCTATCCATTTTCAAGAGGAGTCAGGCATCGTCTCCTTTGGAAGCATTGATCTCCGCGGACCTCTCGAGTTTTCAAAGGATGTGAGTATTCCGGTCGCAATGTGGCGAGAACAAGGTCTTTCTCTGTGGTCTCCACAGGGGATTCAGACATCCCTTCGTCTTCGGAGATGCAAGACGAGCCTGCATTCAATTCACTGCAGGGATATCCGGCCTTACTTCGAGTCAGAGCATCTCTGTGTCCATTCCACTTGAGGCCACAAACTCAGGGTCCCTCTCACATACCTGTAGCTGAGAGAAGCCTCCTCTTGAGGTGCTTGTGTTAAGTTGGTATTCCTCTTGAGTCGAATCCATGGACTAAGGTCTCATCTCGAGGTGATTTGGGGTGCACGGAGCCCTTTCGTGTTGCTACAGTGACCTCAGGATCCCTCTAGACTTGAGACAGTGATCTTGGGTTTTCTCTGGAGTGCCATCAAGGAAATCAAGGATCCTTTCACGTTTGATGTGGAACACGGAATTGTTCCGCACGCAGTGCTGGGGAATCGGGCCTCATCTCGCGGCGAGGGGGAAGTCTCATGGTTTTTCTCGAGTTGCAGCCAGAACATGGGGTATATTCTCGAGTTACGACGGGGAGGGCACTTCCAGACACGTGTTTGTTCAGCGAAGTCAGGACTCCTGCCTAGGTGCGAGGGACACCTCGGTATTCTCCTCGAATCTTGGCATGGCAATTGGGAAGCGTCTCCACGTGAGGCGGGAGACCCAGGGTCCCTTTCCACGTGCCACAGGGATCCTGGGACTCCTATCCATTTTCAAGAGGAGTCAGGCATTGTCTCCTTTGGAAGCATTGATATCCGCGGACCTCTCGAATTTTCAAAGGATGTGAGGCCTCCGGTCGCGAAGAGGCGGAGAACTAGTTCTTTCTCTGTTGTCTCCAGAAGGGATTCAGAGATCCCTTCGTCTTGGGAGACGAAAGGCAAGCCAGCTTTCAATTCACTGCAGGGATATGCGGCCTTACTTCGAGTCAGAGCATCTCGGTGTCCATTCCACTTGAGGCCACAAACTCCGGGTCCCTCTCACATACCTGTAGCTGAGAGAAGCCTCCTCTTGAGGTGCTTGTGGAAAGTTGGTATTCCTCTTGAGTCGAAGCCAGGGACTAAGCTCTCATCTCGAGTTGATTTGGGCTCCACGGAGCCCTTTCGTGTTGATACAGTGACCTCAGGATCCCTCTAGACTTGAGACCGTGATCTTGGGTTTTCTCTGGAGTGCCATCAAGGAAATCAAGGCTCCTTTCACGTTTGATGTGGAACACGGAATTGCTCTGCACGCAGTGCAGGGGAATCGGGCCTCATCTCACGGCGAGGGGGAAGTCTCATGGTTTTTCTCGAGTTGTGGCCGGAACCTGGGGTATATTCTCGAGTTACGACGGGGGTTTCCCTTCCAGACACGTGTTTGTTCAGCGACGTCAGACCCATGCCTAAGTTCGATGGACACCTCGGTATTCTCCCCGCGGCTTGGCATGGCAATTGGGACGCGTCTCCAGGTTAGGCGGGAGACCCAGTGTCCCTTTCCACGAGCCACAGGGTCCTGGGAATCCTATCCATTTTCAAGAGGAGTCAGGCATCGTTTCCTTTGGAAGCATTGATCTCCTCGGACCTCTCGAGTTTTCAAAGAATGTGAGGACTCCAGTCGCGATGTGGCGAGAACTAGGTCTTTCTCTGTTGTCTCCACAGTTGATTCAGACATCCCTTCGTCTTGGGAGATGGAAGAGGAGCCTGCATCCAATTCACTGCAGGGATATCTGTCCTTACTTCGAGTCAGAGCATCTCGGTGTCCATTCCACTTGAGGCCAGAAACTCATGGTCCCTCTCACATACCTGTAGCTGAGAGAAGCCTCCTCTTGACGTGCTTGTTGAAAGTTGGTATTCCACTTGAGTTGAAGCCAGGGACTAAGCTCTAATCTCGAGTTGATTTGGGGTCCACGGAGCCCTTTCGTGTTGCTCCATTGACCACAGGATCCCTCTATACTAGAGACAGTGATCTTGGGTTTTCTCTGGAGTGCCATCAAGGAAATCAAGGCTCCTTTCACGTTTGATGTGGAACACGGAATTGCTCTGCACGCAGTGCAGGGGAATCGGGCCTCATGTTGTGGCGAGAAGAAGTCTCATGGTTTTTCTCGAGATGCGGCCGGAACCTGCGGTATATTCTCGAGTTACGACGGCGAGGGCCCTTCCAGACACGTGTTTGTTCAGCGAAGTCAGGACTCATGCCTAGGTGCGAGGGACACCTCGGGATTCTCCTCGAGTCTTGGCATGGCAATTGGGAAGCGTCTCCAAGTGAGGCGGGAGACCCAGGGTCCCTTTCCACATGCCACAGGGATCCTGGGACTCCTATCCATTTTCAAGAGGAGTCAGGCATCGTCTCCTTTGGAAGCATTGATCTCCGCGGACCTTTCGAGTTTTCAAAGGATGTGAGGCCTCCGGTCGCGATGAGGCGGAGAACTAGGTCTTTCTCTGTGGTCTCCACAGGGGATTCAGACATCCCTTCGTCTTGGGAGATGCAAGACAAGCCTGCATTCAATTCACTGCAGGGATATCCGGCCTTACTTCCAGTCAGAGAATCTATGTGTCCATTCCACTTGAGGCTACAAACTCAGGGTCCCTCTCACATACTTGTAGCTGAGAAAAGCCTCCTCTTGATGTGCTTGTGGAAATTTGGTATTCCTCTTGAGTCGAAGCCAGGGACTAAGCTCTCATCTTGAGTTGATTTGGGGTCCACGGAGGCCTTTCGTGTTGCTCCAGTGACCTCAGGATCCCTCTAGACTTGAGACAGTGATCTTGGGTTTTCTCTGGAGTGCCATCAAGGAAATCAAGGCTCCTTTCACGTTTGATGTGGAACACGGAATTGCTCTGCACGCAGTGCAGGGGAATCGGGCCTCATCTCACGGCGAGCTGGAAGTCTCATGGTTTTTCTCGAGTTGCGGCCGGAACCTGGGGTATATTCTCGAGTTCCGACGGGGAGGGCCCTTCCAGACACGTGTTTGTTCAGCGACGTCAGGACTCCTGCCTAGGTGCGAGGTACACCTCGGGATTCTCCTCGAGTCTTGGCATGGTAATTGGGACGCGTCTCCACGTGAGGCGGGAGACCCAGGGTCCCTTTCCACGTGCCACAGGCATCCTGGGACTCCTATCCATTTTCAAGAGGAGGCAGGCATCGTCTCCTTTGGAAGCATTGATCTCCGCGGACCTCTCGTGTTTTCAAAGGATGTGAGGCCTCCGGTCGCGTTGAGGCGGAGGACTAGGTCTTTCTCTGTGGTCTCCACAGGGGATTCAGACATCCCTTCGTCTTCGGAGATGCAAGACGAGCCTGCATTCAATTCACTGCAGGCATATCCGGCCTTTTTTCGAGTCAGAGCATCTCGGTGTTCATTCCACTTGAGGCCACAAACTCAGGGTCCCTCTCACATATCTGTAGCTGAGAGAAGCTTCCTCTTGAGGTGCTTGTGGAAATTTGGTATTCCTCTTGAGTCGAAGCCAGGGAAAAGCTCTCATCTCGAGTTGATTTGGGGTCCACGGAGCCCTTTCATGTTGCTCCAGTGACCTCAGGATCCCTCTAGATTTGAGACAGTGATCTTGGGGTTTCTCTGGAGTGCCATCAAGGAAATCAAGGCTCCTTTCACGTTTGATGTGGAACACGGAATTGCTCTGCACGCAGTGCAGGGGAATCGGGCCTCATCTCACGGCGAGCTGGAAGTCTCATGGTTTTTCTCGAGTTGCGGCCGGAACCTGGGGTATATTCTCGAGTTACGACGGGGAGGGCCCTTCCAGACACGTGTTTGTTCAGCGACGTCAGGACTCCTGCCTAGGTGCGAGGGACACCTCGGGATTCTCCTCGAGTCTTGGCATGGTAATTGGGACGCGTCTCCACGTGAGGCGGGAGACCCAGGGTCCCTTTCCACGTGCCACAGAGATCCTGGGACTCCTATCCATTTTCAAGAGGAGGCAGGCATCGTCTCCTTTGGAAGCATTGATCTTCGCGGACCTCTCGAGTTTTCAAAGGATGTGAGGCCTCTGGTCGCGTTGAGGCGGAGGACTAGGTCTTTCTCTGTGGTCTCCACAGGGGATTCAGACATCCCTTCGTCTTGGGAGATGCAAGACGAGCCTGCATTCAATTCACTGCAGGGATACCGGCCTTACTTCGAGTCAGAGCAACTCGGTGTCCATTCCACTTGAGGCCACAAACTCAGGGTCCTCTCACATACCTGTAGCTGAGAGATGCCTCCTCTTGAGGTGGTTGCGGAAAGTTGGTATTCCTCTTGAGTCGAAGCCAGGGACTAAGCTCTCATCTCGAGTTGATTTGGGGTCCACGGAGCCCTTTCGTATTGCTCTAGTGACCTCAGGATCCCTCTAGACTTGAGACAGTGATCTTGGGTTTTCTCTGGAGTGCCATCAAGGAAATCAAGGCTCCTTTCACGTTTGATGTGGAACACGGAAATGCTCTGCACTCAGTGCAGGGGAATCGGGCCGCATCTCGCGGCGAGGGGCAAGTATCATATTTTTTCTCGAGATGCGGCCTAAACCTGATTTATATTCTCGAGTTATGACGGGGAGGGCCCTTCCAGACACGTGTTTGTTCAGCGACGTCAGGACTCCTGCCTAGGTGCGAGGGACACCTCGGGATTCTCCTCGAGTCTTGGCATGGCAATTGGGACGCGTCTCCACCTGAGGCGGGAGACCCAGGGTCCCTTTCCACGTGCCACTGGGATCCTGGTACTTCTATCCATTTTCAAGAGGAGTCAGGCATGGTCTCCTTTGGAAGCATTGATCTCCGCGGACCTCTCGACTTTTTAAAGGATGTGAGGCCTCCGTTTGCGTTAAGGCGGAGGACTAGGTCTTTCTCTGTGGTCTCCACAGGGGATTCAGACAACCCTTCGTCTTGGGAGATGCAAGAGGAGCCTGCATTCAATTCATTGCAGGGATATCCGGCCTTACTTCGAGTCGGAGCATCTCGGTGTCCATTCCACTTGAGGCCACAAACTCAGGGTCCCTCTCACATACCTGTAGCTGAGAGAAGCCTCCTCTTGAGGTGCTTGTGGAAAGTTGGTATTCCACTTGAGTCGAAGCCAGGGACTAAGCTCTCATCTCGAGTTGATTTGGGGTCCACGGAGCCCTTTCGTGTTGCTCCAGTGACCTCAGGATCCCTCTAGACTTGAGACAGTGATCTTGGGTTTTCTCTGGAGTGCCATCAAGGAAATCAAGGCTCCTTTCACGTTTGATGTGGAACACGGATTACTCTGCACGCAGTGCAGGAGAATCGGGCCTCATCTCGCGGCGAGGGGGAAGTCTCATGGTTTTTCTCGAGTTGCGGGCGGAACCTGGGGTATATTCTCGAGTTACACGGGGAGGGCCCTTCCAGACACGTGTTTGTTCAGCGACGTCAGGACTCCTGCCTAGGTGCGAGGGACACCTCGGGATTCTCCTCGAGTCTTTGCATGGCAAATGGGACGCGTCTCCACGTGAGGCGGGAGACCCAGGGTCCCTTTCCACGTGCCACAGGGATCCTGGGACTCCTATCCATTTTCAAGAGGAGTCAGGCATCGTCTCCTTTGGAAGCATTGATCTCCGCGGACCTCTCGAGTTTTCAAAGGATGTGAGGCCTCAGCTCGCGATGAGGCGGAGAATTAGGTCTTTCTCTGTGGTCTCCACAGGGGATTCAGACATCCCTTCGTCTTGGGAGATCCAAGACGAGCCTGCATTCAATTCACTGCAGGGATATCCGGCCTTACTTCGAGTCAGAGCATCTCGTTGTCCATTCCACTTGAGGCCACAAACTCAGGGGTCCTCTCACATACCTGTAGCTGAGAGAAGCCTCCTCTTGAGGTGCTTCTGGAAAGTTGGTATTCCTCTTGAGTCGAATCCAGGGACTAAGCTCTCATCTCGAGTTGATTTGGGGTCCACGGAGACCTTTCGTGTTGCTCCAGTGACCTCAGGATCCCTCTAGACTTGAGACAGTGATCTTGGGTTTTCTCTGGAGTGCCATCAAGGAAACCAAGGCTCCTTTCACGTTTGATGTGGAACACGGAATTGCACTACACGCAGTGCAGGGGAATCGGGCCTCATGTCGTGGCGAGGGGGAAGTTTCATTGTTTTTCTCGAGTTGCGGCCTGAACCTGGGGTATATTCTCGAGTTACGACGGGGAGGGCCCTTCCAGATACGTGTTTCTTCAGCGACGTCAGGACTCCTGCCTAGGTGCGAGGGACCTCGGGATTCTCCTCGAGTCTTGGCATGGCAATTGGGACGCGTCTCCACGTGAGGCGGGAGACCCAGGGTCCCTTTCCACGTGCCACAGGGATCCTGGGACTCCTATCCATTTTCAAGAGGAGACAGGCATCGTCTCCTTTGGAAGCATTGATCTCCGCTGACCTCTCGAGTTTTCAAAGGATGTGAGGCCTCAGCTCGCGATGAGGCGGAGGACTAGGTCTTTCTCTGTGGTCTCCAGAGCAGATTCAGACATCCCTTCGTCTTGGGAGATGCAGGACGAGCCTGCATTCAATTCACTGCAGGGATATCCGGCCTTACTTCGAGTCAGAACATCTCGGTGTCCATTCCACTTGAGGCCACAAAATCAGGGTCCCTCTCACATACCTGTAGCTGAGAGAAGCCTCCTCTTGAGGTGCTTGTGGAAAGTTGGTATTCCTCTTGAGTCGAAGCCAGGGACTAAGCTCTCATCTCGAGTTGATTTGGGGTCCACGGAGAACTTTCGTGTTGCTACAGTGACCTCAGGATCCCTCTAGACTTGAGACAGTGATCTTGGGTTTTCTCTGCAGTGCCATCAAGGAAATCAATGCTCCTTTCACGTTTGATGTGGAACACGGAATTGCTCTGCACGCAGTGCAGGGGAATCGGGCCTCATGTCGCGGCGAGGGCGAAGTCTCATGGTTTTTCTCGAGTTGCGGCCGGAACCTGGGGTATATTCTCGAGTTTCGACGGGGAGGGCCCTTCCAGACACGTGTTTGTTCAGCGATGTCAGGACTCCTGCCTAGGAGCGAGGGACACCTCGGGATTCTCCTCGAGTCTTGGCATGGCAATTGGGAGGCGTCTCCACGTGAGGCGGGAGACCCAGGGTCCCTTTCCACGTGCCACAGGGATCCTGGGACTCCTATCCATTTTCAAGAGGAGTCAGGCATCGTCTCCTTTGGAAGCATTGATCTCCGCGGACCTCTCGAGTTTTCAAAGGATGTGAGGCCTCAGCTCGCGATGAGGCGGAGAATTAGGTCTTTCTCTGTGGTCTCCACAGGGGATTCAGACATCCCTTCGTCTTGGGAGATCCAAGACGAGCCTGCATTCAATTCACTGCAGGGATATCCGGCCTTACTTCGAGTCAGAGCATCTCGTTGTCCATTCCACTTGAGGCCACAAACTCAGGGGTCCTCTCACATACCTGTAGCTGAGAGAAGCCTCCTCTTGAGGTGCTTGTGGAAAGTTGGTATTCCTCTTGAATCGAATCCAGGGACTAAGCTCTCATCTCAAGTTGATTTGGGGTCCACGGAGACCTTTCGTGTTGCTCCAGTGACCTCAGGATCCCTCTAGACTTGAGACAGTGATCTTGGGTTTTCTCTGGAGTGCCATCAAGGAAATCAAGGGTCCTTTCACGTTTGATGTGGAACACGGAATTGCTCTGCACGCAGTGCAGGGGAATCGGGCCTCATGTCGCGGCGAGGGGGAAGTCTCATGGTTTTTCTCGAGTTGCGGCCGGAACCGGGGGTATATTCTCGAGTTTCGACGGGGAGGGCCCTTCCAGACACGTGTTTGTTCAGCGATGTCAGGACTCCTGCCTAGCTGCCAGGGACAACTCGGGATTCTCCTCGAGTCTTGGCATGGCAATTGGGAGGCGTCTCCACGTGAGGCGGGAGACCCAGGGTCCCTTTCCACGTGCCACAGGGATCCTGGGACTCCGATCCATTTTCAAGAGGAGTCAGGCATCGTCTCCTTTGGAAGCATTGATCTCCGCGGACCTCTCGAGTTTTCAAAGGATGTGAGGCCTCAGCTCGCGATGAGGCGGAGAATTAGGTCTTTCTCTGTGGTCTCCACAGGGGATTCAGACATCCCTTCGTCTTGGGAGATCCAAGACGAGCCTGCATTCAATTCACTGCAGGGATATCTGGTCTTACTTCGAGTCAGAGCATCTCGGTGTCCATTCCACTTGAGGCCACAAATTCAGGGTCCCTCTCACATACCTGTAGCTGAGAGAAGCCTCCTCTTGAGGTGCTTGTGGAAAGTTTGCATTCCTCTTGAGTCGAAGCCAGGGACTAAGCTCTCATCTCGAGTTGATTTGGGGTCCACAGAGCCCTTTCGTGTTGCTCCAGTGACCTCAGGATCCCTCTAGACTTGAGACAGTGATCTTGGCTTTTCTCTGGAGTGCCATCAAGGAAATCAAGGCTCCTTTCACGTTTGATGTGGAACACGGAATTGCTCTGCATGCAGTGCAGGGGAATCGGGTCTCATGTCACGGCGAGGGGGAAGTCTCATGGTTTTTCTCGAGTTGCGGCCGGAACCTGGAGTATATTCTCGAGTTACGACGGGGAGGGCCCTTCCAGACACGTGTTTGTTCAGCGACATCAGGACTCCTGCCTAGGAGCGAGGGACACATCGGGATTCTCCTGGAGTCTTTGCATTGCAATTGGAACGCGTCTCCACGTGAGGCGGGAGACCCAGTGTCCCTTCGACGTGCCACAGATATCCTGGGACTCCTATCCATTTTCAAGAGGAGTCAGGCATCATCTCGCGGCGAGGGGGAAGTCTCATGGTTTTTCTCGAGTTACGGCCGGAACCTGGGGTATATTCTCGAGTTACGACGGGGGTTTCCCTTCCAGACACGTGTTTGTTCAGCGACGTCAGACCCATGCCTAAGTTCGATGGACACCTCGGTATTCTCCCCGCGGCTTGGCATGGCAATTGGGACGCGTCTCCAGGTTAGGCGGGAGACCCAGTGTCCCTTTCCACGAGCCACAGGGTCCTGGGAATCCTATCCATTTTCAAGAGGAGTCAGGCATCGTTTCCTTTGGAAGCATTGATCTCCTCGGACCTCTCGAGTTTTCAAAGAATGTGAGGACTCCAGTCGCGATGTGGCGAGAACTAGGTCTTTCTCTGTTGTCTCCACAGTTGATTCAGACATCCCTTCGTCTTGGGAGATGGAAGAGGAGCCTGCATCCAATTCACTGCAGGGATATCTGTCCTTACTTCGAGTCAGAGCATCTCGGTGTCCATTCCACTTGAGGCCAGAAACTCATGGTCCCTCTCACATACCTGTAGCTGAGAGAAGCCTCCTCTTGACGTGCTTGTTGAAAGTTGGTATTCCACTTGAGTTGAAGCCAGGGACTAAGCTCTAATCTCGAGTTGATTTGGGGTCCACGGAGCCCTTTCGTGTTGCTCCATTGACCACAGGATCCCTCTATACTAGAGACAGTGATCTTGGGTTTTCTCTGGAGTGCCATCAAGGAAATCAAGGCTCCTTTCACGTTTGATGTGGAACACGGAATTGCTCTGCACGCAGTGCAGGGGAATCGGGCCTCATGTTGTGGCGAGAAGAAGTCTCATGGTTTTTCTCGAGATGCGGCCGGAACCTGCGGTATATTCTCGAGTTACGACGGCGAGGGCCCTTCCAGACACGTGTTTGTTCAGCGACGTCAGGACTCATGCCTAGGTGCGAGGGACACCTCGGGATTCTCCTCGAGTCTTGGCATGGCAATTGGGAAGCGTCTCCAAGTGAGGCGGGAGACCCAGGGTCCCTTTCCACATGCCACAGGGATCCTGGGACTCCTATCCATTTTCAAGAGGAGTCAGGCATCGTCTCCTTTGGAAGCATTGATCTCCGCGGACCTTTCGAGTTTTCAAAGGATGTGAGGCCTCCGGTCGCGATGAGGCGGAGAACTAGGTCTTTCTCTGTGGTCTCCAAAGGGGATTCAGACATCCCTTCGTCTTGGGAGATCCAAGACGAGCCTGCATTCAATTCACTGCAGGGATATCCGGCCTTACTTCGAGTCAGAGCATCTCGGTGTCCATTCCACTTGAGGCCACAACCTCAGGGTCCCTCTCACATACCTGTAGCTGAGAGAAGCCTTCTCTTGAGGTGCTTGTGGAAGGTTGGTATTCCTCTTGATTCGAAGCCAGGGACTAAGCTCTCATCTCCAGTTGATTTGGGGTCCACGGAGCCCTTTCGTGTTGCTCCAGTGACCTCAGGATCCCTCTAGCCTTGAGACAGTGATCTTGGGTTTTCTCTGGAGTGCCATCAAGGAAATCAAGGCTCCTTTCTCGTTTGATGTGGAACACGGAATTGCTCTGCACGCAGTTCAGGGGAATCGGGCTTCATTTCGCGTCGAGGGGGAAGTCTCATGGTTTTTCTCTAGTTGCGGCCGAAACCTGGGGTGTATTCTCGAGTTACGATGGGGAGGGCCCTTCCAGACACGTGTTTGTTCAGCGACGTCAGGACTCCTGCCTAGGTGCGAGGACACCTCGGGATTCTCCTCGAGTCTTGGCATGGCAATGGGGACGCGTCTCCACGTGACGCGGGAGACCCAGGGTCCCTTTCCACGTGCCACAGGGATCCTGGACTCCTATCCATTTTCAAGAGGAGGCAGGCATCTTCTCCTTTGGAAGCATTGATATCCGCAGACCTGTCGAGTTTTCCAAGGATGTGAGGCCTCCGGTCGCGATGAGGCGGAGGACTAGGTCTTTCTCTGTGGTCTCCACAGGGGATTCAGACATCCCTTCGTCTTGGGAGATCCAAGACGAGCCTGCATTCAATTCACTGCAGGGATATCCGGCCTTACTTCGAGTCAGAGTATCTCGGTGTCCATTCCACTTGAGGCCACAACCTCAGGGTCCCTCTCACATACCTGTAGCTGAGAGAAGCCTCCTCTTGAGGTGCTTGTGGAAAGTTGGTATTCCTCTTGAGTCGAAGCCAATTACTAAGCTCTCATCTCGAGTTGATTTGGGGTCCACGGTGCCCTTTGGTGTTGCTCCAGTGACCTCAGGATCCCTCTAGCCTTGAGACAGTGATCTTGGGTTTTCTCTGGAGTGCCATCAAGGAAATCAAGGCTCCTTTCACGTTTGATGTGGAACACGGAATTGCTCTGCACGCAGTGCAGGGGAATTGGGGCTCTTCTCATGGCGAGGGGGAATTCTCATGGTTTTTCTCGAGTTGCGGCCGGAACCTGGGGTATATTCTCGAGTTACGACGGGGAGGGCCCTTGCAGACACGTGTTTGTTCAGCGACGTCAGGACTCCTGCCTAGCTGCCAGGGACAACTCGGGATTCTCCTCGAGTCTTGGCATGGCAATTGGGACGCGTCTCCACGTGAGGCGGGAGACCCAGGGTCCCCTTCCACGTGGACAGGGATCTTGGGACTCCTATCCATTTTCAAGAGGAGTCAGGCATCATCTCCTTTGGAAGCATTGATCTCTGCAGACCTCTCGAGTTTTCAAAGGATGTGAGGACTCCGGTCGCGAAGAGGCGGAGAACTAGGTCTTTCTCTGTGGTCTCCACAGGGGATTCATACATCCCTTCGTCTTGGGAGATTCAAGACAAGCCTGCATTCAATTCACTGCAGGGATATCCGGCCTTACTTCGAGTCAGAGCATCTCGGTGTCCATTCCACTTGAGGCCACAAACTCAGGGTCCCTCTCACATACCTGTAGCTGAGAGAAGCCTCCTCTTGAGGGGCTTGTGGAAAGTTCGTATTCCTCTTGAGTCGAAGCCAGGGACTAAGCTCTCATCTCGAGTTGATTTGGGGTCCATGGAGCCCTTTCGTGTTGCTCCAGTGACCTCAGGATCCCTCTAGACTTGAGACAGTGATCTTGGGTTTTCTCTGGAGTGCCATCAAGGAAATCAAGGCTCCTTTCACGTTTGATGTGGAACACGGAATTGCTCTGCACGCAGTGCAGGGGAATCGGGCCACATCTCGCGGCGAAGGGGAAGTCTCATGGTTTTCCTCGAGTTGCGGCCGGAACCTGGGGTATATTATCGAGTTACGACGGGTAGGGCCCTTCCAGACACGTGTTTGTTCAGCGACGTCAGGACTCCTGCCTAGGTGCGAGGGACACCTCGGGATTCTCCTCGAGTATTGGCATGGCATTTGGGAGGCGTCTCCACGTGAGGCGGGAGACCCAGGGTCCCATTCCACGTTCCACAGGGATCCTGGGACTCCTATCCATTTTCAAGAGGAGTCAGGCATCGTCTCCTTTGGAAGCATTGATCTTCGCAGACCTCTCGAATTTTCAAAGGATATGAGGCCTCCGGTCGCGATCAGGCGGAGAACTAGGTCTTTCTCTGTGGTCTCCACAGGGGATTCAGACATCCCTTCGTCTTGGGAGATGCAAGACGAGCCTGCTTTCCATTCACTGCAGGGATATCCGGCCTTACTTCGAGTCAGAGCCTCTCGGTGTCCATTCCACTGGAGGCCACAAACTCAGGGTCCCTCTCACATAACTGTAGCTGAGAGAAGCCTCCTCTTGAGGTGCTTGTGGAAAGTTGGTATTCCTCTTGACTCGAAGCCAGGGACTAAGCTCTCATCTCGAGTTGATTTTGGGTCCACGGAGCCCTTTCTTGTTGCTACAGTGACCTCAGGATCCCTCTAGACTTGAGACAGTGATCTTCGGTTTTCTCTGGAGTGCCATCAAGGAAATCAAGGCTCCTTTCACGTTTGATGGGGAACACGGAATTGCTCTCCACGCAGTGCAGGGGAATCGGGCCTCATCTCGCGGCGAGGGGGAAGTCTCATGGTTTTTCTCGAGTTCCGGCCGGATCCTGGGGTATATTCTCGAGTTACGACGGGGGGGGGGCCCTTCCAGACACGTGTTTGTTCAGCGACGTCAGGACTCCTGCCTAGGTGCGAGGGACACCTCGAGATTCTCCTCGAATCTTGGCATGGCAATTGGGACGCGTCTCCACTTGAGGCGGGAGAGCCAGGGTCCCTTCCCACGTGCCACAGGGATCCTGGGACTCCTATCCATTTTCAAGAGGAGTCAGGTATCGTCTCCTTTGGAAGCATTGATCTCCGCGGACCTCTCGAGTTTTCAAAGGATGTGAGTATTCCGGTCGCAATGTGGCGAGAACAAGGTCTTTCTCTGTGGTCTCCACAGGGGATTCAGACATCCCTTCGTCTTCGGAGATGCAAGACGAGCCTGCATTCAATTCACTGCAGGGATATCCGGCCTTACTTCGAGTCAGAGCATCTCGGTGTCCATTCCACTTGAGGCCACAAACTCAGGGTCCCTCTCACATACCTGTAGCTGAGAGAAGCCTCCTCTTGAGGTGCTTGTGTTAAGTTGGTATTCCTCTTGAGTCGAATCCATGGACTAAGGTCTCATCTCGAGGTGATTTGGGGTGCACGGAGCCCTTTCGTGTTGCTACAGTGACCTCAGGATCCCTCTAGACTTGAGACAGTGATCTTGGGTTTTCTCTGGAGTGCCATCAAGGAAATCAAGGATCCTTTCACGTTTGATGTGGAACACGGAATTGTTCCGCACGCAGTGCTGGGGAATCGGGCCTCATCTCGCGGCGAGGGGGAAGTCTCATGGTTTTTCTCGAGTTGCAGCCAGAACATGGGGTATATTCTCGAGTTACGACGGGGAGGGCACTTCCAGACACGTGTTTGTTCAGCGAAGTCAGGACTCCTGCCTAGGTGCGAGGGACACCTCGGTATTCTCCTCGAATCTTGGCATGGCAATTGGGAAGCGTCTCCACGTGAGGCGGGAGACCCAGGGTCCCTTTCCACGTGCCACAGGGATCCTGGGACTCCTATCCATTTTCAAGAGGAGTCAGGCATTGTCTCCTTTGGAAGCATTGATATCCGCGGACCTCTCGAATTTTCAAAGGATGTGAGGCCTCCGGTCGCGAAGAGGCGGAGAACTAGTTCTTTCTCTGTTGTCTCCAGAAGGGATTCAGAGATCCCTTCGTCTTGGGAGACGAAAGGCAAGCCAGCTTTCAATTCACTGCAGGGATATGCGGCCTTACTTCGAGTCAGAGCATCTCGGTGTCCATTCCACTTGAGGCCACAAACTCCGGGTCCCTCTCACATACCTGTAGCTGAGAGAAGCCTCCTCTTGAGGTGCTTGTGGAAAGTTGGTATTCCTCTTGAGTCGAAGCCAGGGACTAAGCTCTCATCTCGAGTTGATTTGGGCTCCACGGAGCCCTTTCGTGTTGATACAGTGACCTCAGGATCCCTCTAGACTTGAGACCGTGATCTTGGGTTTTCTCTGGAGTGCCATCAAGGAAATCAAGGCTCCTTTCACGTTTGATGTGGAACACGGAATTGCTCTGCACGCAGTGCAGGGGAATCGGGCCTCATCTCACGGCGAGGGGGAAGTCTCATGGTTTTTCTCGAGTTGTGGCCGGAACCTGGGGTATATTCTCGAGTTACGACGGGGGTTTCCCTTCCAGACACGTGTTTGTTCAGCGACGTCAGACCCATGCCTAAGTTCGATGGACACCTCGGTATTCTCCCCGCGGCTTGGCATGGCAATTGGGACGCGTCTCCAGGTTAGGCGGGAGACCCAGTGTCCCTTTCCACGAGCCACAGGGTCCTGGGAATCCTATCCATTTTCAAGAGGAGTCAGGCATCGTTTCCTTTGGAAGCATTGATCTCCTCGGACCTCTCGAGTTTTCAAAGAATGTGAGGACTCCAGTCGCGATGTGGCGAGAACTAGGTCTTTCTCTGTTGTCTCCACAGTTGATTCAGACATCCCTTCGTCTTGGGAGATGGAAGAGGAGCCTGCATCCAATTCACTGCAGGGATATCTGTCCTTACTTCGAGTCAGAGCATCTCGGTGTCCATTCCACTTGAGGCCAGAAACTCATGGTCCCTCTCACATACCTGTAGCTGAGAGAAGCCTCCTCTTGACGTGCTTGTTGAAAGTTGGTATTCCACTTGAGTTGAAGCCAGGGACTAAGCTCTAATCTCGAGTTGATTTGGGGTCCACGGAGCCCTTTCGTGTTGCTCCATTGACCACAGGATCCCTCTATACTAGAGACAGTGATCTTGGGTTTTCTCTGGAGTGCCATCAAGGAAATCAAGGCTCCTTTCACGTTTGATGTGGAACACGGAATTGCTCTGCACGCAGTGCAGGGGAATCGGGCCTCATGTTGTGGCGAGAAGAAGTCTCATGGTTTTCCTCGAGATGCGGCCGGAACCTGCGGTATATTCTCGAGTTACGACGGCGAGGGCCCTTCCAGACACGTGTTTGTTCAGCGACGTCAGGACTCATGCCTAGGTGCGAGGGACACCTCGGGATTCTCCTCGAGTCTTGGCATGGCAATTGGGAAGCGTCTCCAAGTGAGGCGGGAGACCCAGGGTCCCTTTCCACATGCCACAGGGATCCTGGGACTCCTATCCATTTTCAAGAGGAGTCAGGCATCGTCTCCTTTGGAAGCATTGATCTCCGCGGACCTTTCGAGTTTTCAAAGGATGTGAGGCCTCCGGTCGCGATGAGGCGGAGAACCAGGTCTTTCTCTGTGGTCTCCACAGGGGATTCAGACATCCCTTCGTCTTGGGAGATGCAAGACAAGCCTGCATTCAATTCACTGCAGGGATATCCGGCCTTACTTCCAGTCAGAGAATCTATGTGTCCATTCCACTTGAGGCTACAAACTCAAACTCAGGGTCCCTCTCACATACTTGTAGCTGAGAGAAGCCTCCTCTTGAAGTGCTTGTGGAAAGTTGGTATTCTTCTTGAGTCAAAGCCAGGGACTAAGCTCTCATCTCGAGTTGATTTGGGGTCCACGGAGACCTTTGGTGTTGCTCCAGTTACCTCAGGATCCCTCTAGACTTGAGACAGTGATCTTGGGTTTTCTCTGGAGTGCCATCAAGGAAATCAAGGCTCCGATCACGTTTGATGTGGAACACGGAATTGCTCTGCACGCAGTGCAGGGGAATCGGGCCTCATCTCGCGGCGAGGGGGAAGTCTCATGGTTTTTCTCGAGTTGCGACCGGAACCTGGGGTATATTCTCGAGTGAGGACGGGGAGGGCCCTTCCAGACATGTGTTTGTTCAGCGACGTCAGGACTCCTGCCTAGGTGCGAAGGACACCTCATGATTCACCTCGAGTCTTGGCATGGCAATTGGGACGCGTCTCCAGGTGAAGCGGGAGACCCAGGGTCCCCTTCCACGTGGACAGGGATCCTGGGACTCCTATCCATTTTCAAGAGGAGTCAGGCATCGTCTCCTTTGGAAGCATTGATCTCTGCAGACCTCTCGAGTTTTCAAAGGATGTGAGGCCTCCGGTCGCGATGAGGCGGAGTACTAGGTCTTTCTCTCTGGTCTCCACAGGGGATTCATACATCCCTTCGTCTTGGGAGATTCAAGACGAGCCTGCATTCACTTCACTGCAGGGATATCCGGCCTTACTTCGAGTCAGAGCATCTCGGTGTCCATTCCACTTGAGGCCACAAACTCAGGGTCCCTCTCACATACCTGTAGCTGAGAGAAGCCTCCTCTTGAGGTGCTTGTGGCAAGTTGGTATTCCACTTGAGTTGAAGCCAGGGACTAAGCTCTCATCTCAAGTTGATTTGGGGTCCACGGAGCCCTTTCGTGTTGCTCCAGTGACCTCAGGATCCCTCTAGACTTGAGACAGTGATCTTCGGTTTTCTCTGGAGTGCCATCAAGGAAATCAAGGCTCCTTTCACGTTTGATGTGGAACACGGAATTGCTCTGCACGCAGTGCAGGGGAATCGGGCCACATCTCGCGGCGAAGGGGAAGTCTCATGGTTTTCCTCGAGTTGCGGCCGGAACCTGGGGTATATTATCGAGTTACGACGGGTAGGGCCCTTCCAGACACGTGTTTGTTCAGCGACGTCAGGACTCCTGCCTAGGTGCGAGGGACACCTCGGGATTCTCCTCGAGTATTGGCATGGCATTTGGGAGGCGTCTCCACGTGAGGCGGGAGACCCAGGGTCCCATTCCACGTTCCACAGGGATCCTGGGACTCCTATCCATTTTCAAGAGGAGTCAGGCATCGTCTCCTTTGGAAGCATTGATCTTCGCAGACCTCTCGAATTTTCAAAGGATATGAGGCCTCCGGTCGCGATCAGGCGGAGAACTAGGTCTTTCTCTGTGGTCTCCACAGGGGATTCAGACATCCCTTCGTCTTGGGAGATGCAAGACGAGCCTGCTTTCCATTCACTGCAGGGATATCCGGCCTTACTTCGAGTCAGAGCCTCTCGGTGTCCATTCCACTGGAGGCCACAAACTCAGGGTCCCTCTCACATAACTGTAGCTGAGAGAAGCCTCCTCTTGAGGTGCTTGTGGAAAGTTGGTATTCCTCTTGACTCGAAGCCAGGGACTAAGCTCTCATCTCGAGTTGATTTTGGGTCCACGGAGCCCTTTCTTGTTGCTACAGTGACCTCAGGATCCCTCTAGACTTGAGACAGTGATCTTCGGTTTTCTCTGGAGTGCCATCAAGGAAATCAAGGCTCCTTTCACGTTTGATGGGGAACACGGAATTGCTCTCCACGCAGTGCAGGGGAATCGGGCCTCATCTCGCGGCGAGGGGGAAGTCTCATGGTTTTTCTCGAGTTCCGGCCGGATCCTGGGGTATATTCTCGAGTTACGACGGGGGGTTGGCCCTTCCAGACACGTGTTTGTTCAGCGACGTCAGGACTCCTGCCTAGGTGCGAGGGACACCTCGAGATTCTCCTCGAATCTTGGCATGGCAATTGGGACGCGTCTCCACTTGAGGCGGGAGAGCCAGGGTCCCTTCCCACGTGCCACAGGGATCCTGGGACTCCTATCCATTTTCAAGAGGAGTCAGGCATCGTCTCCTTTGGAAGCATTGATCTCCGCGGACCTCTCGAGTTTTCAAAGGATGTGAGTATTCCGGTCGCAATGTGGCGAGAACAAGGTCTTTCTCTGTGGTCTCCACAGGGGATTCAGACATCCCTTCGTCTTCGGAGATGCAAGACGAGCCTGCATTCAATTCACTGCAGGGATATCCGGCCTTACTTCGAGTCAGAGCATCTCTGTGTCCATTCCACTTGAGGCCACAAACTCAGGGTCCCTCTCACATACCTGTAGCTGAGAGAAGCCTCCTCTTGAGGTGCTTGTGTTAAGTTGGTATTCCTCTTGAGTCGAATCCATGGACTAAGGTCTCATCTCGAGGTGATTTGGGGTGCACGGAGCCCTTTCGTGTTGCTACAGTGACCTCAGGATCCCTCTAGACTTGAGACAGTGATCTTGGGTTTTCTCTGGAGTGCCATCAAGGAAATCAAGGATCCTTTCACGTTTGATGTGGAACACGGAATTGTTCCGCACGCAGTGCTGGGGAATCGGGCCTCATCTCGCGGCGAGGGGGAAGTCTCATGGTTTTTCTCGAGTTGCAGCCAGAACATGGGGTATATTCTCGAGTTACGACGGGGAGGGCACTTCCAGACACGTGTTTGTTCAGCGAAGTCAGGACTCCTGCCTAGGTGCGAGGGACACCTCGGTATTCTCCTCGAATCTTGGCATGGCAATTGGGAAGCGTCTCCACGTGAGGCGGGAGACCCAGGGTCCCTTTCCACGTGCCACAGGGATCCTGGGACTCCTATCCATTTTCAAGAGGAGTCAGGCATTGTCTCCTTTGGAAGCATTGATATCCGCGGACCTCTCGAATTTTCAAAGGATGTGAGGCCTCCGGTCGCGAAGAGGCGGAGAACTAGTTCTTTCTCTGTTGTCTCCAGAAGGGATTCAGAGATCCCTTCGTCTTGGGAGACGAAAGGCAAGCCAGCTTTCAATTCACTGCAGGGATATGCGGCCTTACTTCGAGTCAGAGCATCTCGGTGTCCATTCCACTTGAGGCCACAAACTCCGGGTCCCTCTCACATACCTGTAGCTGAGAGAAGCCTCCTCTTGAGGTGCTTGTGGAAAGTTGGTATTCCTCTTGAGTCGAAGCCAGGGACTAAGCTCTCATCTCGAGTTGATTTGGGCTCCACGGAGCCCTTTCGTGTTGATACAGTGACCTCAGGATCCCTCTAGACTTGAGACCGTGATCTTGGGTTTTCTCTGGAGTGCCATCAAGGAAATCAAGGCTCCTTTCACGTTTGATGTGGAACACGGAATTGCTCTGCACGCAGTGCAGGGGAATCGGGCCTCATCTCACGGCGAGGGGGAAGTCTCATGGTTTTTCTCGAGTTGTGGCCGGAACCTGGGGTATATTCTCGAGTTACGACGGGGGTTTCCCTTCCAGACACGTGTTTGTTCAGCGACGTCAGACCCATGCCTAAGTTCGATGGACACCTCGGTATTCTCCCCGCGGCTTGGCATGGCAATTGGGACGCGTCTCCAGGTTAGGCGGGAGACCCAGTGTCCCTTTCCACGAGCCACAGGGTCCTGGGAATCCTATCCATTTTCAAGAGGAGTCAGGCATCGTTTCCTTTGGAAGCATTGATCTCCTCGGACCTCTCGAGTTTTCAAAGAATGTGAGGACTCCAGTCGCGATGTGGCGAGAACTAGGTCTTTCTCTGTTGTCTCCACAGTTGATTCAGACATCCCTTCGTCTTGGGAGATGGAAGAGGAGCCTGCATCCAATTCACTGCAGGGATATCTGTCCTTACTTCGAGTCAGAGCATCTCGGTGTCCATTCCACTTGAGGCCAGAAACTCATGGTCCCTCTCACATACCTGTAGCTGAGAGAAGCCTCCTCTTGACGTGCTTGTTGAAAGTTGGTATTCCACTTGAGTTGAAGCCAGGGACTAAGCTCTAATCTCGAGTTGATTTGGGGTCCACGGAGCCCTTTCGTGTTGCTCCATTGACCACAGGATCCCTCTATACTAGAGACAGTGATCTTGGGTTTTCTCTGGAGTGCCATCAAGGAAATCAAGGCTCCTTTCACGTTTGATGTGGAACACGGAATTGCTCTGCACGCAGTGCAGGGGAATCGGGCCTCATGTTGTGGCGAGAAGAAGTCTCATGGTTTTTCTCGAGATGCGGCCGGAACCTGCGGTATATTCTCGAGTTACGACGGCGAGGGCCCTTCCAGACACGTGTTTGTTCAGCGAAGTCAGGACTCATGCCTAGGTGCGAGGGACACCTCGGGATTCTCCTCGAGTCTTGGCATGGCAATTGGGAAGCGTCTCCAAGTGAGGCGGGAGACCCAGGGTCCCTTTCCACATGCCACAGGGATCCTGGGACTCCTATCCATTTTCAAGAGGAGTCAGGCATCGTCTCCTTTGGAAGCATTGATCTCCGCGGACCTTTCGAGTTTTCAAAGGATGTGAGGCCTCCGGTCGCGATGAGGCGGAGAACTAGGTCTTTCTCTGTGGTCTCCACAGGGGATTCAGACATCCCTTCGTCTTGGGAGATGCAAGACAAGCCTGCATTCAATTCACTGCAGGGATATCCGGCCTTACTTCCAGTCAGAGAATCTATGTGTCCATTCCACTTGAGGCTACAAACTCAGGGTCCCTCTCACATACTTGTAGCTGAGAGAAGCCTCCTCTTGAAGTGCTTGTGGAAAGTTGGTATTCTTCTTGAGTCAAAGCCAGGGACTAAGCTCTCATCTCGAGTTGATTTGGGGTCCACGGAAACCTTTGGTGTTGCTCCAGTTACCTCAGGATCCCTCTAGACTTGAGACAGTGATCTTGGGTTTTCTCTGGAGTGCCATCAAGGAAATCAAGGCCCCGATCACGTTTGATGTGGAACACGGAATTGCTCTGCACGCAGTGCAGGGGAATCGGGCCTCATCTCGCGGCGAGGGGGAAGTCTCATGGTTTTTCTCGAGTTGCGACCGGAACCTGGGGTATATTCTCGAGTGAGGACGGGGAGGGCCCTTCCAGACATGTGTTTGTTCAGCGACGTCAGGACTCCTGCCTAGGTGCGAAGGACACCTCATGATTCACCTCGAGTCTTGGCATGGCAATTGGGACGCGTCTCCAGGTGAAGCGGGAGACCCAGGGTCCCCTTCCACGTGGACAGGGATCCTGGGACTCCTATCTATTTTCAAGAGGAGTCAGGCATCGTCTCCTTTGGAAGCATTGATCTCTGCAGACCTCTCGAGTTTTCAAAGGATGTGAGGCCTCCGGTCGCGATGAGGCGGAGAACTAGGTCTTTCTCTCTGGTCTCCACAGGGGATTCATACATCCCTTCGTCTTGGGAGATTCAAGACGAGCCTGCATTCACTTCACTGCAGGGATATCCGGCCTTACTTCGAGTCAGAGCATCTTGGTGTCCATTCCACTTGAGGCTACAAACTCAGGGTCCCTCTCACATACCTGTAGCTGAGAGAAGCCTCCTCTTGACGTGCTTGTGGCAAGTTGGTATTCCTCTTGAGTCGAAGCCAGGGACTAAGCTCTCATCTCGAGTTGATTTGGGGTCCACGGAGAAATTTCGTGTTGCTCCAGTGACCTCAGGATCCCTCTAGACTTGAGACAGTGATCGTGGGTTTTCTCTGGAGTGCCATCAAGGAAATCAAGGCTCCTTTCACGTTTGATGTGGAACACGGAATTGCTCTGCACGCAGTGCAGGGGAATCGGGTCTCATCTCACGGCGAGGGGGAAGTCTCATGGTTTTTCTCGAGTTGCGGCCGGAACCTGGGGTATATTTTCGAGTTACGACGGGGAGGGCCCTTCCAGACATGTGTTTGTTCAGCGACGTCAGGACTCCTGCCTAGGTGCGAAGGACACCTCATGATTCACCTCGAGTCTTGGCATGGCAATTGGGACGCGTCTCCAGGTGAAGCGGGAGACCCAGGTTCCCCTTCCACGTGGACAGGGATCCTGGGACTCCTATCTATTTTCAAGAGGAGTCAGGCATCGTCTCCTTTGGAAGCATTGATCTCTGCAGACCTCTCGAGTTTTCAAAGGATGTGAGGCCTCCGGTCGCGATGAGGCGGAGAACTAGGTCTTTCTCTCTGGTCTCCACAGGGGATTCATACATCCCTTCGTCTTGGGAGATGCAAGACAAGCCTGCATTCACTTCACTGCAGGGATATCCGGCCTTACTTCGAGTCAGAGCATCTCGGTGTCCATTCCACTTGAGGCCACAAACTCCGGGTCCCTCTCACATACCTGTAGCTGAGAGAAGCCTCCTCTTGAGGTGCTTGTGGAAAGTTGGTATTCCTCTTGAGTCGAAGCCAGGGACTAAGCTCTCATCTCGAGTTGATTTGGGCTCCACGGAGCCCTTTCGTGTTGATACAGTGACCTCAGGATCCCTCTAGACTTGAGACCGTGATCTTGGGTTTTCTCTGGAGTGCCATCAAGGAAATCAAGGCTCCTTTCACGTTTGATGTGGAACACGGAATTGCTCTGCACGCAGTGCAGGGGAATCGGGCCTCATCTCACGGCGAGGGGGAAGTCTCATGGTTTTTCTCGAGTTGTGGCCGGAACCTGGGGTATATTCTCGAGTTACGACGGGGGTTTCCCTTCCAGACACGTGTTTGTTCAGCGACGTCAGACCCATGCCTAAGTTCGATGGACACCTCGGTATTCTCCCCGCGGCTTGGCATGGCAATTGGGACGCGTCTCCAGGTTAGGCGGGAGACCCAGTGTCCCTTTCCACGAGCCACAGGGTCCTGGGAATCCTATCCATTTTCAAGAGGAGTCAGGCATCGTTTCCTTTGGAAGCATTGATCTCCTCGGACCTCTCGAGTTTTCAAAGAATGTGAGGACTCCAGTCGCGATGTGGCGAGAACTAGGTCTTTCTCTGTTGTCTCCACAGTTGATTCAGACATCCCTTCGTCTTGGGAGATGGAAGAGGAGCCTGCATCCAATTCACTGCAGGGATATCTGTCCTTACTTCGAGTCAGAGCATCTCGGTGTCCATTCCACTTGAGGCCAGAAACTCATGGTCCCTCTCACATACCTGTAGCTGAGAGAAGCCTCCTCTTGACGTGCTTGTTGAAAGTTGGTATTCCACTTGAGTTGAAGCCAGGGACTAAGCTCTAATCTCGAGTTGATTTGGGGTCCACGGAGCCCTTTCGTGTTGCTCCATTGACCACAGGATCCCTCTATACTAGAGACAGTGATCTTGGGTTTTCTCTGGAGTGCCATCAAGGAAATCAAGGCTCCTTTCACGTTTGATGTGGAACACGGAATTGCTCTGCACGCAGTGCAGGGGAATCGGGCCTCATGTTGTGGCGAGAAGAAGTCTCATGGTTTTTCTCGAGATGCGGCCGGAACCTGCGGTATATTCTCGAGTTACGACGGCGAGGGCCCTTCCAGACACGTGTTTGTTCAGCGACGTCAGGACTCATGCCTAGGTGCGAGGGACACCTCGGGATTCTCCTCGAGTCTTGGCATGGCAATTGGGAAGCGTCTCCAAGTGAGGCGGGAGACCCAGGGTCCCTTTCCACATGCCACAGGGATCCTGGGACTCCTATCCATTTTCAAGAGGAGTCAGGCATCGTCTCCTTTGGAAGCATTGATCTCCGCGGACCTTTCTAGTTTTCAAAGGATGTGAGGCCTCCGGTCGCGATGAGGCGGAGAACTAGGTCTTTCTCTGTGGTCTCCACAGGGGATTCAGACATCCCTTCGTCTTGGGAGATGCAAGAAGAGGCTGCATTCAATTCACTGCAGGGATATCCGGCCTTACTTCGAGTCAGAGCATCTCGGTGTCCATTCCACTTGAGGCCACAACCTCAGGGTCCCTCTCACATACCTGTAGCTAAGAGAAGCCTTCTCTTGAGGTGCTTGTGGAAGGTTGGTATTCCTCTTGATTCGAAGCCAGGGACTAAGCTCTCATCTCCAGTTGATTTGGGGTCCACGGAGCCCTTTCGTGTTGCTCCAGTGACCTCAGGATCCCTCTAGCCTTGAGACAGTGATCTTGGGTTTTCTCTGGAGTGCCATCAAGGAAATCAAGGCTCCTTTCTCGTTTGATGAGGAACACGGAATTGCTCTGCACGCAGTTCAGGGGAATCGGGCTTCATCTCGCGTCGAGGGGGAAGTCTCATGGTTTTTCTCTAGTTGCGGCCGAAACCTGGGGTGTATTCTCGAGTTACGATGGGGAGGGCCCTTCCAGACACGTGTTTGTTCAGCGACGTCAGGACTCCTGCCTAGGTGCGAGGACACCTCGGCATTCTCCTCGAGTCTTGGCATGGCAATGGGGACGCGTCTCCACGTGACGCGGGAGACCCAGGGTCCCTTTCCACGTGCCACAGGGATCCTGGACTCCGATCCATTTTCAAGAGGAGGCAGGCATCTTCTCCTTTGGAAGCATTGATATCCGCAGACCTGTCGAGTTTTCCAAGGATGTGAGGCCTCCGGTGGCGATGAGGCGGAGGACTAGGTCTTTCTCTGTGGTCTCCACAGGGGATTCAGACATCCCTTCGTCTTGGGAGATCCAAGACGAGCCTGCATTCAATTCACTGCAGGGATATCCGGCCTTACTTCGAGTCAGAGTATCTCGGTGTCCATTCCACTTGAGGCCACAACCTCAGGGTCCCTCTCACATACCTGTAGCTGAGAGAAGCCTCCTCTTGAGGTGCTTGTGGAAAGTTGGTATTCCTCTTGAGTCGAAGGCAATTACTAAGCTCTCATCTCGAGTTGATTTGGGGTCCACGGTGCCCTTTGGTGTTGCTCCAGTGACCTCAGGATCCCTCTAGCCTTGAGACAGTGATCTTGGGTTTTCTCTGTAGTGCCATCAAGGAAATCAATGCTCCTTTCACGTTTGATGTGGAACACGGAATTGCTCTGCACGCAGTGCAGGGGAATTGGGGCTCTTCTCATGGCGAGGGGGAAGTCTCATGGTTTTTCTCGAGTTGCGGCCGGAACCTGGGGTATATTCTCGAGTTACGACGGGGAGGGCCCTTCCAGACACGTGTTTGTTCAGCGACGTCAGGACTCCTGCCTAGCTGCCAGGGACAACTCGGGATTCTCCTCGAGTCTTGGCATGTCAATTGGGACGCGTCTCCACGTGAGGCGGGAGACCCAGCGTCCCCTTCCACGTGGACAGGGATCTTGGGACTCCTATCCATTTTCAAGAGGAGTCAGGCATCATCTCCTTTGGAAGCATTGATCTCTGCAGACCTCTCGAGTTTTCAAAGAATGTGAGGACTCCGGTCGAGAAGAGGCGGAGAACTAGGTCTTTCTCTGTGGTCTCCACAGGGGATTCATACATCCCTTCGTCTTGGGAGATTCAAGACAAGCCTGCATTCAATTCACTGCAGGGATATCCGGCCTTACTTCGAGTCAGAGCATCTCGGTGTCCATTCCACTTGAGGCCACAAACTCAGGGTCCCTCTCACATACCTGTAGCTGAGAGAAGCCTCCTCTTGAGGGGCTTGTGGAAAGTTCGTATTCCTCTTGAGTCGAAGCCAGGGACTAAGCTCTCATCTCGAGTTGATTTGGGGTCCATGGAGCCCTTTCGTGTTGCTCCAGTGACCTCAGGATCCCTCTAGACTTGAGACAGTGATCTTCGGTTTTCTCTGGAGTGCCATCAAGGAAATCAAGGCTCCTTTCACGTTTGATGTGGAACACGGAATTGCTCTGCACGCAGTGCAGGGGAATCGGGCCACATCTCGCGGCGAAGGGGAAGTCTCATGGTTTTCCTCGAGTTGCGGCCGGAACCTGGGGTATATTATCGAGTTACGACGGGTAGGGCCCTTCCAGACACGTGTTTGTTCAGCGACGTCAGGACTCCTGCCTAGGTGCGAGGGACACCTCGGGATTCTCCTCGAGTATTGGCATGGCATTTGGGAGGCGTCTCCACGTGAGGCGGGAGACCCAGGGTCCCATTCCACGTTCCACAGGGATCCTGGGACTCCTATCCATTTTCAAGAGGAGTCAGGCATCGTCTCCTTTGGAAGCATTGATCTTCGCAGACCTCTCGAATTTTCAAAGGATATGAGGCCTCCGGTCGCGATCAGGCGGAGAACTAGGTCTTTCTCTGTGGTCTCCACAGGGGATTCAGACATCCCTTCGTCTTGGGAGATGCAAGACGAGCCTGCTTTCCATTCACTGCAGGGATATCCGGCCTTACTTCGAGTCAGAGCCTCTCGGTGTCCATTCCACTGGAGGCCACAAACTCAGGGTCCCTCTCACATAACTGTAGCTGAGAGAAGCCTCCTCTTGAGGTGCTTGTGGAAAGTTGGTATTCCTCTTGACTCGAAGCCAGGGACTAAGCTCTCATCTCGAGTTGATTTTGGGTCCATGGAGCCCTTTCTTGTTGCTACAGTGACCTCAGGATCCCTCTAGACTTGAGACAGTGATCTTCGGTTTTCTCTGGAGTGCCATCAAGGAAATCAAGGCTCCTTTCACGTTTGATGGGGAACACGGAATTGCTCTCCACGCAGTGCAGGGGAATCGGGCCTCATCTCGCGGCGAGGGGTAAGTCTCATGGTTTTTCTCGAGTTCCGGCCGGATCCTGGGGTATATTCTCGAGTTACGACGGGGGGGGGAGCCCTTCCAGACACGTGTTTGTTCAGCGACGTCAGGACTCCTGCCTAGGTGCGAGGGACACCTCGAGATTCTCCTCGAATCTTGGCATGGCAATTGGGACGCGTCTCCACTTGAGGCGGGAGAGCCAGGGTCCCTTCCCACGTGCCACAGGGATCCTGGGACTCCTATCCATTTTCAAGAGGAGTCAGGCATCGTCTCCTTTGGAAGCATTGATCTCCGCGGACCTCTCGAGTTTTCAAAGGATGTGAGTATTCCGGTCGCAATGTGGCGAGAACAAGGTCTTTCTCTGTGGTCTCCACAGGGGATTCAGACATCCCTTCGTCTTCGGAGATGCAAGACGAGCCTGCATTCAATTCACTGCAGGGATATCCGGCCTTACTTCGAGTCAGAGCATCTCGGTGTCCATTCCACTTGAGGCCACAAACTCAGGGTCCCTCTCACATACCTGTAGCTGAGAGAAGCCTCCTCTTGAGGTGCTTGTGTTAAGTTGGTATTCCTCTTGAGTCGAATCCATGGACTAAGGTCTCATCTCGAGGTGATTTGGGGTGCACGGAGCCCTTTCGTGTTGCTACAGTGACCTCAGGATCCCTCTAGACTTGAGACAGTGATCTTGGGTTTTCTCTGGAGTGCCATCAAGGAAATCAAGGATCCTTTCACGTTTGATGTGGAACACGGAATTGTTCCGCACGCAGTGCTGGGGAATCGGGCCTCATCTCGCGGCGAGGGGGAAGTCTCATGGTTTTTCTCGAGTTGCAGCCAGAACATGGGGTATATTCTCGAGTTACGACGGGGAGGGCACTTCCAGACACGTGTTTGTTCAGCGAAGTCAGGACTCCTGCCTAGGTGCGAGGGACACCTCGGTATTCTCCTCGAATCTTGGCATGGCAATTGGGAAGCGTCTCCACGTGAGGCGGGAGACCCAGGGTCCCTTTCCACGTGCCACAGGGATCCTGGGACTCCTATCCATTTTCAAGAGGAGTCAGGCATTGTCTCCTTTGGAAGCATTGATATCCGCGGACCTCTCGAATTTTCAAAGGATGTGAGGCCTCCGGTCGCGAAGAGGCGGAGAACTAGTTCTTTCTCTGTTGTCTCCAGAAGGGATTCAGAGATCCCTTCGTCTTGGGAGATGAAAGGCAAGCCAGCTTTCAATTCACTGCAGGGATATGCGGCCTTACTTCGAGTCAGAGCATCTCGGTGTCCATTCCACTTGAGGCCACAAACTCAGGGTCCCTCTCACATACCTGTAGCTGAGAGAAGCCTCCTCTTGAGGTGCTTGTGGAAAGTTGGTATTCCTCTTGAGTCGAAGCCAGGGACTAAGCTCTCATCTCGAGTTGATTTGGGCTCCACGGAGCCCTTTCGTGTTGATACAGTGACCTCAGGATCCCTCTAGACTTGAGACCGTGATCTTGGGTTTTCTCTGGAGTGCCATCAAGGAAATCAAGGCTCCTTTCACGTTTGATGTGGAACACGGAATTGCTCTGCACGCAGTGCAGGGGAATCGGGCCTCATCTCACGGCGAGGGGGAAGTCTCATGGTTTTTCTCGAGTTGTGGCCGGAACCTGGGGTATATTCTCGAGTTACGACGGGGGTTTCCCTTCCAGACACGTGTTTGTTCAGCGACGTCAGACCCATGCCTAAGTTCGATGGACACCTCGGTATTCTCCCCGCGGCTTGGCATGGCAATTGGGACGCGTCTCCAGGTTAGGCGGGAGACCCAGTGTCCCTTTCCACGAGCCACAGGGTCCTGGGAATCCTATCCATTTTCAAGAGGAGTCAGGCATCGTTTCCTTTGGAAGCATTGATCTCCTCGGACCTCTCGAGTTTTCAAAGAATGTGAGGACTCCAGTCGCGATGTGGCGAGAACTAGGTCTTTCTCTGTTGTCTCCACAGTTGATTCAGACATCCCTTCGTCTTGGGAGATGGAAGAGGAGCCTGCATCCAATTCACTGCAGGGATATCTGTCCTTACTTCGAGTCAGAGCATCTCGGTGTCCATTCCACTTGAGGCCAGAAACTCATGGTCCCTCTCACATACCTGTAGCTGAGAGAAGCCTCCTCTTGACGTGCTTGTTGAAAGTTGGTATTCCACTTGAGTTGAAGCCAGGGACTAAGCTCTAATCTCGAGTTGATTTGGGGTCCACGGAGCCCTTTCGTGTTGCTCCATTGACAACAGGATCCCTCTATACTAGAGACAGTGATCTTGGGTTTTCTCTGGAGTGCCATCAAGGAAATCAAGGCTCCTTTCACGTTTGATGTGGAACACGGAATTGCTCTGCACGCAGTGCAGGGGAATCGGGCCTCATGTTGTGGCGAGAAGAAGTCTCATGGTTTTCCTCGAGATGCGGCCGGAACCTGCGGTATATTCTCGAGTTACGACGGCGAGGGCCCTTCCAGACACGTGTTTGTTCAGCGACGTCAGGACTCATGCCTAGGTGCGAGGGACACCTCGGGATTCTCCTCGAGTCTTGGCATGGCAATTGGGAAGCGTCTCCAAGTGAGGCGGGAGACCCAGGGTCCCTTTCCACATGCCACAGGGATCCTGGGACTCCTATCCATTTTCAAGAGGAGTCAGGCATCGTCTCCTTTGGAAGCATTGATCTCCGCGGACCTTTCGAGTTTTCAAAGGATGTGAGGCCTCCGGTCGCGATGAGGCGGAGAACCAGGTCTTTCTCTGTGGTCTCCACAGGGGATTCAGACATCCCTTCGTCTTGGGAGATGCAAGACAAGCCTGCATTCAATTCACTGCAGGGATATCCGGCCTTACTTCCAGTCACAGAATCTATGTGTCCATTCCACTTGAGGCTACAAACTCAGGGTCCCTCTCACATACTTGTAGCTGAGAGAAGCCTCCTCTTGAAGTGCTTGTGGAAAGTTGGTATTCTTCTTGAGTCAAAGCCAGGGACTAAGCTCTCATCTCCAGTTGATTTGGGGTCCACGGAGACCTTTGGTGTTGCTCCAGTTACCTCAGGATCCCTCTAGACTTGAGACAGTGATCTTGGGTTTTCTAGGAGTGCCATCAAGGAAATCAAGGCTCCGATCACGTTTGATGTGGAACACGGAATTGCTCTGCACGCAGTGCAGGGGAATCGGGCCTCATCTCGCGGCGAGGGGGAAGTCTCATGGTTTTTCTCGAGTTGCGACCGGAACCTGGAGTATATTCTCGAGTGAGGACGGGGAGGGCCCTTCCAGACATGTGTTTGTTCAGCGACGTCAGGACTCCTGCCTAGGTGCGAAGGACACCTCATGATTCACCTCGAGTCTTGGCATGGCAATTGGGACGCGTCTCCAGGTGAAGCGGGAGACCCAGGGTCCCCTTCCACGTGGACAGGGATCCTGGGACTCCTATCCATTTTCAAGAGGAGTCAGGCATCGTCTCCTTTGGAAGCATTGATCTCTGCAGACCTCTCGAGTTTTCAAAGGATGTGAGGCCTCCGGTCGCGATGAGGCGGAGTACTAGGTCTTTCTCTCTGGTCTCCACAGGGGATTCATACATCCCTTCGTCTTGGGAGATTCAAGACGAGCCTGCATTCACTTCACTGCAGGGATATCCGGCCTTACTTCGAGTCAGAGCATCTCGGTGTCCATTCCACTTGAGGCCACAAACTCAGGGTCCCTCTCACATACCTGTAGCTGAGAGAAGCCTCCTCTTGAGGTGCTTGTGGCAAGTTGGTATTCCTCTTGAGTCGAAGCCAGGGACTAAGCTCTCATCTCAAGTTGATTTGGGGTCCACCGAGAAATTTCGTGTTGGTCCAGTGACCTCAGGATCCCTCTAGACTTGAGACAGTGATCTTCGGTTTTCTCTGGAGTGCCATCAAGGAAATCAAGGCTCCTTTCACGTTTGATGTGGAACACGGAATTGCTCTGCACGCAGTGCAGGGGAATCGGGCCACATCTCGCGGCGAAGGGGAAGTCTCATGGTTTTCCTCGAGTTGCGGCCGGAACCTGGGGTATATTATCGAGTTACGACGGGTAGGGCCCTTCCAGACACGTGTTTGTTCAGCGACGTCAGGACTCCTGCCTAGGTGCGAGGGACACCTCGGGATTCTCCTCGAGTATTGGCATGGCATTTGGGAGGCGTCTCCACGTGAGGCGGGAGACCCAGGGTCCCATTCCACGTTCCACAGGGATCCTGGGACTCCTATCCATTTTCAAGAGGAGTCAGGCATCGTCTCCTTTGGAAGCATTGATCTTCGCAGACCTCTCGAATTTTCAAAGGATATGAGGCCTCCGGTCGCGATCAGGCGGAGAACTAGGTCTTTCTCTGTGGTCTCCACAGGGGATTCAGACATCCCTTCGTCTTGGGAGATGCAAGACGAGCCTGCTTTCCATTCACTGCAGGGATATCCGGCCTTACTTCGAGTCAGAGCCTCTCGGTGTCCATTCCACTGGAGGCCAAAAACTCAGGGTCCCTCTCACATAACTGTAGCTGAGAGAAGCCTCCTCTTGAGGTGCTTGTGGAAAGTTGGTATTCCTCTTGACTCGAAGCCAGGGACTAAGCTCTCATCTCGAGTTGATTTTGGGTCCACGGAGCCCTTTCTTGTTGCTACAGTGACCTCAGGATCCCTCTAGACTTGAGACAGTGATCTTCGGTTTTCTCTGGAGTGCCATCAAGGAAATCAAGGCTCCTTTCACGTTTGATGGGGAACACGGAATTGCTCTCCACGCAGTGCAGGGGAATCGGGCCTCATCTCGCGGCGAGGGGGAAGTCTCATGGTTTTTCTCGAGTTCCGGCCGGATCCTGGGGTATATTCTCGAGTTACGACGGGGGGGGGGCCCTTCCAGACACGTGTTTGTTCAGCGACGTCAGGACTCCTGCCTAGGTGCGAGGGACACCTCGAGATTCTCCTCGAATCTTGGCATGGCAATTGGGACGCGTCTCCACTTGAGGCGGGAGAGCCAGGGTCCCTTCCCACGTGCCACAGGGATCCTGGGACTCCTATCCATTTTCAAGAGGAGTCAGGCATCGTCTCCTTTGGAAGCATTGATCTCCGCGGACCTCTCGAGTTTTCAAAGGATGTGAGTATTCCGGTCGCAATGTGGCGAGAACAAGGTCTTTCTCTGTGGTCTCCACAGGGGATTCAGACATCCCTTCGTCTTCGGAGATGCAAGACGAGCCTGCATTCAATTCACTGCAGGGATATCCGGTCTTACTTCGAGTCAGAGCATCTCGGTGTCCATTCCACTTGAGGCCACAAACTCAGGGTCCCTCTCACATACCTGTAGCTGAGAGAAGCCTCCTCTTGAGGTGCTTGTGTTAAGTTGGTATTCCTCTTGAGTCGAATCCATGGACTAAGGTCTCATCTCGAGGTGATTTGGGGTGCACGGAGCCCTTTCGTGTTGCTACAGTGACCTCAGGATCCCTCTAGACTTGAGACAGTGATCTTGGGTTTTCTCTGGAGTGCCATCAAGGAAATCAAGGATCCTTTCACGTTTGATGTGGAACACGGAATTGTTCCGCACGCAGTGCAGGGGAATCGGGCCTCATCTCGCGGCGAGGGGGAAGTCTCATGGTTTTTCTCGAGTTGCAGCCAGAACATGGGGTATATTCTCGAGTTACGACGGGGAGGGCACTTCCAGACACGTGTTTGTTCAGCGAAGTCAGGACTCCTGCCTAGGTGCGAGGGACACCTCGGTATTCTCCTCGAATCTTGGCATGGCAATTGGGAAGCGTCTCCACGTGAGGCGGGAGACCCAGGGTCCCTTTCCACGTGCCACAGGGATCCTGGGACTCCTATCCATTTTCAAGAGGAGTCAGGCATTGTCTCCTTTGGAAGCATTGATATCCGCGGACCTCTCGAATTTTCAAAGGATGTGAGGCCTCCGGTCGCGAAGAGGCGGAGAACTAGTTCTTTCTCTGTTGTCTCCAGAAGGGATTCAGAGATCCCTTCGTCTTGGGAGACGAAAGGCAAGCCAGCTTTCAATTCACTGCAGGGATATGCGGCCTTACTTCGAGTCAGAGCATCTCGGTGTCCATTCCACTTGAGGCCACAAACTCCGGGTCCCTCTCACATACCTGTAGCTGAGAGAAGCCTCCTCTTGAGGTGCTTGTGGAAAGTTGGTATTCCTCTTGAGTCGAAGCCAGGGACTAAGCTCTCATCTCGAGTTGATTTGGGCTCCACGGAGCCCTTTCGTGTTGATACAGTGACCTCAGGATCCCTCTAGACTTGAGACCGTGATCTTGGGTTTTCTCTGGAGTGCCATCAAGGAAATCAAGGCTCCTTTCACGTTTGATGTGGAACACGGAATTGCTCTGCACGCAGTGCAGGGGAATCGGGCCTCATCTCACGGCGAGGGGGAAGTCTCATGGTTTTTCTCGAGTTGTGGCCGGAACCTGGGGTATATTCTCGAGTTACGACGGGGGTTTCCCTTCCAGACACGTGTTTGTTCAGCGACGTCAGACCCATGCCTAAGTTCGATGGACACCTCGGTATTCTCCCCGCGGCTTGGCATGGCAATTGGGACGCGTCTCCAGGTTAGGCGGGAGACCCAGTGTCCCTTTCCACGAGCCACAGGGTCCTGGGAATCCTATCCATTTTCAAGAGGAGTCAGGCATCGTTTCCTTTGGAAGCATTGATCTCCTCGGACCTCTCGAGTTTTCAAAGAATGTGAGGACTCCAGTCGCGATGTGGCGAGAACTAGGTCTTTCTCTGTTGTCTCCACAGTTGATTCAGACATCCCTTCGTCTTGGGAGATGGAAGAGGAGCCTGCATCCAATTCACTGCAGGGATATCTGTCCTTACTTCGAGTCAGAGCATCTCGGTGTCCATTCCACTTGAGGCCAGAAACTCATGGTCCCTCTCACATACCTGTAGCTGAGAGAAGCCTCCTCTTGACGTGCTTGTTGAAAGTTGGTATTCCACTTGAGTTGAAGCCAGGGACTAAGCTCTAATCTCGAGTTGATTTGGGGTCCACGGAGCCCTTTCGTGTTGCTCCATTGACCACAGGATCCCTCTATACTAGAGACAGTGATCTTGGGTTTTCTCTGGAGTGCCATCAAGGAAATCAAGGCTCCTTTCACGTTTGATGTGGAACACGGAATTGCTCTGCACGCAGTGCAGGGGAATCGGGCCTCATCTCGCGGCGAGGGGGAAGTCTCATGGTTTTTCTCGAGTTGCGACCGGAACCTGGGGTATATTCTCGAGTGAGGACGGGGAGGGCCCTTCCAGACATGTGTTTGTTCAGAGACGTCAGGACTCCTGCCTAGGTGCGAAGTACACCTCATGATTCACCTCGAGTCTTGGCATGGCAATTGGGACACGTCTCCAGGTGAAGCGGGAGACCCAGGGTCCCCTTCCACGTGGACAGGGATCCTGGGACTCCTATCTATTTTCAAGAGGAGTCAGGCATCGTCTCCTTTGGAAGCATTGATCTCTGCAGACCTCTCGAGTTTTCAAAGGATGTGAGGCCTCCGGTCGCGATGAGGCGTAGAACTAGGTCTTTCTCTCTGGTCTCCACAGGGGATTCATACATCCCTTCGTCTTGGGAGATTCAAGACGAGCCTGCATTCACTTCACTGCAGGGATATCCGGCCTTACTTCGAGTCAGAGCATCTCGGTGTCCATTCCACTTGAGGCTACAAACTCAGGGTCCCTCTCACATACCTGTAGCTGAGAGAAGCCTCCTCTTGAGGTGCTTGTGGCAAGTTGGTATTCCTCTTGAGTCGAAGCCAGGGACTAAGCTCTCATCTCGAGTTGATTTGGGGTCCACGGAGAAATTTCGTGTTGCTCCAGTGACCTCAGGATCCCTCTAGACTTGAGACAGTGATCGTGGGTTTTCTCTGGGGTGCCATCAAGGAAATCAAGGCTCCTTTCACGTTTGATGTGGAACACGGAATTGCTCTGCACGCAGTGCAGGGGAATCGGGTCTCATCTCGCGGCGAGGGGGAAGTCTCATGGTTTTTCTCGAGTTGCGGCCGGAACCTGGGGTATATTTTCGAGTTACGACGGGGAGGGCCCTTCCAGACATGTGTTTGTTCAGCGACGTCAGGACTCCTGCCTAGGTGCGAAGGACACCTCATGATTCACCTCGAGTCTTGGCATGGCAATTGGGACGCGTCTCCAGGTGAAGCGGGAGACCCAGGGTCCCCTTCCACGTGGACAGGGATCCTGGGACTCCTATCTATTTTCAAGAGGAGTCAGGCATCGTCTCCTTTGGAAGCATTGATCTCTGCAGACCTCTCGAGTTTTCAAAGGATGTGAGGCCTCCGGTCGCGATGAGGCGGAGAACTAGGTCTTTCTCTCTGGTCTCCACAGGGGATTCATACATCCCTTCGTCTTGGGAGATGCAAGACAAGCCTGCATTCACTTCACTGCAGGGATATCCGGCCTTACTTCGAGTCAGAGCATCTCGGTGTCCATTCCACTTGAGGCTACAAACTCAGGGTCCCTCTCACATACCTGTAGCTGAGAGAAGCCTCCTCTTGAGGTGCTTGTGGCAAGTTGGTATTCCTCTTGAGTCGAAGCCAGGGACTAAGCTCTCATCTCGAGTTGATTTGGGGTCCACGGAGAAATTTCGTGTTGCTCCAGTGACCTCAGGATCCCTCTAGACTTGAGACAGTGATCTTGGGTTTTCTCTGGAGTGCCATCAAGGAAATCAAGGCTCCTTTCACGTTTGATGTGGAACACGGAATTGCTCTGCACGCAGTGCAGGGGAATCGGGCCTCATCTCGCGGCGAGGGGGAAGTCTCATGGTTTTTCTCGAGTTGCGGCCGGAACCTGGGGTATATTTTCGAGTTACGACGGGGAGGGCCCTTCCAGACACGTGTTTGTTCAGCGACGTCAGGACTCCTGCCTAGGTGCGAAGGACACCTCATGATTCTCCTCGAGTCTTGGCATGGCAATTGGGACGCGTCTCCACGTGAAGCGGGAGACCCAGGGTCCCCTTCCACGTGGACAGGGATCCTGGGACTCCTATCCATTTTCAAGAGGAGTCAGGCATCGTCTCCTTTGGAAGCATTGATCTCTGCAGACCTCTCGAGTTTTCAAAGGATGTGAGGCCTCCGGTCGCGATGAGGCGGAGTACTAGGTCTTTCTCTCTGGTCTCCACAGGTTATTCAGACATCCCTTCGTCTTGGGAGATGCAAGACGAGCCTGCATTCAATTCACTGCAGGGATATCCGGACTTACTTCAAGTCAGAGCATCTCGGTGTCCATTCCACTTGAGGCCACAACCTCAGGGTCCCTCTCACATACCTGTAGCTGAGAGAAGCCTTCTCTTGAGGTGCTTGTGGAAGGTTGGTATTCCTCTTGATTCGAAGCCAGGGACTAAGCTCTCATCTCCAGTTGATTTGGGGTCCACGGAGCCCTTTCGTGTTGCTCCAGTGACCTCAGGATCCCTCTAGCCTTGAGACAGTGATCTTGGGTTTTCTCTGGAGTGCCATCAAGGAAATCAAGGCTCCTTTCACGTTTGATGTGGAACACGGAATTGCTCTGCACGCAGTGCAGGGGAATTGGGGCTCTTCTCGTGGCGAGGGGGAAGTCTCATGGTTTTTCTCGAGTTGCGGCCGGAACCTGGGGTATATTCTCGAGTTACGACGGGGAGGGCCCTTCCAGACACGTGTTTGTTCAGCGACGTCAGGACTCCTGCCTAGGTGCGAGGGACACCTCGGGGTTCTCCTCGAGTCTTGGCATGGCAATGGGGACGCGTCTCCACGTGAGGCGGGAGACCCAGTGTCCCTTTCCACGTGCCACACGGATCCTGGGACTCCTATCCATTTTCAAGAGGAGTCAGGCATCGTCTCCTTTGGAAGCATTGATCTCCGTGGACCTCTCGAGTTTTCAAAGAATGTGAGGCCTCCGGTCGCGATGACGCAGAGAACTAGGTCTTTCTCTGTGGTCTCCACAGGGGATTCAGACATCCCTTCGTCTTGGGAGATGCAAGACGAGCCTGTATTCAATTCACTGCAGGGATATCCGGCCTTACTTCGAGTCAGAGCATCTCGGTGTCCATTCCACTTGAGGCCACAAACTCAGGGGCCCTCTCACATACCTGTAGCTGAGAGAAGCCTTCTCTTGAGGTGCTTGTGGAAGGTTGGTATTCCTCTTGAGTCGAATCCTGGGATTAAGCTCTCATCTCGAGTTGATTTGAAGTCCACGGAGCACTTTCGTGCTGCTACAGTGACCTCAGCATCCCTCTAGACTTGAGACAGTTATCTTGGGTTTTCTCTGGAGTGCCATCAAGGAAATCAAGGCGCCTTTCACGTTTGATGTGGAACACGGAATTGCTCTGCACGCAGTGCAGGGTAATTGGGGCTCTTCTCACGGCGAGGGGGAAGTCTCATGGTTTTTCTCTAGTTGCGGCCGGAACCTGGGGTATATTCTCGAGTTACGACGGGGAGGGCCCTTCCAGACACGTGTTTGTTCAGCGACGTCAGGACTCCTGCCTAGCTGCCAGGGACAACTCGGGATTCTCCTCGAGTCTTGGCATGGCAATTGGGACGCGTCTCCACGTGAAGCGGAGACCCAGGGTCCCCTTCCACGTGGACAGGGATCCTGGGACTCCTATCCATTTTCAAGAGGAGTCAGGCATCGTCTCCTTTGGAAGCATTGATCTCTGCAGACCTCTCGAGTTTTCAAAGGATGTGAGGCCTCCGGTCGCGATGAGGGGGAGATCTAGGTCTTTCTCTGTGGTCTCAACAGGGGATTCAGACATCCCTTCGTCTTGGGAGATGCAAGACGAGCCTGCATTCAATTCACTGCAGGGATATCCGGCCTTACTTCGAGTCAGAGCATCTCGGTGTCCATTCCACTTGAGGCCACAAACTCAGGGTCCCTCTCACATACCTGTAGCTGAGAGAAGCCTCCTCTTGAGGTGCTTGTGGCAAGTTGGTATTCCTCTTCAGTCGAAGCCAGGGACTAAGCTCTCATCTCGAGTTGATTTGGGGTCCACGGAGAAATTTTGTGTTGCTCCAGTGACCTCAGGATCCCTCTAGACTTGAGACAGTGATCTTGGGTTTTCTCTGGAGTGCCATCAAGGAAATCAAGGCTCCTTTCACGTTTGATGTGGAACACGGAATTGCTCTGCACGCAGTGCAGGAGAATCGGGCCTCATCTCGCGGCGAGGGGGACGTCTCATGGTTTTTCTCGAGATGCGGTCGGAACCTGGGGTATATTCTCGAGTTACGACGGGGAGGGCCCTTCCAGACATGTGTTTGTTCAGCGACGTCAGGACTCCTGCCTAGGTGCGAGGGACACCTCGGGATTCTCCTCGAGTCTTGGCATGGCAATTGGGACGCGTCTCCACGTGAGGCGGGAGACCCAGGGTCCCTTTCCACGTGACACACGGATCCTGGGACTCCTATCCATTTTCAAGAAGAGTCAGGCATCGTCTCCTTTGGAAGCATTGATCTCCGCGGACCTCTCGAGTTTTCAAAGGATGTGAGGCCTCCGGTCGCGATGAGGCTGAGAACTAGGTCTTTCTCTGTGGTCTCCACAGGGGATTCAGACATCCCTTCGTCTTGGGAGATGCAAGACAAGCCTGCATTCACTTCACTGCAGGGATATCCGGCCTTACTTCGAGTCAGAGCATCTCGGTGTCCATTCCACTTGAGGCTACAAACTCAGGGTCCCTCTCACATACCTGTAGCTGAGAGAAGCCTCCTCTTGAGGTGCTTGTGGCAAGTTGGTATTCCTCTTGAGTCGAAGCCAGGGACTAAGCTCTCATCTCGAGTTGATTTGGGGTCCACGGAGAAATTTCGTGTTGCTCCAGTGACCTCAGGATCCCTCTAGACTTGAGACAGTGATCTTGGGTTTTCTCTGGAGTGCCATCAAGGAAATCAAGGCTCCTTTCACGTTTGATGTGGAACACGGAATTGCTCTGCACGCAGTGCAGGGGAATCGGGCCTCATCTCGCGGCGAGGGGGAAGTCTCATGGTTTTTCTCGAGTTGCGGCCGGAACCTGGGGTATATTTTCGAGTTACGACGGGGAGGGCCCTTCCAGACACGTGTTTGTTCAGCGACGTCAGGACTCCTGCCTAGGTGCGAAGGACACCTCATGATTCTCCTCGAGTCTTGGCATGGCATTGGGACGCGTCTCCACGTGAAGCGGGAGACCCAGGGTCCCCTTCCACGTGGACAGGGATCCTGGGACTCCTATCCATTTTCAAGAGGAGTCAGGCATCGTCTCCTTTGGAAGCATTGATCTCTGCAGACCTCTCGAGTTTTCAAAGGATGTGAGGCCTCCGGTCGCGATGAGGCGGAGTACTAGGTCTTTCTCTCTGGTCTCCACAGGTTATTCAGACATCCCTTCGTCTTGGGAGATGCAAGACGAGCCTGCATTCAATTCACTGCAGGGATATCCGGACTTACTTCGAGTCAGAGCATCTCGGTGTCCATTCCACTTGAGGCCACAACCTCAGGGTCCCTCTCACATACCTGTAGCTGAGAGAAGCCTTCTCTTGAGGTGCTTGTGGAAGGTTGGTATTCCTCTTGATTCGAAGCCAGGGACTAAGCTCTCATCTCCAGTTGATTTGGGGTCCACGGAGCCCTTTCGTGTTGCTCCAGTGACCTCAGGATCCCTCTAGCCTTGAGACAGTGATCTTGGGTTTTCTCTGGAGTGCCATCAAGGAAATCAAGGCTCCTTTCACGTTTGATGTGGAACACGGAATTGCTCTGCACGCAGTGCAGGGGAATTGGGGCTCTTCTCGTGGCGAGGGGGAAGTCTCATGGTTTTTCTCGAGTTGCGGCCGGAACCTGGGGTATATTCTCGAGTTACGACGGGGAGGGCCCTTCCAGACACGTGTTTGTTCAGCGACGTCAGGACTCCTGCCTAGGTGCGAGGGACACCTCGGGGTTCTCCTCGAGTCTTGGCATGGCAATGGGGACGCGTCTCCACGTGAGGCGGGAGACCCAGTGTCCCTTTCCACGTGCCACACGGATCCTGGGACTCCTATCCATTTTCAAGAGGAGTCAGGCATCGTCTCCTTTGGAAGCATTGATCTCCGTGGACCTCTCGAGTTTTCAAAGAATGTGAGGCCTCCGGTCGCGATGACGCAGAGAACTAGGTCTTTCTCTGTGGTCTCCACAGGGGATTCAGACATCCCTTCGTCTTGGGAGATGCAAGACGAGCCTGTATTCAATTCACTGCAGGGATATCCGGCCTTACTTCGAGTCAGAGCATCTCGGTGTCCATTCCACTTGAGGCCACAAACTCAGGGGCCCTCTCACATACCTGTAGCTGAGAGAAGCCTTCTCTTGAGGTGCTTGTGGAAGGTTGGTATTCCTCTTGAGTCGAATCCTGGGATTAAGCTCTCATCTCGAGTTGATTTGAAGTCCACGGAGCACTTTCGTGCTGCTACAGTGACCTCAGCATCCCTCTAGACTTGAGACAGTTATCTTGGGTTTTCTCTGGAGTGCCATCAAGGAAATCAAGGCGCCTTTCACGTTTGATGTGGAACACGGAATTGCTCTGCACGCAGTGCAGGGTAATTGGGGCTCTTCTCACGGCGAGGGGGAAGTCTCATGGTTTTTCTCTAGTTGCGGCCGGAACCTGGGGTATATTCTCGAGTTACGACGGGGAGGGCCCTTCCAGACACGTGTTTGTTCAGCGACGTCAGGACTCCTGCCTAGCTGCCAGGGACAACTCGGGATTCTCCTCGAGTCTTGGCATGGCAATTGGGACGCGTCTCCACGTGAAGCGGAGACCCAGGTTCCCCTTCCACGTGGACAGGGATCCTGGGACTCCTATCCATTTTCAAGAGGAGTCAGGCATCGTCTCCTTTGGAAGCATTGATCTCTGCAGACCTCTCGAGTTTTCAAAGGATGTGAGGCCTCCGGTCGCGATGAGGGGGAGATCTAGGTCTTTCTCTGTGGTCTCAACAGGGTATTCAGACATCCCTTCGTCTTGGGAGATGCAAGACGAGCCTGCATTCAATTCACTGCAGGGATATCCGGCCTTACTTCGAGTCAGAGCATCTCGGTGTCCATTCCACTTGAGGCCACAAACTCAGGGTCCCTCTCACATACCTGTAGCTGAGAGAAGCCTCCTCTTGAGGTGCTTGTGGCAAGTTGGTATTCCTCTTCAGTCGAAGCCAGGGACTAAGCTCTCATCTCGAGTTGATTTGGGGTCCACGGAGAAATTTTGTGTTGCTCCAGTGACCTCAGGATCCCTCTAGACTTGAGACAGTGATCTTGGGTTTTCTCTGGAGTGCCATCAAGGAAATCAAGGCTCCTTTCACGTTTGATGTGGAACACGGAATTGCTCTGCACGCAGTGCAGGAGAATCGGGCCTCATCTCGCGGCGAGGGGGACGTCTCATGGTTTTTCTCGAGATGCGGTCGGAACCTGGGGTATATTCTCGAGTTACGACGGGGAGGGCCCTTCCAGACATGTGTTTGTTCAGCGACGTCAGGACTGCTGCCTAGGTGCGAGGGACACCTCGGGATTCTCCTCGAGTCTTGGCATGGCAATTGGGACGCGTCTCCACGTGAGGCGGGAGACCCAGGGTCCCTTTCCACGTGACACACGGATCCTGGGACTCCTATCCATTTTCAAGAAGAGTCAGGCATCGTCTCCTTTGGAAGCATTGATCTCCGCGGACCTCTCGAGTTTTCAAAGGATGTGAGGCCTCCGGTCGCGATGAGGCTGAGAACTAGGTCTTTCTCTGTGGTCTCCACAGGGGATTCAGACATCCCTTCGTCTTGGGAGATGCAAGACGAGCCTGCATTCAATTCACTGCAGGGATATCCGGCCTTACTTCGAGTCAGAGTATCACGGTGTCCATTCCACTTGAGGCCACAACCTCAGGGTCCCTCTCACATACCTGTAGCTGAGAGAAGCCTCCTCTTGAGGGGCTTGTGGAAAGTTCGTATTCCTCTTGAGACGAAGCCAAGGACTAAGATCTCATCTCGAGTTGATTTGGGGTCCATGGAGCCCTTTCGTGTTGCTCCAGTGACCTCAGGATCCCTCTAGACTTGAGACAGTAATCTTGGGTTTTCTCTGGAGTGCCATCAAGGAAATCAAGGCTCCTTTCACGTTTGATGTGGAACACGGAATTGCTCTCCTCGCAGTGCAGGGGAATCGGGCCTCATCTCACGGCGAGGGGGAAGTCTCATGGTTTTTCTCGAGTTGCGGCCGGAACCTGGGGTATATTATCGAGTTACGACGGGGAGGGCCCTTCCAGACACGTGTTTGTTCAGCGACGTCAGGACTCCTGCCTAGGTGCGAGGGACACCTCGGGATTCTTCTCTAGTATTGGCATGGCATTTGGGACGCGTCTCCACGTGAGGCGGGAGACCCAGGGTCCCTTTCCACGTGCCACAGGGATCCTGGGACTCCTATCCATTTTCAAGAAGAGTCAGGCATCGTCTCCTTTGGAAGCATTGATCTTCGCAGACCTCTCGAATTTTCAAAGGATATGAGGCCTCCGGTCGCGATGAGGCGGAGAACTAGGTCTTTCTCTGTGGTCTCCACAGGTTATTCAGACATCCCTTCGTCTTGGGAGATGCAAGACGAGCCTGCATTCAATTCACTGCAGGGATATCCGGACTTACTTCGAGTCAGAGCATCTCGGTGTCCATTCCACTTGAGGCCACAACCTCAGGGTCCCTCTCACATACCTGTAGCTGAGAGAAGCCTTCTCTTGAGGTGCTTGTGGAAGGTTGGTATTCCTCTTGATTCGAAGCCAGGGACTAAGCTCTCATCTCCAGTTGATTTGGGGTCCACGGAGCCCTTTCGTGTTGCTCCAGTGACCTCAGGATCCCTCTAGCCTTGAGACAGTGATCTTGGGTTTTCTCTGGAGTGCCATCAAGGAAATCAAGGCTCCTTTCACGTTTGATGTGGAACACGGAATTGCTCTGCACGCAGTGCAGGGGAATTGGGGCTCTTCTCGTGGCGAGGGGGAAGTCTCATGGTTTTTCTCGAGTTGCGGCCGGAACCTGGGGTATATTCTCGAGTTACGACGGGGAGGGCCCTTCCAGACACGTGTTTGTTCAGCGACGTCAGGACTCCTGCCTAGGTGCGAGGGACACCTCGGGGTTCTCCTCGAGTCTTGGCATGGCAATGGGGACGCGTCTCCACGTGAGGCGGGAGACCCAGTGTCCCTTTCCACGTGCCACACGGATCCTGGGACTCCTATCCATTTTCAAGAGGAGTCAGGCATCGTCTCCTTTGGAAGCATTGATCTCCGTGGACCTCTCGAGTTTTCAAAGAATGTGAGGCCTCCGGTCGCGATGACGCAGAGAACTAGGTCTTTCTCTGTGGTCTCCACAGGGGATTCAGACATCCCTTCGTCTTGGGAGATGCAAGACGAGCCTGCATTCAATTCACTGCAGGGATATCCGGCCTTACTTCGAGTCAGAGCATCTCGGTGTCCATTCCACTTGAGGCCACAAACTCAGGGGCCCTCTCACATACCTGTAGCTGAGAGAAGCCTTCTCTTGAGGTGCTTGTGGAAGGTTGGTATTCCTCTTGAGTCGAATCCTGGGATTAAGCTCTCATCTCGAGTTTATTTGAAGTCCACGGAGCACTTTCGTGCTGCTACAGTGACCTCAGCATCCCTCTAGACTTGAGACAGTTATCTTGGGTTTTCTCTGGAGTGCCATCAAGGAAATCAAGGCGCCTTTCACGTTTGATGTGGAACACGGAATTGCTCTGCACGCAGTGCAGGGTAATTGGGGCTCTTCTCACGGCGAGGGGGAAGTCTCATTGTTTTTCTCTAGTTGCGGCCGGAACCTGGGGTATATTCTCGAGTTACGACGGGGAGGGCCCTTCCAGACACGTGTTTGTTCAGCGACGTCAGGACTCCTGCCTAGCTGCCAGGGACAACTCGGGATTCTCCTCGAGTCTTGGCATGGCAATTGGGACGCGTCTCCACGTGAAGCGGAGACCCAGGGTCCCCTTCCACGTGGACAGGGATCCTGGGACTCCTATCCATTTTCAAGAGGAGTCAGGCATCGTCTCCTTTGGAAGCATTGATCTCTGCAGACCTCTCGAGTTTTCAAAGAATGTGAGGCCTCCGGTCGCGATGAGGGGGAGATCTAGGTCTTTCTCTGTGGTCTCAACAGGGGATTCAGACATCCCTTCGTCTTGGGAGATGCAAGACGAGCCTGCATTCAATTCACTGCAGGGATATCCGGCCTTACTTCGAGTCAGAGCATCTCGGTGTCCATTCCACTTGAGGCCACAAACTCAGGGTCCCTCTCACATACCTGTAGCTGAGAGAAGCCTCCTCTTGAGGTGCTTGTGGCAAGTTGGTATTCCTCTTCAGTCGAAGCCAGGGACTAAGCTCTCATCTCGAGTTGATTTGGGGTCCACGGAGAAATTTTGTGTTGCTCCAGTGACCTCAGGATCCCTCTAGACTTGAGACAGTGATCTTGGGTTTTCTCTGGAGTGCCATCAAGGAAATCAAGGCTCCTTTCACGTTTGATGTGGAACACGGAATTGCTCTGCACGCAGTGCAGGAGAATCGGGCCTCACCTCGCGGCGAGGGGGACGTCTCATGGTTTTTCTCGAGATGCGGTCGGAACCTGGGGTATATTCTCGAGTTACGACGGGGAGGGCCCTTCCAGACATGTGTTTGTTCAGCGACGTCAGGACTCCTGCCTAGGTGCGAGGGACACCTCGGGATTCTCCTCGAGTCTTGGCATGGCAATTGGGACGCGTCTCCACGTGAGGCGGGAGACCCAGGGTCCCTTTCCACGTGACACACGGATCCTGGGACTCCTATCCATTTTCAAGAAGAGTCAGGCATCGTCTCCTTTGGAAGCATTGATCTCCGCGGACCTCTCGAGTTTTCAAAGGATGTGAGGCCTCCGGTCGCGATGAGCCTGAGAACTAGGTCTTTCTCTGTGGTCTCCACAGGGGATTCAGACATCCCTTCGTCTTGGGAGATGCAAGACGAGCCTGCATTCAATTCACTGCAGGGATATCCGGCCTTACTTCGAGTCAGAGTATCACGGTGTCCGTTCCACTTGAGGCCACAACCTCAGGGTCCCTCTCACATACCTGTAGCTGAGAGAAGCCTCCTCTTGAGGGGCTTGTGGAAAGTTCGTATTCCTCTTGAGACGAAGCCAAGGACTAAGATCTCATCTCGAGTTGATTTGGGGTCCATGGAGCCCTTTCGTGTTGCTCCAGTGACCTCAGGATCCCTCTAGACTTGAGACAGTAATCTTGGGTTTTCTCTGGAGTGCCATCAAGGAAATCAAGGCTCCTTTCACGTTTGATGTGGAACACGGAATTGCTCTCCTCGCAGTGCAGGGGAATCGGGCCTCATCTGCCGGCGAGGAGGAAGTCTCATGGTTTTTCTCGAGTTGCGGCCGGAACCTGGGGTATATTATCGAGTTACGACGGGGAGGGCCCTTCCAGACACGTGTTTGTTCAGCGACGTCAGGACTCCTGCCTAGGTGCGAGGGACACCTCGGGATTCTTCTCTAGTATTGGCATGGCATTTGGGACGCGTCTCCACGTGAGGCGGGAGACCCAGGGTCCCTTTCCACGTGCCACAGGGATCCTGGGACTCCTATCCATTTTCAAGAAGAGTCAGGCATCGTCTCCTTTGGAAGCATTGATCTTCGCAGACCTCTCGAATTTTCAAAGGATATGAGGCCTCCGGTCGCGATGAGGCGGAGAACTAGGTCTTTCTCTGTGGTCTCCACAGGTTATTCAGACATCCCTTCGTCTTGGGAGATGCAAGACGAGCCTGCATTCAATTCACTGCAGGGATATCCGGACTTACTTCGAGTCAGAGCATCTCGGTGTCCATTCCACTTGAGGCCACAACCTCAGGGTCCCTCTCACATACCTGTAGCTGAGAGAAGCCTTCTCTTGAGGTGCTTGTGGAAGGTTGGTATTCCTCTTGATTCGAAGCCAGGGACTAAGCTCTCATCTCCAGTTGATTTGGGGTCCACGGAGCCCTTTCGTGTTGCTCCAGTGACCTCAGGATCCCTCTAGCCTTGAGACAGTGATCTTGGGTTTTCTCTGGAGTGCCATCAAGGAAATCAAGGCTCCTTTCACGTTTGATGTGGAACACGGAATTGCTCTGCACGCAGTGCAGGGGAATTGGGGCTCTTCTCGTGGCGAGGGGGAAGTCTCATGGTTTTTCTCGAGTTGCGGCCGGAACCTGGGGTATATTCTCGAGTTACGACGGGGAGGGCCCTTCCAGACACGTGTTTGTTCAGCGACGTCAGGACTCCTGCCTAGGTGCGAGGGACACCTCGGGGTTCTCCTCGAGTCTTGGCATGGCAATGGGGACGCGTCTCCACGTGAGGCGGGAGACCCAGTGTCCCTTTCCACGTGCCACACGGATCCTGGGACTCCTATCCATTTTCAAGAGGAGTCAGGCATCGTCTCCTTTGGAAGCATTGATCTCCGTGGACCTCTCGAGTTTTCAAAGAATGTGAGGCCTCCGGTCGCGATGACGCAGAGAACTAGGTCTTTCTCTGTGGTCTCCACAGGGGATTCAGACATCCCTTCGTCTTGGGAGATGCAAGACGAGCCTGCATTCAATTCACTGCAGGGATATCCGGCCTTACTTCGAGTCAGAGCATCTCGGTGTCCATTCCACTTGAGGCCACAAACTCAGGGGCCCTCTCACATACCTGTAGCTGAGAGAAGCCTTCTCTTGAGGTGCTTGTGGAAGGTTGGTATTCCTCTTGAGTCGAATCCTGGGATTAAGCTCTCATCTCGAGTTGATTTGAAGTCCACGGAGCACTTTCGTGCTGCTACAGTGACCTCAGCATCCCTCTAGACTTGAGACAGTTATCTTGGGTTTTCTCTGGAGTGCCATCAAGGAAATCAAGGCGCCTTTCACGTTTGATGTGGAACACGGAATTGCTCTGCACGCAGTGCAGGGTAATTGGGGCTCTTCTCACGGCGAGGGGGAAGTCTCATGGTTTTTCTCTAGTTGCGGCCGGAACCTGGGGTATATTCTCGAGTTACGACGGGGAGGGCCCTTCCAGACACGTGTTTGTTCAGCGACGTCAGGACTCCTGCCTAGCTGCCAGGGACAACTCGGGATTCTCCTCGAGTCTTGGCATGGCAATTGGGACGCGTCTCCACGTGAAGCGGAGACCCAGGGTCCCCTTCCACGTGGACAGGGTTCCTGGGACTCCTATCCATTTTCAAGAGGAGTCAGGCATCGTCTCCTTTGGAAGCATTGATCTCTGCAGACCTCTCGAGTTTTCAAAGGATGTGAGGCCTCCGGTCGCGATGAGGGGGAGATCTAGGTCTTTCTCTGTGGTCTCCACAGGGGATTCAGACATCCCTTCGTCTTGGGAGATGCAAGACGAGCCTGCATTCAATTCACTGCAGGGATATCCGGCCTTACTTCGAGTCAGAGCATCTCGGTGTCCATTCCACTTGAGGCCACAAACTCAGGGTCCCTCTCACATACCTGTAGCTGAGAGAAGCCTCCTCTTGAGGTGCTTGTGGCAAGTTGGTATTCCTCTTCAGTCGAAGCCAGGGACTAAGCTCTCATCTCGAGTTGATTTGGGGTCCACGGAGAAATTTTGTGTTGCTCCAGTGACCTCAGGATCCCTCTAGACTTGAGACAGTGATCTTGGGTTTTCTCTGGAGTGCCATCAAGGAAATCAAGGCTCCTTTCACGTTTGATGTGGAACACGGAATTGCTCTGCACGCAGTGCAGGAGAATCGGGCCTCATCTCGCGGCGAGGGGGACGTCTCATGGTTTTTCTCGAGATGCGGTCGGAACCTGGGGTATATTCTCGAGTTACGACGGGGAGGGCCCTTCCAGACATGTGTTTGTTCAGCGACGTCAGGACTCCTGCCTAGGTGCGAGGGACACCTCGGGATTCTCCTCGAGTCTTGGCATGGCAATTGGGACGCGTCTCCACGTGAGGCGGGAGACCCAGGGTCCCTTTCCACGTGACACACGGATCCTGGGACTCCTATCCATTTTCAAGAAGAGTCAGGCATCGTCTCCTTTGGAAGCATTGATCTCCGCGGACCTCTCGAGTTTTCAAAGGATGTGAGGCCTCCGGTCGCGATGAGGCTGACAACTAGGTCTTTCTCTGTGGTCTCCACAGGGGATTCAGACATCCCTTCGTCTTGGGAGATGCAAGACGAGCCTGCATTCAATTCACTGCAGGGATATCCGGCCTTACTTCGAGTCAGAGTATCACGGTGTCCATTCCACTTGAGGCCACAACCTCAGGGTCCCTCTCACATACCTGTAGCTGAGAGAAGCCTCCTCTTGAGGGGCTTGTGGAAAGTTCGTATTCCTCTTGAGACGAAGCCAGGGACTAAGATCTCATCTCGAGTTGATTTGGGGTCCATGGAGCCCTTTCGTGTTACTCCAGTGACCTCAGGATCCCTCTAGACTTGAGACAGTGATCTTGGGTTTTCTCTGGAGTGCCATCAAGGAAATCAAGGCTCCTTTCACGTTTGATGTGGAACACGGAATTGCTCTGCACGCAGTGTAGGGGAATCGGGCCTCATCTCGCGGTGAAGGGGAAGTCTCATGGTTTTCCTTGAGTTGCGGCCGGAACCTGGGGTATATTATCGAGTTACGACGGGGAGGGCCCTTCCAGACACGTGTTTGTTCAGCGACGTCAGGACTCCTGCCTAGGTGCGAGGGACACCTCGGGATTCTTCTCGAGTATTGGCATGGCATTTGGGACGCGTCTCCACGTGAGGCGGGAGACCCAGGGTCCCTTTCCACGTGCCACAGGGATCCTGGGACTCCTATCCATTTTCAAGAAGAGTCAGGCATCGTCTCCTTTGGAAGCATTGATCTTCGCAGACCTCTCGAATTTTCAAAGGATATGAGGCCTCCGGTCGCGATGAGGCGGAGAACTAGGTCTTTCTCTGTGGTCTCCACAGGTTATTCAGACATCCCTTCGTCTTGGGAGATGCAAGACGAGCCTGCATTAAATTCACTGCAGGGATATCCGGCCTTACTTCGAGTCAGAGCATCTCGGTGTCCATTCCACTTGAGGCCACAACCTCAGGGTCCCTCTCATATACCTGTAGCTGAGAGAAGCCTTCTCTTGAGGTGCTTGTGGAAGGTTGGTATTCCTCTTGATTCGAAGCCAGGGACTATGCTCTCATCTCCAGTTGATTTGGGGTCCACGGAGCCCTTTCGTGTTGCTACAGTGACCTCAGGATCCCTCTAGCCTTGAGACAGTGATCTTGGGTTTTCTCTGGAGTGCCATCAAGGAAATCAAGGCTCCTTTCACGTTTGATGTGGAACATGGAATTGCTCTGCACGCAGTGCAGGGGAATTGGGGCTCTTCTCGTGGCGAGGGGGAAGTCTCATGGTTTTTCTCGAGTTGCGGCCGGAACCTGGGGTATATTCTCGAGTTACGACGGGGAGGGCCCTTCCAGACACGTGTTTGTTCAGCGACGTCAGGACTCCTGCCTAGGTGCGAGGACACCTCGGGGTTCTCCTCGAGTCTTGGCATGGCAATGGGGACGCGTCTCCACGTGAGGTGGGAGACCCAGTGTCCCTTTCCACGTGCCACACGGATCCTGGGACTCCTATCCATTTTCAAGAGGAGTCAGGCATCGTCTCCTTTGGAAGCATTGATCTCCGTGGACCTCTCGAGTTTTCAAAGAATGTGAGGCCTCCGGTCGCGATGACGCAGAGAACTAGGTCTTTCTCTGTGGTCTCCACAGGGGATTCAGACATCCCTTCGTCTTGGGAGATGCAAGACGAGCCTGCATTCAATTCACTGCAGGGATATCCGGCCTTACTTCGAGTCAGAGCATCTCGGTGTCCATTCCACTTGAGGCCACAAACTCAGGGGCCCTCTCACATACCTGTAGCTGAGAGAAGCCTTCTCTTGAGGTGCTTGTGGAAGGTTGGTATTCCTCTTGAGTCGAATCCTGGGATTAAGCTCTCATCTCGAGTTGATTTGAAGTCCACGGAGCACTTTCGTGCTGCTACAGTGACCTCAGCATCCCTCTAGCCTTGAGACAGTGATCTTGGGTTTTCTCTGGAGTGCCATCAAGGAAATCAAGGCGCCTTTCACGTTTGATGTGGAACACGGAATTGCTCTGCACGCAGTGCAGGGTAATTGGGGCTCTTCTCACGGCGAGGGGGAAGTCTCATGGTTTTTCTCTAGTTGCGGCCGGAACCTGGGGTATATTCTCGAGTTACGACGGGGAGGGCCCTTCCAGACACGTGTTTGTTCAGCGACGTCAGGACTCCTGCCTAGCTGCCAGGGACAACTCGGGATTCTCCTCGAGTCTTGGCATGGCAATTGGGACGCGTCTCCACGTGAAGCGGAGACCCAGGGTCCCCTTCCACGTGGACAGGGATCCTGGGACTCCTATCCATTTTCAAGGGGAGTCAGGCATCGTCTCCTTTGGAAACATTGATCTCTGCAGACCTCTCGAGTTTTCAAAGGATGTGAGGCCTCCGGTCGCGATGAGGCGGAGAACTAGGTCTTTCTCTGTGGTCTCAACAGGGGATTCAGACATCCCTTCGTCTTGGGAGATGCAAGACGAGCCTGCATTCAATTCACTGCAGGGATATCTGGCCTTACTTCGAGTCAGAGCATCTCGGTGTCCATTCCACTTGAGGCCACAAACTCAGGGTCCCTCTCACATACCTGTAGCTGAGAGAAGCCTCCTCTTGAGGTGCTTGTGGCAAGTTGGTATTCCTCTTCAGTCGAAGCCAGGGACTAAGCTCTCATCTCGAGTTGATTTGGGGTCCACGGAGCCCTTTCGTGTTGCTCCAGTGACCTCAGGATCCCTCTAGACTTGAGACAGTGATCTTGGGTTTTCTCTGGAGTGCCATCAAGGAAATCAAGGCTCCTTTCACGTTTGATGTGGAACACGGAATTGCTCTGCACGCAGTGCAGGAGAATCGGGCCTCATCTCGCGGCGAGGGGGACGTCTCATGGTTTTTCTCGAGATGCGGTCGGAACCTGGGGTATATTCTCGAGTTACGACGGGGAGGGCCCTTCCAGACATGTGTTTGTTCAGCGACGTCAGGACTCCTGCCTAGGTGCGAGGGACACCTCGGGATTCTCCTCGAGTCTTGGCATGGCAATTGGGACGCGTCTCCACGTGAGGCGGGAGACCCAGGGTCCCTTTCCACGTGACACACGGATCCTGGGACTCCTATCCATTTTCAAGAAGAGTCAGGCATCGTCTCCTTTGGAAGCATTGATCTCCGCGGACCTCTCGAGTTTTCAAAGGATGTGAGGCCTCCGGTCGCGATGAGGCTGAGAACTAGGTCTTTCTCTGTGGTCTCCACAGGGGATTCAGACATCCCTTCGTCTTGGGAGATGCAAGACGAGCCTGCATTCAATTCACTGCAGGGATATCCGGCCCTACTTCGAGTCAGAGTATCACGGTGTCCGTTCCACTTGAGGCCACAACCTCAGGGTCCCTCTCACATACCTGTAGCTGAGAGAAGCCTCCTCTTGAGGGGCTTGTGGAAAGTTCGTATTCCTCTTGAGACGAAGCCAGGGACTAAGATCTCATCTCGAGTTGATTTGGGGTCCATGGAGCCCTTTCGTGTAACTCCAGTGACCTCAGGATCCCTCTAGACTTGAGACAGTGATCTTGGGTTTTCTCTGGAGTGCCATCAAGGAAATCAAGGCTCCTTTCACGTTTGATGTGGAACACGGAATTGCTCTGCACGCAGTGTAGGGGAATCGGGCCTCATCTCGCGGCGAAGGGGAAGTCTCATGGTTTTCCTTGAGTTGCGGCCGGAACCTGGGGTATATTATCGAGTTACGACGGGGAGGGCCCTTCCAGACACGTGTTTGTTCAGCGACGTCAGGACTCCTGCCTAGGTGCGAGGGACACCTCGGGATTCTTCTCGAGTATTGGCATGGCATTTGGGACGCGTCTCCACGTGAGGCGGGAGACCCAGGGTCCCTTTCCACGTGCCACAGGGATCCTGGGACTCCTATCCATTTTCAAGAAGAGTCAGGCATCGTCTCCTTTGGAAGCATTGATCTTCGCAGACCTCTCGAATTTTCAAAGATATGAGGCCTCCGGTCGCGATGAGGCGGAGAACTAGGTCTTTCTCTGTGGTCTCCACAGGTTATTCAGACATCCCTTCGTCTTGGGAGATGCAAGACGAGCCTGCATTCAATTCACTGCAGGGATATCCGGCCTTACTTCGAGTCAGAGCATCTCGGTGTCCATTCCACTTGAGGCCACAAACTCAGGGTCCCTCTCACATACCTGTAGCTGAGAGAAGCCTTCTCTTGAGGTGCTTGTGGAAGGTTGGTATTCCTCTTGATTCGAAGCCAGGGACTATGCTCTCATCTCCAGTTGATTTGGGGTCCACGGAGCCCTTTCGTGTTGCTCCAGTGACCTCAGGATCCCTCTAGACTTGAGACAGTGATCTTGGGTTTTCTCTGGAGTGCCATCAAGGAAATCAAGTCTCCTTTCACGTTTGATGTGGAACACGGAATTGCTCTGCATGCAGTGCAGGGGAATCGGGCCTCATCTCGCGGCGAGGGGGAAGTCTCATGGTTTATCTCGAGTTGCGGCTGGAACCTGGGGTATATTCTCGAGTTACGACGGGGAGGGCCCTTCCAGACACGTGTTTGTTCAGCGACGTCAGGACCTCTGCCTAGGTGCGAGGGACACCTCGGGATTCTCCTCAAGTCTTGGCATGGCAATTGGGTCGCGTCTCCACGTGAGGCGGGAGACCCAGGGTCCCTTTCCTCGTGCCACAGGGATCCTTGGACTCCTATCCATTTTCAAGAGGAGTCAGGCATCGTCTACTTTGGAAGCATTGATCTCCGCGGAACTCTCCAGTTTTCAAAGGATGTGAGGCCTCCGTTCTCGATGAGGCGGAGAACGAGGTCTTTCTCTGTCATCTCCACAGCGGATTCAGACACCCCTAAGTCTTGGGATATGCAAGACGAGGCTGCATTCAATTCACTGCAGGGATATCCGGCCTCACTTCGAGTCAGAGCATCTCGGTGTCCATTCCACTTGAGGCCACAAACTCAGGGTCCCTCAAATATACCTGTAGCTGAGAGAAGCCTCCTGTTGAGATGCTTGTGGAATGTTCGTATTCCTCTTGAGTCGAAGCCAGGGACTAATCTCTCATCTCGAGTTGATTTGGGGTCCACGGAGCCCTTTCCTGTTGGTCCAGTGACCTCAGGATCCCTCTAGACTTGAGACAGTGATCTTGGGTTTTCTCTGGAGTGCCATCAAGGAAATCAAGGCTCCTTTCACGTTTGATGTGGAACACGGAATTGCTCTGCATGCAGTGCAGGGAATCGGGCCTCATCTCGCGGCGAGGGGGAAGTCTCATGGCTTTTCTCGAGTTGCGGCCGGAACCTGGGGTATATTCTCGAGTTACAACGGGGAGGGCCCTTCCAGACACGTGTTTGTTCAGCGACGTCAGGACTCCTGTCTAGGTGCGAGGGACCCCTCGGGATTCTCCTCGAGTCTTGGCATGGCAATTGGGACGCGTCTCCACGTGAGGCGGGAGACCCAGGGTCCCTTTCCACGTACCACAGGGATCCTGGGACTCCTATCCATTTTCAAGAGGAGGCAGGCATCGTCTCCTTTGGAAGCATTGATCTCCGCGGATCTGTCGAGTTTTCAAAGGATGTGAGGCCTCCGGTCGCGTTGAGGCTGAGGACTAGGACTTTCTCTGTGTTCTCCACAGGGGATTCAGACATCCCTTCGTCTTGGGAGATGCAAGACGAGCCTGCATTCAATTCACTGCAGGCATATCCGGCCTTACTTCGAGTCAGAGCATCTCGGTGTCCATTCCACTTGAGGCCACAAACTCAGGGTCCCTCTCACATACCTGTAGCTGAGATAAGCCTCCTCTTGAGGTGCTTGTGGAAAGTTGGTATTCCTCTTGAGTCGAAGCCAGGGACTAAGCTCTCATCTCGAGTTGATTTGGGGTCCACGGAGCCCTTTCGTGTTGTTCCAGTGACCTCAGGATCCCTCTAGACTTCAGACAGTGATCTTGGGTTTTCTCTGGAGTGCCATCAAGAAAATCAACGATCCTTTCACGTTTGATGTGGAACACGGAATTGCTCTGCACGCAATGCTGGGGAATCAGGCCTCATCTCGCGGCGAGGGGGAAGTCTCATGGTTTTTCTCGAGTTGCGGCCGGAACCTGATTTAAATTCTCGAGTTACGCCGGGGAGGGCCCTTCCAGACACGTGTTTGTTCAGCGACGTCCGGACTCCTGCCTAGGTGCGAGGGACACCTCGGGATTCTCCTCGAGTCTTGGCATGGCAATTGGGACGCGTCTCCACGTGAGGCGGGAGACCCAGGTTCCCTTTCCACGTGCCACAGGGATCCTGGGACTCCTATCCATTTTCAAGAGGAGGCAGGCATCGTCTCCTTTGGAAGCATTTATCTCCGCGGACCTCTCGAGTTTTCAAAGGATGTGAGGCCTCCGGTCGCGTTGAGTTGGACGACTAGGTCTTTCTCTGTGGTCTCCACAGGGGAATAAGTCATCCCTTTGTCTTGGGAGATGCAAGACGAGCCTGCATTCAATTCACTGCAGGGATGTCCGGACTTACTTCGAGTCAGAGTATCTCGGTGGCCATTCCACTGGAGGCCACAAACTCAGGGTCCCTCTCACATACCTGTAGCTGAGAGAAGCCTCCTCTTGAGGTGCTTGTGTAAAGTTGGTATTCCTCTTGAGTCGAAGCCAGGGACTAAGCTCTCATCTCGAGTTGATTTGGGGTCCACGGAGCCCTTTCGTGTTGCTCCAGTGACCTCAGGATCCCTCTAGACTTGAGACAGTGAAATTGGGTTTTCTCTGGAGTGCCATCAAGGAAATCAAGGCTCCTTTCACGTTTGATGTGGAACACGGAATTGCTCTGCACGCAGTGCAGGGGAATCGGGCCTCATCTCGCAGCGAGGGGGAAGTCTCATGGTTTTTCTCGTGTTGCTGCCGGAACCTGGGGTACACACTAAAGTTACTACGGGGAGGGCCCTTCCAGACACGTGTTTGTTCAGCGAAGTCAGGACTCCTGCCTAGGTGCGAGGGACACCTCGGGATATTCGTCGAGTCTTGACATGGCAATTGGGACGGGTCTCCACGTGAGGCGGAAGACCCAGTGTCTCTTTCCACGTGCCAAAGGGATCCTGAGACTCCTATCCATTTTCAAAAGTAGTCAGGCATCGTCTCCTTTGGAAGCATTGATCTTCGCGATTTTCAAAGGATGTGAGGCCTCCGGTCGCGATGAGGCGGAGAACTCCGTCTTTCTCTGTGGTCTCCACATGGGATTCAGACATCCCTTCGTCTTGGGAGATGCAATACGAGCCTGCATTCAATTCACTGCAGGGATATCCGGCCTTACTTCGAGTCAGAGCATCTCGGTGTACATTCCACTTGAGGCCACAAACTCAGGGTCCCTCTCACATACCTGTAGCTGAGAGAAGCCTCCTCTTGAGGTGCTTGTGGAAAGTTGGTATTCCTCTTGATTCGAAGCCAGGGACTAAGCTCTCATCTCGAGTTGATTTGGGGTCCACGGAGCCCTTTCGTGTTGCTCCAGTGACCTCAGGATCCCCCTAGACTTGAGACAGTGATCTTGGATATTCTCTGGAGTGCCATCAAGGACGTCAAGGCTCCTTTCACGTTTGATGTGGAACACGGAATTGCTCTGCACGCAGTGCAGGGGAATCGGGCCTCATCTCACGGCGAGGGGGAAGTCTCATGGATTTTCTCGAGTTGCGGCCGGAACCTGGGGTATATTCTCGAGTTATGACGGGGAGGGCCCTTCCAGACACGTGTTTGTTCAGCGACGTCCGGACTCCTGCCTAGGTGCGAGGGACACCTCGGGAGTCTCCTCGAGTCTTGGCATGGCAATTGGGACGAGTCTCCACGTGAGGCGGGAGACCCAGGGTCCCTTTCCACGTGCCACAGGGATACTGGGACTCCTATCCATTTTCAAGAGGAGTCAGGCATCGTCTCCTTTGGAAGCATTGATCTCCGCGGACCTCTTGAGTTTTCAAAGGATGTGAGGCCTCAGGTCGCGATGAGGGGGAGAACTTGGTCTTTCTCTGTCGTCTTCAATGTTGATTCAGACATCCCTTCATCTTGGGAGATGCAAGACGAGCCTGCATTCAATTCACTGCAGGCATATCCGGCCTTACGTCGAGTCAGAGCATCTCGGTGTCCATTCCACTTGAGGCCACAAACTCAGGGTCCCTCTCACATACTTGTAGCTGAGAGAAGCCTCCTCTTGAGGTGCTTGTGGAAAGTTGGTATTCCTCTTGAGTCGAAGCCAGGGACTAAGCTCTCATCTCGAGTTGATTTGGGGTCCACGGAGCCCTTTCGTGTTGCTCCAGTGACCTCAGGATCCCTCTAGACATGAGACAGTGATCTTGGGTTTTCTCTGGAGTGCCATCAAGGAAATCAAGGCTCCTTTCTCGTTTGATGTGGAACGCGGAATTGCTCTGCACGCAGTGTAGGGCAATCGGGCCTCTTCCCGCGGCGAGGGGGAAGTCTCATGGTTTTTCTCGAGTTGCGGCCGGAACCTGGGGTATATTCTCGACTTACGACGGGGAGGGCCCTTCCAGACACGTGTTTGTTCAGCGACGTCAGGACTCCTGCCTAGGTGCGAGGGACACCTCGGGATTCTCCTCGAGTCTTGGCATGGCAATAGGGACGCGTCTCCACGTGAGGCGGGAGACCCAGAGTCCCTTTCAACGTGCCACAGGGATCCTGGGACTCCTATCTATATTCTAGAGGAGTCAGGCATCGTCTCCTTTGGAAGCATTGATCTCCGCACACCTCTCGAGTTTTCAAAGGATGTGAGGCCTCCGGTCGCGTTGAGGCAGAGGACTAGGTCTTTCTCTGTGGTCTCCACAGGGGATTCAGACATCCCTTCGTCTTGGGAGATGCAAGACGAGCCTGCATTCAATTCACTGCAGGGATATCCGGCCTTACTCCGAGTCAGAGCATCTCGGTGTCCATTCCACTTGAGGCCACAAACTCAGGGTCCCTCTCACATACCTGTAGCTGAGAGAAGCCTCCTCTTGAGGAGCTTGTGGAAAGTTGGTATTCCTCTTGAGTCGAAGCCAGGGACTAAGCTCTCATCTCGAGTTGATTTGGTTTCCACGGAGCCCTTTCGTGTTGCTACAGTGACCTCAGGATCCCTCTAGACTTGAGACAGGGATCTTGGGTTTTCTCTGGAGCACCATGAAGGAAATCAGGCTCCTTTCACGTTTGATGTGGAACACGGAATTGCTCAGCACGCAGTGCAGGGGAATCGGGCCTCATCTCGTGGCGAGGTGGAAGTCTCATGGTTTTTCTCTAGTTGCGGCCGGAACCAGGGGTATATTCTCGAGTTACTACGGGGAGGGCCCTTCCAGACACGTGTTTGTTCAGCGACATCAGGACTCCTGCCTAGGTGCGAGGGACACCTCGGGATTCTCCTCGAGTCTTGGCATGGCAATTGGGACGCGTCTCCACGTGAGGCGGGAGTCCCAGGGTCCCTTTCCACCAGCCACAGGGATCCTGGGACTCCTATCCATTTTCAAAAGGAGTCAGGCATCGTCTCCTTTGGAAGCATTGATCTCCGCAGACCTCTCGAGTTTTCAAAGGATGTGAGGACTCCGGTCACGATGAGGCGGAGAACTAGGTCTTTCTCTGTGGTCTCCACAGGGGATTCAGACATCCCTACGTCTTGGGAGATGCAAGACAAGCCTGCATTCAATTCACTGCAGGTTTATCCGGCCTTACTTCGAGTCAGAGAATCTCTGTGTCCATTCCACCTGAGGCCACAAACTCAGGGTCCCTCTCACATACCTGTAGCTGAGAGAAGCCTCCTCTTGAGGTGCTTGTGGAAAGTTGGTATTCCTCTTGAGTCGAAGCCAGGGACTAAGCTCTCATCTCGAGTTGATTTGGGGTCCACGGAGCATTTTCGTGTTGCTCCAGTGACCTCAGGATCCCGCTAGACTTGAGACAGTGATCTTGGGTTTTCTCTGGAGTGCCATCAAGGAAATCAAGTCTCCGTTCACATTTGATGTGGACACGGAATTGCTCTGCACGCAGTGCACGGAATCGGGCCTCATCTCGGGGCGAGGGGGAAGTCTCATGGTTTTTCTCGAGTTGCGGCCGGAATCTGGGGTATATGCTCGAGTTACGACTGGAGTGCCCTTCCAGACACGCCTTTGCTCATCGACGTCAAAACCCAGGCCTAGGTTCGATGGACAACTCGGTATTCTCCCCGAGGCTTGGCATGGCAATTGGGACGCGTCTCCACATGAGGCGGTAGACCCAGTGTCTCTTTCCACGTGCCACAGGATCCTGGGATTCCTATTCATTTTCAAGAGGAGTCAGGCATCGTCTCCTTTGGAAGTATTGATCTCCGCGGACCTCTCGAGTTTTCAAAGGATGTGAGGCCTCCGGTCGCGATGAGGCAGAGAACTAGTTCCTTCTCTGTTGTCTCCACAGGGGATTCAGACATCCCTTCGTCTTGGGAGATGCAAGACGAGCCTGCATTCAATTCACTGCAGGGATATCTGGCCTTACTTCGAGTCAGAGCATCTCCGTGTCAATTCCACTTGAGGCCACAAACTCAGGGTCCCTCTCACATACTTGTAGCTGAGAGAAGCCTCCTCTTGAGGTGCTTGTGGAAAGTTGGTATGACCCTTGAGTCGAAGCCAGGGACTAAGCTCTCATCTCGAGTTGATTTAGGGTCCACAGAGCCCTTTCGTGTTGCTCCAGTGACCTCAGGATCCCTCTAGACTTGAGACAGTGATCTTGGGTTTTCTCTGGAGTGCCATCAAGGAAATCAAGGCTCCTTTCACGTTTGATGTGGAACACGGAATTGCTCTGCACGCTGTGCAGGGGAACCGGACCACATCTCGCGGCGAGGGGGATGTCTCATGGTTTTTCTCGAGTTGCGGCCGGAACCTGGTGTACATTCTAAAGTTACTACGGGGAGGGCCCTTCCAGACACGTGTTTGTTCAGTGAAGTCAGGACTCCTGCCTAGGTGCGAGGGACACCTCGGGATACTCGTCGAGTCTTGGCATGGCAATTGGGACGGGTCTCCACGAGAGCCGGAAGACCCAGTGTCTCTTTCCACGTCCCAAAGGGATCCTGAGACTCCTATCCATTTTCAAGAAGAGTCAGGCATCGTCTCCTTTGGAAGCATTGATCTCCGCGGACCTCTCGAGTTTTCAAAGGATGTGAGGCCTCCGGTCGCGATGAGGCGGAGAACTAGGTCTTTCTCTGTGGTCTCCACAAGGGATTCAGACACCCCTTCGTCTTGGGAGATGTAAGACGAGCCTGCATTCAATTCACTGCAGGGATATCCGGCCTTACTTCGAGTCAGAGCATTTCGGTGTCCATTCTAATTGAGGCCACAAACTCAGGGTCCCTCTCACATACCAGTAGCTGAGAGAAGCCTCCTCTTGAGGTGCTTGTGGAAAGTTGGTATTCCCCTTGAGTCGAAGCCAGGGACTAAGCTCTCATCTCGAGTTGATTTAGGGTCCATGGAGCCCTTTCCTGTTGCTCCAGTGACCTCAGGATCCCTCTAGACTTGAGACAGTGATCGTGGGGTTTCTCTGGTGTGCCATCAAGGAAATCAAGGCTCCTTTCACGTTTGATGTGGAACATGGAATTGCTCTGCACGCAGTGCAGGGGAATCGGGCCTCATCTCGCGGCGAGGGGGAAGTCTCATGATTTTTCTCGAGTTGCGGCCGGAACCTGGGGTACATTCTCAAGTTACTACGCGGAGGGCCCTTCCAGACACGTGTTTGTTCAGCGACGTCAGGACGCCTGCCTAGGTGCCAGGGACACCTCGGGATTCTCCTCGAGTGTTGGCATTGCCATTGGGACGCGTCTCCACGTGAGGCGGGAGACCCAGGGTCCCTTTCCACGTGCCACACGGATCCTGGGACTCCTATCCATTTTCAAGAGGAGTCAGGCATCTTCTCCTTTGGAAGCATTGATCTCCGCGGACCTCTCGAGTTTTCAAAAGATGTGAGGCCTCCAGTCGCGATGAGGTGGAGAACTAGGTCTTTCTCTGTGGTCTCCACAGGGGATTCAGACATCCCTTCGTCTTGGGAGATGCAAGACGAGCCTGCATTCAATTCACTGCAGGGATATTCGGCCTTACCTCGAGTCAGAGCATCTCGGTGTCCATTCCACTTGAGGCCACAAAATCAGGGTCCCTCCCACATAACTGTAGCTGAGAGAAACCTCCTCTTGAGGTGCTTGTGGAAAGTTGGTATTCCTCTTGAGTCGAAGCCAGGGACTAAGCTCTCATCTCCAGTTGATTTGGGGTCCACGGAGCCCTTTCGTGTTGCTACAGTGACCTCAGGATCCCTCTAGACTTGAGACAGTGATCTTGGGATTTCTCTGGAGTGCCATCAAGGAAATCAAGGCTTTTTTCTCGTTTGATTTGGAACTCGGAATTGCTCTGCACGCAGTGCAGGGGAATCGGGCTTGATCTCGCGGCAAGAGGGATGTCTCATGGTTTTTCTCAAGTTGCGGCCGGAACCTGGGGTATATTCTCGAGTTACGACGGGGAGGGCCCTTCCAGACACGTGTTTGTTCAGCGATGTCAGGACTCCTGCCTAGGTGCAAGGGACACCTCGGGATTCTCGTCGAGTCTCGGCATGGCAATTGGGACGCGTCTCCACGTGAGGCGGGAGACCCCGGGTCCCTTTCGACGTACCACAGGGATCCTGGGACTCCTATCCATTTTCAAGAGTAGTCAGGCATCGTCTAATTTGGAAACATTGATCTCCGCGGACCTCTCGAGTTTTCAAAGGATGTGAGGCCTCCGGTAGCGATGAGGCGGAGAACTAGGTCTATCTCTGTCGTCTCCACAGGGGATGCAGACATCCCTTCGTCTTGGGAGATGCAAGATGAGCCTGCATTCAATTCACTGCAGGGATATCCGGCCTTACTTCGAGTCAGAGCATCTCGGTGTCCATTCCACTTGAGGCCACAAACTCAGTGTCCCTCTCACATACCTGTAGCTGAGAGAAGCCTCCTCTTGAGGTGCTTGTGGAAAGTTGGTATTCCTCTTGAGTCGAAGCCAGGGACTAAGCTCTCATCTCGAGTTGATTTGGTGTCTACAGAGCCCTTTCGTGTTGCTACAGTGACCTCAGGATCCCTCTAGACTTGAGACAGTGATCTTGGGTTTTCTCTGGAGTGCCATCAAGGAAATCAAGGCTCTTTTCACGTTTGATGTGGGATACGGAATTGCTCTGCACACAGTGCAGTGAAAAAGGGCCTCATCTCGCGGCGAGGGGGAAGTCTCATGGTTTTTCTCGAGTTGCGGCCGGAACCTGGGGTATATTCTCGAGTTACGACGGGGAGGGCCCTTCCATACACGTGTTTATTCAGCGACGTCAGGACTCGTGTCTAGGTGCGAGGGAACCTCCGGATTCTCCTCGAGTCTTGGCATGGCAATTGGGACGCGTCTCCACGTGAGGCGGGAGACCCAGGGTCCCTTGCCACGTGCCACAGGGATCCTGGGACTCCTATCCATTTTCAAGAGGAGTCAGGCATCGTCTCCTTTGGAAGCATTGATCTCCGCAGACCTCTCGAATTTTCAAAGGATGTGAGGCCTCTGGTCGCGATGAGGCGGAGGACTAGGTCTTTCTCTGTGGTCTCCACAGGGGATTCAGACATCCCTTCGTCTTGGGAGATGCAAGACGAGCCTGCACTCAATTCACTGCAGGGATATCCGGCCTTACTTCGAGTCAGAACATCTTGGTGTCCATTCCACTTGAAGCCACAAACTCAGGGTCCCTCTCACATACCTGTAGCTGAGAGAAGCCTCCTCTTGAGGTGCTTGTGGAAAGTTGGTATTCCTCTTGAGTTGAAGCCAGGGACTAAGCTCTCATCTCGAGTTGATTTGTGGTCCTTGGAGCCCTTTCCTGTTGCTACAGTGACCTCAGGATCCCTCTAGACTTGAGACAGTGATCTTGGGTTTTCTCTGGAGTGCCATCAATAAAATCAAGGCTCCTTTCACGTTTGATGTCGATCACGGAATTGTGCTGCACGCAGTGCAGGGGAATCCGGCCTCATCTCGCGGCGAGGGGGAATTCTCATGGTTTTTCTCTAGTTGCGGCTGGAACCTGGGGTATATTCTCGAGTTATGACGGGGAGGGCCCTTCCAGACACGTGTTTGTTAAGCGACGTCAGGACTCCTGCCTAGGTGCGAGGGAGAACTCGGGATTCTCCTCGAGTCTTTACATGGCAATTGGGACGCATCTCCACGTGAGGCGTAAGACCCAGTGTCCCTTTCCACGTGCCACAGGGATCCTGGGACTCCTATCCATTTTCAAGAGGAGTCAGGCATCGTCTCCTTTGGAAGCATTGATCTCTAAGGACCTCTCGAGTTTTCAAAGGATGTGAGGCCTCCGGTCGCGATGAGGCGGAGAACTAGGTCTTTCTCGTTGGTCTCCACAGGGGATTCAGACATCCCTTCGTCTTGGGAGATGCAAGACGAGCCTGCATTCAATTCACTGCAGGGATATCCTGCCTTACTTCGAGTCAGAGCATCTCGGTGTCCATTCCACTTGAGGCCACAAACTCAGGGTCCCTCTCACATACCTGTAGCTGAGAGAAGCCTCCTCTTGAGGTGATTGTGGAAAGTTGGTATTCCTCTTGAGACGAAGCCAGGGACTAAGCTCTCATCTCGAGTTGATTTGAGGTCCACGGAGCCCTTTCGTGATGCTCCAGTGACCTCAGGATCCCTCTAGACTTGAGAGAGTGATCGTGGGGTTTCTCTGGAGTGCCATTAAGAAAATCAAGGCTCCTTTCACGTTTGATGTGGAACATGGAATTGCTCTGCACGCAGTGCAGGGGAATCGGGCCTCATCTCGTGGGGAGGGGGAAGTCTCATGGTTTTTCTCGAGTTGCGGCCGGAACCTGGGGTATATTCTCGAGTTAAGACGGGGAGGGCCCTTCCAGACACGGGTTTGTTCAGCGACGTCAGGACTCCTGCCTAGGTGCGAGGGAAACCTCGGGATTTTCCTCGAGTCTTGGCATGGCAATTGGGACGCGTCTCCACATGAGGCGAGAGACCCAGGGTCCCGTTCCACGTGCCACAGGGATCCTGGGACTCCTATCCATTTTCAAGAGGAGTCAGGCATCGTCTCCTTTCTAAGCATTGATCTCCGCGGACCTCTCGAGTTTTCAAAGGATGTGAGGCTTCCGGTCGCGATGAGGCGGAGGACTAGGTCTTTCTCTGTGGTCTCCACAAGGGATTCAGACATCTCTTCGTCTTAGGAGATGCAAGACGAGCCTGCATTCAATTCACTGCAGGGATATCTGTCTGTACTTCGAGTCAGAGCATCTCGGTGTCCATTCCACTTGAGGCCACAAACTCAGGGTCCCTCTCACATACCTGTAGCTGAGAGAAGCCTCCTCTTGAGGTGCTTGTGGAAAGTTGGTATTCCTCTTGAGTCGAAGCCAGGGACTAAGCTCTCATCTCGAGTTGATTTGGGGTCCACGGAGCCCTTTCCTGTTGCTCCAGTGACCTCAGGATCCCTTTAGAATTGAGACAGTGATCTTGGGTTTTCTCTGGAATGCCATCAAGGAAATCAAGGCTCCTTTCACGTTTGATGTGGAACACGGAATTGCTCTGCACGCTGTGCAGGGGAATCGGGCCTCATCTCGCGGCGAGGGGGAATTCTCATGGTTTTTCTCTAGTTGCGGCCGGAACCTGGGGTACTTTCTAAAGTTACTACGGGGAGGGCCCTTCCAGACACGTGTTTGTTCAGCGAAGTCAGGACTCCTGCCTAGGTGAGAGGGACACCTCGGGATTCTCGTCGAGTCCGGGCATGGCAATTGGGACGCGTCTCCACGTGAGGCGGGAGACCCAGGGTCCCTTTCCACGTGCCACAGGGATCCTGGGACTCCTATCCATTTTCAAGAGGAGTCAGGCATCGTCTCCTTTGGAAGCATTGATCTCCGCGGACCTCTCGAGTTTTCAAAGGATGTGAGGCCTCCGGTCGCGATGAGGCGGAGAACTAGGTCTTTCTCTGTGGTCTCCATAGGGGATGCAGACATCCCTTCGTCTTGGGAAATGCAAGACGAGCCTGCATTCAATTCACTGCAGGGATATCCGGCCTTACTTCGAGACAGAGCATCTCGGTGTCCATTCCACTTGAGGCCACAAACTCAGGGTCCCTCTCACATACCTGTAGCTGAGAGAAGCCTCCTCTTGAGGTGCTTGTGGAAAGTTGGTATTCCTCTTGAGTCGAAGCCAGGGACTAAGCTCTCATCTCGAGTTGATTTGGGGTCCTTGGAGCCCTTTCCTGTTGCTACAGTGTCCTCAGGATCCCTCTAGACTTGAGACAGTGTTCTTGGGTTTTCTCAGGAGTGCCATCAATAAAATCAAGGCTCCTTTCACGTTTGATCTCGATCACGGAATTGTGCTGCACGCAGTGCAGGGGAATCGGGCCTCATCTCGCGGCGAGTGCTAAGTCTCATGGTTTCTCTCGAGTTGTGGCCGGAACCTGGGGTATATTCTCGAGTTATGACGGGGAGGGCCCTTCCAGACACGTATTTGTTCAGCGACGTAAGAACTCCTGCCTAGGTGAGAGGGACACCTCGGGATTCTCCTCGAGTCTTGGCATGGAAATTGGGACGCATCTCCACGTGAGGCGGAAGACCCAGTGTCCCTTTCCACGTGCCACAGGGATCCTCGGACTCCTATCCATTTTCAAGAGGAGTCAGGCATCGTCTCCTTTCTATGCATTGATCTCCGTGGACCTCTCGAGTTTTCAAAGGATGTGAGGCCTCCGGTCGCGATGAGGCGGAGAACTAGGTCTTTCTCTGTGGTCTCCACAGGGGATTCAGACAACCCTTCGTCTTGGGAGATGCAAGGCGAGCCTGCATTCAATTCACTGCAGGGATATCCGGCCTTACTTCGAGTCAGAGCATCTCGGTGTCCATTCCACTTGAGGCCACAAACTCAGGGTCCCTCTCACATACCTGTAGCTGAGAGAAGCCTCCTCTTGAGGTGCTTGTGGAAAGTTGGTATTCCACTTGAGTCGAAGCCAGGGACTAAGCTCTCATCTCAAGTTGATTTAGTGTCCATGGAGCCCTTTCCTGTTGCTCCAGTGACCTCAGGATCCCTCTAGAATTGAGACAGTGATCTAGGGTTTTCTCTGGAGTGCCATCAAGGAAATCAAGGCTCCTTTCACGTTTGATGTGGAACACGGAATTGCTCTGCATGCTGTGCTGGGGAATCGGGCCTCATCTCGCGGCGAGGGGGAAGTCTCATGGTTTATCTCGAGTTGCGGCCGGAACCTGGGGTACACTCTAAAGTTACTACGGGGAGGGCCCTTCCAGACACGTGTTTGTTCAGCGAAGTCAGGACTCCTGCCTAGGTGCGAGGGACACCTCGGGATACTCGTCGAGTCTTGGCATGGCAATTGCGACAGGTCTCCACGTGAGGCGGAAGACCCAGTGTCTCTTTCCACTTGCCAAAGGGATCCTGAGACTCCTATCCATTTTCAAGAAGAGTCAGGCATCGTCTCCTTTGGAAGCATTGATCTCCACGGACCTCTTGAGTTTTCAAAGGATGTGAGGCCTCCGGTCGCGATGAGGCGGAGAACTAGGTCTTTCTCTGTGGTCTCCAAAGGGGATTCAGACATCACTTCGTCTTGGGAGATGCAATACGAGCCTGCATTCAATTCACTGCAGGGATATCTGGCCTTACTTCGAGTCAGAGCATCTCGGTGTCCATTCCACTTGAGGCCACAAACTCAGGGTCCCTCTCACATACCTGTAGCTGAGACAAGCCTACTCTTGAGGTGCTTGTGGAAAGTTGGTATTCCTCTTGAGTCGAAGCCAGGGACTAAGCTCTCATCTCGAGTTGATTTGTGGTCCTTGGAGCCCTTTCCTGTTGCTACAGTGACCTCAGGATCCCTCTAGACTTGAGACAGTGATCTTGGGTTTTCTCTGGAGTGCCATCAATAAAATCAAGGCTCCTTTCACGTTTGATGTCGATCACGGAATTGTGCTGCACGCAGTGCAGGGGAATCGGGCCTCATCTCGCGGCGAGGGGGAATTCTCATGGTTTTTCTCGAGTTGCGGCCGGAACCTGGGGTATATTCTCGAGTTATGACGGGGAGGGCCCTTCCAGACACGTGTTTGTTAAGCGACGTCAGGACTCCTGCCTAGGTGCGAGGGAGAACTCGGGATTCTCCACGAGTCGTGGAATGGCAATTGGGACGCATCTCCACGTGAGGCGTAAGACCCAGTGTCCCTTTCCACGTGCCACAGGGATCCTGGGACTCCTATCCATTTTCAAGAGGAGTCAGGCATCGTCTCCTTTGGAAGCATTGATCTCCGCGGACCTCTCGAGTTTTCAAAGGATGTAGGCCTCCGGTCGCGATGAGGCGGAGAACTAGGTCTTTCTCTGTGGTCTCCACAAGGGATTCAGACATCCCTTCGTCTTGGGAGATGCAAGACGAGCCTGCATTCAATTCACTGCAGGGATATCCGGCCTTACTTCGAGTCAGAGCATCTCGGTGTCCATTCCACTTGAGGCCACAAACTCACGGTCCCTCTCACATACCAGTAGCTGAGAGAAGCCTCCTCTTGAGGTGCTTGTGGAAAGTTGCTATTCCTCTTAAGACGAAGCCAGGGACTAAGCTCTCATCTCGAGTTGATTTGAGGTCCACGGAGCCCTTTCGTGATGCTCCAGTGACCTCAGGATCCCTCTAGACTTGAGACAGTGATCGTGGGGTTTCTCTGGAGTGCCATTAAGGAAATCAAGGCTCCTTTCACGTTTGATGTGGAACATGGAATTGCTCTGCACGCAGTGCAGGGGAATCGGGCCTCATCTCGTGGGGAGGGGGAAGTCTCATGGTTTTTCTCGAGTTGCGGCCGGAACCTGGGGTATATTCTCGAGTTAAGACGGGGAGGGCCCTTCCAGACACGGGTTTGTTCAGCGACGTCAGGACTCCTGCCTAGGTGCGAGGGAAAACTCGGGATTTTCCTCGAATCTTGGCATCGCAATTGGGACGCGTCTCCACGTGAGGCGGGAGACCCAGGGTCCCTTTCCACGTGCCACAGGGATCCTGGGACTCCTATCCATTTTCAAGAGGAGTCAGGCATCGTCTCCTTTCTAAGCATTGATCTCCGCGGACCTCTCGAGTTTTCAAAGGATGTGAGGCTTCCGGTCGCGATGAGGCGGAGGACTAGGTCTTTCTTTGTGGTCTCCACAAGGGATTCAGACATCTCTTCGTCTTAGGAGATGCAAGACGAGCCTGCATTCAATTCACTGCAGGGATATCTGTCTGTACTTCGAGTCAGAGCATCTCGGTGTCCATTCCACTTGAGGCCACAAACTCAGGGTCCCTCTCACATACCTGTAGCTGAGAGAAGCCTCCTCTTGAGGTGCTTGTGGAAAGTTGGTATTCCTCTTGAGTCGAAGCCAGGGACTAAGCTCTCATCTCGAGTTGATTTGGGGTCCACGGAGCCCTTTCCTGTTGCTCCAGTGACCTCAGGATCCCTTTAGAATTGAGACAGTGATCTTGGGTTTTCTCTGGAGTGCCATCAAGGAAATCAAGGCTCCTTTCACGTTTGATGTGGAACACGGAATTGCTCTGCACGCTGTGCAGGGGAATCGGGCCTCATCTCGCGGCGAGGGGGAAGTCTCATGGTTTTTCTCGAGTTGCGGCCGGAACCTGAGGTACATTCTAAAGTTACTACGGGGAGGGCCCTTCCAGACACGTGTTTGTTCAGCGAAGTCAGGACTCCTGCCTAGGTGCGAGGGACACCTCGGGATACTCGTCGAGTCTTGGCATGGCAATTGGGACGGGTCTCCACGTGAGGCGGAAGACCCAGTGTCTCTTTCCACGTGCCAAAGGGATCCTGAGACTCCTATCCATTTTCAAGAAGAGACAGGCATCGTCTCCTTTGGAAGCATTGATCTCCACAGACCTCTCGAGTTTTCAAAGGATGTGAGGCCTTCGGTCGCAATGAGGCGGAGAACTAGGTCTTTCTCTGTGGTCTCCACAGCGGATTCAGACATCTCTTCGTCTTGGGAGATGCAAGACGAGCCTGCATTCAATTCACTGCAGGGATATCCGGCCTTACTTCGAGTCAGAGCATCTCGGTGTCCATTCCACTTGAGGCCACAAACTCAGGGTCCCTCTCACATACCTGTAGCTGAGAGAAGCCTCCTCTTGAGGTGCTTGTGGAAAGTTGTTATTCCTCTTGAGTTGAAGCCAGGGACTAAGCTCTCATCTCGAGTTGATTTGGGGTGCACGGAGCCCTTTCGTGTTGCTCCAGTGACCTCAGGATCCCTCTAGACTTAAGACAGTGATCTTGGGTTTTCTCTGGAGTGCCATCAAGAAAATCAAGGCTCCTTTCACGTTTGATGTGGAACACGGAATTGCTCTGCACACAGTGCAGGGGAATCGGGCCTCATCTCGTGGCGAGGGGGAAGTCTCATGGTTTTTCTCGAGTTGCGGCCGGAACCTGGTGTATATTCTCGAGTTACGACGGGGAGGGCAATTCCAGATATTTATTTGTTCAGCAACGTCAGGACTCCTGCCTAGGTGCGAGGGACACCTCGGGATTCTCCTCGAGTCTTGGCATGGCAATTGGGACGCGTCTCCACGTGAGGTGGGAGACCCAGGGTCCCTTTCCACGTGCCACAGGGATCCTGGGACTCCTATTCATTTTCAAGAGGAGTCAGGCATCTTCTCCTTTGCAAGCATTGATCTCCGCAGACCTCTCGAGTTTTCAAAGGATGTGAGGCCTCCGGTCGCGATGAGGCGGAGAATTAGGTCTTTCTCTGTGGTCTCCACAGGGGATTCAGACATCCCTTCGTCTTGGGAGATGCAAGACGATCCTGCATTCAATTCACTGCAGGGATATCCGGCCTTACTTCGAGTCGGATCATCTCGGTGTCCATTCCACTTGAGGCCACAAACTCAGGGTCCCTCTCACATACCTGTAGCTGAGAGAAGCCTCCTCATGAGGTGCTTGTGGAAAGTTGGTGTTCCCCTTGAGTCGAAGCCAGGGACTAAGCTCTCATCTCGAGTTCATTTGGGGTCCACGGAGCCCTTTCGTGTTGCTACAGTGACCTCAGGATCCCTCTAGACTTGAGACAGTGATCTTGGGTTTTCTCTGGAGTGCCATCAAGGAAAGCAAGGCTCCTTTCATGTTTGATGTGGAACACGGAATTGATCTACACGCAGTGCAGGGGAATCGGGCCTCATCTCGCGGCGAGGGGGAAGTCTCATGGGTTTTCTCGAGTTGCGGCCGGAACCTGGGGTATATTCTCGAGTTACGACGGGGAGGGCCCTTTCAGACACGTGTTTGTTCAGCGACGTCAGGACTCCTGCCTAGGTGTGAGGGACACCTCGGGATTCTCCTCGAGTCTTGGCATGGCAATTGGGACGCCTCTCCACATTAGGCGGGAGACCCAGGGTCCCTTTCCACGTGCCACAGGGATCCTGGGACTCTTATCCATTTTCAAGAGGAGTCAGGCATTGTCTCCTTTGGAAGCATTGATCTCCGCGGACCTCTCGAGTTTTCAAAGGATGTGAGGACTCCGGTCGCGATGATGCGGAGAACGAGGTCTTTCTCTGTGGTCTCCACAGGGCATTTAGACATCCCTTCGTCTTGGGAGATGCAAGACGAGGCTGCAATCAATTCACTGCAGGGATATCCAGCCTTACTTCGAGTCAGAGCACCTCGGTGTCCATTCCACTTGAGGCCCCAAACTCAGGGTCCCTCTCACATGGTGTAGCTGAGAGAAGCCTCCTCTTGAGGTGCTTGTGGAAAGTTGGTATTCCTCTTGAGTCGAAACCAGGGACTAAGCTCTCATCTCGAGTTAATTTGGGGTCCACGGAGTCCTTTCTTGTTGCTGAAGTGACCTCAGGATCCCTCTAGACTTGAGACAGTGATCTTGGGATTTCTCTGGAGTGCCATCAAGGAAATCAAGGCTCCTTTAACGTTTGATGTGGAACACGGAATTGCTCTGCACGGAGTGCAGGGGAATCGGGCCTCATCTCGCGTTGAGGGGGAAGTCTCATGGTTTTTCTCGAGTTGTAGCCGGAACCTGGGGTATATTCTCGAGTTACGACCAGGAGGGCCCTTCCCGACACGTGTTTGTTCAACGACGTCAAGACTCCTGCCTAGGTGCGAGGGACAACTCGGGATTCTCCTCGAGTCTTTGCATGGCAATTGGGACGCGTCTCCACGTGAGGCGGGAGACCCAGGGTCCCTTTCCACGTGCCACAGGGATCCAGGGACTCCTATCCATTTTCAAGAGGAGTCAGGCATCGTCTCCTTTGGAAGCATTGATCTCCGCGGACCTCTCGAGTTTTCAAAGGATGTGAGGCCTCCGGTCGCGATGAGGCGGAGAACTAGGTCTTTCTCTGTGGTCTCCACAGGTTATTCAGACATCCCTTCGTCATTTGAGATGCAAGACGAGACTGCATTCAATTCACTGGAGGGATATCTGGCCTTACTTCGAGTCAGAGCATCTCGGTGTCCATTCCACTTGAGGCCACAAACTCAGGGTCCCTCTCACATACCTGTAGCTGAGAGAAGCCTCCTCTTGAGGTGCTTGTGGAAAGTTGGTATTCCCCTTGAGTCGAAGCCAGGGACTAACCTCTCATCTCGAGTTGATTTGGGGTCCACAGAGCCCTTTTGTGTTGCTACAGTGACCTCAGGTTCCCTCTACACTTGAGACAGTGATCTTGGGTTTTCTCTGGAGTGCCATCAAGGAAATCAAGGCTCCTTTCACGTTTGATGTGGAACACGGAATTGCTCTGCACGCAGTGCAGGGGAATCGGGCCTCATCTCACGGCGGAGGGAAGTCTCATGGTTTTTCTCGAGTTGCGGCCGGAACCTAGGGTATATTCTCGAGTTACGACGGGGAGGGCCCTTCCAGACAGCTGTTTGTTCAGCGACGTCAGGACTCCTGCCTAGGTGCGACGGACACCTCGGGATTCTCCTCGAGTCTTGGCATGGCAATTGGGACGTGTCTCCACGTGAGGCGGGAGACCCAGGGTCCCTTTCCACGTGCCACAGGGATCCTGGGATTCCTATCCATTTTCAAGAGGAGTCAGGCATCGTCTCCTTTGGAAGCATTGATCTCCGCGGACCTCTCGAGTTTTCAAAGCATGTGAGGCCTCCGGTCGCGATGAGGCCGAGAACGAGGTCTTTCTCTGTGGTCTCCACAGGGGATTCAGACATCCCTTCGTCTTGGGAGATGCAAGACGAGCCTGCATTCAATTGACTGCAGGGATATCTGGCCTTACTTTGAGTCAGAGCATCTCGGTGTCCATTCCACTTGAGGACACAATCTCAGGGTACCTCTCACATACCTGCAGCTGAGAGAAGCCTCCTCTTGAGGGGCTTGTGGAAAGTTGGTATTCCTCTTTAGTCAAAGCCAGGGAGGAAGCTGTAATCTCGAGTTGATTTGGGGTCCACGGAGCCCTTTCGTGTTGCTACAGTGATCTCAGGATCCCTCTAGACTTGAGACAGTGATCTTGGGTTTTCTCTAAAGTGCCATCAAGGAAATCAAGGTTCCTTTCACGTTTGATGTGGAACACGGAATTGCTCTGCACACAGTGCAGGGGAATCGGGCCTCATCTCGCGGCCAGGGGAAAGTCTCATGGTTTTTCTGGAGTTGCGGCCCGAACCTGGGGTATATTCTCGAGTTACGACGGTGAGGGCCCTTCCAGACACGTGTTTGTTCAGCGACGTCAGGACTCCTGCGTAGGTGCGAAGGACACCTCGGGATTCTCCTCGAGTCTTGTCATGGCAATTGGGACGCGTCTCCACGTGAGACGGGAGACCCAGGGTCCCTTTCCACGTGCCACAGGGATCCTGGGACTCCTATCCATTTTCAAGAGGAGTCAGTCATCGTCTCCATTGGAAGCATTGATCTCCGCGGACCTCTCGAGTTTTCAAAGGATGTGAGGCCTCCGGACGCGAAGAGGCGGAGAACTAGGTCTTTCTCCGTGGTCTCCACAGGGGATTCAGACATCCCTTCGTCTTGGGAGATGCAAGACGAGCCTGCATTCAATTCACTGCAGGGATATCAGGATTAACTTCGAGTCAGAGCACCTCGGTGTCCACTCCACTTGAGGCCCCAAACTCAGGGTCCCTGTCACATACCTGTAGCTGAGAGAAGCCTCCTCTTGAGGTGCTTGTGGAAAGTTGGTATTCCTCTTGAGTCGAAACCAGGGACTAAGCTCTCATCTCGAGTTAATTTGGGGACCACGGAGCCCTTTCGTGTTGCTGCAGTGACCTCAGGATCCCTCTAGACTTGAGACAGTGATCTTGGGATTTCTCTGGAGTGCCATCAAGGAAATCAAGGCTCCTTTCACGTTTGATGTGGAACACGGAATTGCTCTGCACGCAATGTTGGGAATCGGGCCTCATCTCGCGGCGAGGGGGAATTCTCATGGTTTTTCTCGAGTTGCGGCCGGAACCTGGGGTATATTGTCGAGTTACGATGGGGAGGGCCCTTCCAGACACGTGTTTGTTCAGCGACGTCAGGACTCCTGCCTAGGTGCAAGGGACATCTCGGGATTCTCCTCGAGTCTTGGCATGGCAATTGGGACGCGTCTCCACGAGAGGTGGGAGACCCAGTGTCCCTTTCCATGTGCCACAGGGATCCTGGGACTCCTATCCATTTTCAAGAGGAGTCAGGCATCGTCTCCTTTGGAAGCATTGATCTCCTCGGACCTCTCGAGTTTTCAAAGGATGTGAGGCCTCCGGTCGCGATGAGGGGGATAACTAGGTCTTTCTCTGTGGTCTCCAAAATGGATTCAGACATCCCTTCGTCTTGGGAGATGCAAGACTAGCCTGCATTCAATTGAGTGCAGGGATATCCGGCCTTACTTCAAGTCAGAGAATCTCGGTGTCCATTCAACTTGAGTCCTCAAACTCAGGGCCCCTCTCTATACCTGTAGCTGAGAGAAGCCTCCTCTTGAGGTGCTTGTGGAAAGTTGGTATTCCTCTTGAGTCGAAGCCAGGGCCTAAGCTCTCATCTCGAGTTGATTTGGGGTCCACGGAGCCCTTTCGTGTTGCTACAGTGACCTAGGTTCCCTCTAGACTTGAGACAGTAATCTTGGCTTTTCTCTGGAGTGCCATCAAGGAAATCAAGGCTCCTTTCAGGTTTGATGTGGAACACGGAATTGCTCTGCACGCAGTGCAGGGGAATCGGGCCACACCTCGCGGCGAGTGGGAAGTCTCTTGGTTTTTCTCTAGTTGCGGCCGGAACCTGGGGTATATTCTCGAGTTATGACGGGGAGGGCCCATCTAGACACATGTTCCTTCAGCGACGTCAGGACTCCTTCCTAGGTGTGAGGCACACCTCGGGATTCTCCTCGAGTCTTGGCATGGCAATTGGTACGCGTCTGCTCGTAAGGCGGTAGACCCAGGGTCCCTTTCCACGTGCCACAGGGATCCTGGGACTCCTATCCATTTTCAAGAGGAGTCAGGCATCGTCTCCTTTGGAAGCATTGATCTCCACCGTCCTCTCAAGTTTTCAAAGGATATGAAGCCTCCGGTCGCGATGAGGCGGAGAACTAGGTCTTTCTCTGTGGTCTCCACAGGGGATTCAGACATCCCTTCGTCTTGGGAGATGCAAGATGAGCCTGCATGCAATTCACTGCAGGGATATCCGGCCTTACTTCGAATCGGATCATCTCGGTGTCCATTCCACTTGAGGCCACAAACTCAGGGTCCCTATCACATACCTGTAGCTGAGAGAAGCCTCCTCATGAGGTGCTTGTGGAAAGTTGGTATTCCTCTTGAGTCGAAGCCAGGGCCTAAGCTCTCATCTCGACTTAATTTGGGGTCCACGGAGCCCTTTCGTGTTGCTACAGTGAGCTCAGGATCCCTCTAGTCTTGAGACAGTGATCTTGGGTTTTCTCTGGAGTGCCATCAAGGAAATAAAGGCTCCTTTCACGTTTAATGTGGAACACGAAATTGCTCTGCATGCAGTGCAGGGAAATCGGGCCTCATGTCGCGGCGAGGGGGATGTGTCATGGTTTTTCTCGACTTGCGGCCAGAGCCTGGGGTATATTTTCGAGTTACGACCGGGAGGCCCCTTCCAGACACGTGTTTGTTCAGCGACGTCAGGACTCCTGCCTAGGTGCGAGGGACACCTCGGGATTCTCAGCGAGTCTTGGCATGGCAATTGGGACCCGTCTCCTCCTGAGGTGGGAGACCCAGGGTCCCTTTCCACGTGCCACAGGGATCCTGGGACTCCTATCCATTTTCAAGAGGAGTCGGGCATTGTCTCCTTTGGAAGCATTGATCTCCGCGGACTCTCGAATTTTCAAAGGATGTGAGGCCTCCGGTCGCGATGAGGCGGATAACTAGGTCTTTCTCTGTGGTCCCCACAGGGGATTCATACATCCCTTCTTCTTAGGAGATGCAAGACGAGCCTGCATTCAATTCACTGCAGGAATATCCGGCCTTTCTTCGAGTCAGAGCATCTCGGGGTCCATTCCACTTGAGGCCACAAACTCAGGGTCCCTCTCACATACTTGTAGCTGACAGAAGCCTCCTCTTGAGGTGCTTGTGGAAAGTTGGTATTCCTCTTGACTCAAAGCCAGGGACTAAGCTCTCATCTCGAGTTGATTTGCAGTCCACGAAACCCTTTCATATTGCTACAGTGAGCTCAGGATCCCTCTAGTCTTGAGAAAGTGATCTTGGGTTTTCTCTGGAGTGCCATCAAGGAAATAAAGGCTCCTTTCAATTTTGATGTGGAACACGAAATTGCTAGGCATGCAGTGCAGTTAAATCGGGCCTCGTCTCGCGGCCAGGGGGATGTGTCAAGGTTTTTCTCGAGATGCGGCCGGAACCTGGGGTATAAACTTGAGTTACGACAGGGAGGGCCCTGCCAGACACGTGTTTGTTCAGCGACGTTTGGACTCCTGCCTAGGTGCGAGGGACACCTCGGGATTCTTCGCGAGTCTTGGCATGGCAATTGGGACCCGTCTCCTCCTGAGGCGGGAGACCAGCGTCCCTTTCCACGTGCCACAGGGATCCTGGGACTGCTATCCATTTTCAAGAGGAGTCAGGCATCGTCTCCTTTGGAAGCATTGATCTCCGCGGACCTCTCTAGGTTTCAAATGATGTGAGGCCTCCGGTCTTGAAGAGGCAGAGAACTAGTGCTTTCTCTGTGATCCCCACAGGGGATTCATACATCCCTTATTCTTAGGAGATGCAAGACGAGCCTGCATTCAATTCACTGCAGGGATATCCGGCCTTTCTTCGAGTCAGAGCATCTCGGTGTCCATTCCACTTGAGGCCACAAACTCAGAGTCCCTCTCACATACTTGTAGCTGAGAGAAGCCTCCTCTTGAGGTGCTTGTGGAAGGTTGGTATTCCTCTTGAGTCAAAGACAGGGCCTAAGCTCTCATCTCGAGTTGATTTGGGGTCCACGGAGCCCTTTCGTGTTGGTACAGTGACCTCAGGATCTCTCTAGACTTGAAACAGTGATCTTGGGTTTTCTCTGGAGTGCCATCAAGGAAATCAAGGCTCCGTTCATGTTTGATGTGGAATACGGAATTGCTCTGCACGCAGTGCAGGGGAATCGGGCCTCATCTCGCGGCGAGGGGGAAGTCTCATTGTTTCCCTCGAGTTGCGGCCGGAACCTGGGCTATATTCTCGAGTTACGACAGGGAGGGCCCTTCCAGACACGTGTTTGTTCAGTGACGTCAGGACTCCTGCCTCGGTGCGAGGGACACCTCGGGATTCTCCTCGAGTCTTGGCATGGCAATTGGGACGCGTCTCCACGTGAGGTGGGAGACCCAGGGTCCCTTTCCACGTGCCACAGGGATCCTGGGACTCCTATCCATTTTCAAGAGGAGTCAGGCATCTTCTCCTTTGCAAGCATTGATCTCCGCAGACCTCTCGAGTTTTCAAAGGATGTGAGGCCTCCGGTCGCGATGAGGCGGAGAACTAGGTCTTTCTCTGTGGTCTCCACAGGGGATTCGGACATCCCTTCGTCTTGGGAGATGCAAGACGAGCCTGCATTCAATTCACTGTAGGGATATCCGGCCTTGCTTCGAGTCAGAGCATCTCGGTGTCCATTCCAATTGAGGCGACAAACTCAGGGTCCCTCTCACATACCTGTAGCTGAGAGAAGCCTCCTCTTGAGGTGCTTGTGGAAAGTTGGTATTCCTCTTGAGTCGAAGCCAGGGACTAAGCTCTCATCTCGAGTTGATTTGTAGTCCATGGAGCCCTTTCGTGTTGCTACAGTGACCTCAGGATTCCTCTACACTTGAGACAGTGATCTTGGGTTTTCTCTGGAGTGCCATCAAGGAAATCAAGGCTCCTTTCATGTTTGATGTGGAACACGGAATTGCTCTGCACGCAGTGCTGGGGAATCGGGCCTCATCTCGCGGCGAGGGGGAAGTCTAATGATTTTTCTCGAGTTGCGGCCGGAACCTGGGGTATAATCTCGAGTTACAACGGGGACGGCCCTTCCAGACAGGTGTTTGTTCAGCGACGTCAGGACTCCTGCCTAGGTTGGAGGGACACGTTGGGATTCTCCTCGAGTCTTCGCATGGCAATTGGGACGTGTCTCCACGTGAGGCGGGAGACCCAGGGTCCCTTTCCACGTGCCACAGGGCTCCTGGGACTCCTATCCATTTTCAAGATGTGTCAGGCACGTCTCCTTTGGAAGCATTGATCTCCGCGGACCTCTCCAGTTTTCAAAGGAAGTGAGGCCTCCTGTCGCGATGAGGCGGAGAACGAGGTATTTCTCTGTGGTCTCCACAGGGCATTCAGACATCCCTTCGTCTTGGGAGATGCAAGACGAGCCTGCATTCAATTCACTGCAGTGATATCCGGCGTTACTTCGAGTCAGAGCATCTCGGTGTCCATTCCACTTGAGGCCACAAACTCAGGGTCCCTCTCACATACCTGTAGCTGAGAGAAGCCTCCTCTTGAGGTGCTTGTGAAAAGCTCGTATTACTCTTGAGTCGAAGACAGGGACTAAGCTCTCATCTTGAGTTGATTTGGGGTCCACTGAGACCTTTCGTGTTGCTAGAGTGACCTCAGGGTCCCTCTAGACTTGAGACAGTGATCTTGGGTTTTCTCTGGAGTGCCATCAAGGAAATCAAGGCTCCTTTCACGTTTGATGTGGAACACGGAATTACTCTGCATGCAGAGCAGGGGAATCGGGCCTCATCTCGCGGCGAGGGGAAAGTCTCATGGTTTTTCTCGTGTTACCGACGGAACCTCGGGTATATTCTCAAGTTACGACGGGAAGGGCCCTTCCAGGCACGAGTTTGTTCAGCGACGTCAGGACTCCTGCCTCGGTGCGAGGGACACCTCGGGATTCTCCTCGAGCCTTGGCATGGCAATTGGGACGCGTCTCCACGTGAGGCGGGAGACCCAGGGTCCCTTTCCACGTGTCACAGGGATCCTGGAACTCCTATCCATTTTCAAGAGGAGTCAGGCATCGTCTCCTTGGGAAGCATTGATCTCCGCGGACCTGTCAAGTTTTCAAAGAAAGTGAGGCGTCCGGTCCCGATGAGGCGGAGAACGAGGTCTTTCTCTGTGGTCTCCACAAGGGATTCAGACATCCCTTCGTCTTGGGAGATGCAAGACGATCCTGCATTCAGTTCACTGCAGGGATATCCGGCCTTACATCGAGTCAGAGCATCTCGGTGTCCATTCCACTTGAGGCCACAAACTCAGGGTCCCTCTCACATACCTGTAGCTGAGAGAAGCCTCCTCTTGAGGTGCTTGTGGAAAGTTGATATTCCTCTTGAGTCGAAACCAGGGACTAAGCTCTCATCTCGAGTTGATTTGGGGTCCACGGAGCCCTTTCGTGTTGCTCCATGACCTCAGGATCCCTCTAGACTTGAGACAGTGATCTTGGGTTTTCTCTGGAGTGCCATCAAGGAAATCAAGGCTCCTTTCACGTTTGATGTGGAACACGGAATTGCTCTGCACGCAGTGCAGGGGAATCAGGCCTCATCTCGGGGCGAGGCGGAAGTCTCATGGTTTTTCTCGAGTTGCGGCCGGAAACTGGGGTATATTCTCGAGTTACGACGTGGAGGGCCCTTCCAGACACGTGTTTGTTCAGCGACGTCAGGACTCCTGCCTAGGTGCGAGGGACACCTCGGGATTCTCCTCGAGTCTTGGCATGGCAATTGGGACACGTCTCCACGTGAGGCGGGAGACCCAGTGTCCCTTCCCACGTGCCACAGGGATCCTGGGACTCCTATCCATTTTCAAGAGGAGTCAGGCATCGTCTCCTTTGGAAGCATTGAACTCCGCGGACCTCTCGAGTTTTCAGAGGATGTGAGGCCTCCGGTCGCGATGAGGTGGAGGACTAGGTCTTTCTCTGTGGTCTCCACAGGGGATTCAGACATCCCTTCATCTTGGGAGATGCAAGACGAGACTGCATTCAATTCACTGCAGGGATATCCAGCCTTCCTTCGAGTCAGAGCATCTCGGTGTCCATTGCACTTGAGGCCACAAACTCAGGGTCCCTCTCACATACCTGTAGCTGAGAGAAGCCTCCTCTTGAGGTGCTTGTGGAAAGTTGGTATTCCTCTTGAGTCGAAGCCAGGGACTAAGCTCGCATCTCGAGTAGATTTGGGTTACACGGAGCCCTTTCGTGTTGCTCCAGTGACCTCAGGATCCCTCTAGACTTGAGCCAGTGATCTTGGGTTTTCTCTGCAGTGCCATCAAGGAAATCAAGGCTCCATTCACGTTTGATGTGGAACACGGTATTGCTCTGCACGCAATGCAGGGGAATCGGGCCTCATCTCGCGGCGAGGAGGAAGTCTCATGGTTTTTCTCGAGTTGCGGCCGGAACCTGGGGTATATTCGCGAGTTACGACGGGGAGGGCCCTTCCAGACACGTGTTTGTTCAGCGACGTCAGGACTCCTGCCAAGGTGCGAGGGACACCTCGGGATTCTCCTCGAGTCTTGGCATGGCAATTGGGACGCGTCTCCACGTGAGGCGGGAGACCTAGTGTACCTTTCCACGTGCCACAGGGATCCTGGGACTCCTATCCATTTTCAAGAGGAGTCAGGCATCGTCTCCTTTGGAAGCATTGATCTCCGCAGACCTCTCGAGTTTTCAAAGGATGTGAGGCCTCCGGTCGTGATGAGGCGGAGGACTAGCTCTTTCTCTGTGGTCTCCACAGGGGATTCAGACATCCCTTCGTCTTGGGAGATGCAAGACGAGCCTGCATTCAATTCAGTTCAGGGATATCCAGTCTTACTTCGAGTCAGAGCATCTCTGTGTCCATTCCACTTGAATCCACAAACTCAGGGGCCCTCTCACATACCTGTAGCTGAGAGAAGCCTCCTCTTGAGGTGCTTGTGGAAAGTTGGTATTCCTCTTGAGGCGAAGCCAGGGACTAAGCTTTCATCTCGAGTTGATTTGGGGTCCACGGAGCCCTTTCGTGTTGCTCCAGTGACCTCAGGATCCCTCTAGACTTGAGACAGTGATCTTGGGTTTTCTCTGGAGTGCCATCAAGGAAATCAAGGCTCCTTTCACGTTTGATGTGGAACACGGAATTGCTCTGCACGCAGTGCAGGGGAATCGGGCCTCATCTCGCGGCGAGGGGATAGTCTCATGGTTTTTCTCGAGTTGCGGCCGGAACCTGGGGTATATTCTCGAGTTACGACGGGGAAGGCCCTTCCAGACTTGTGTTTGTTCAGCGACGTCAGGATTCCTGCCTAGGTGCGAGGGACAGCTCGGGATTCCCTTCGATTCTTGGCGTGGTAATTGGGACGCGCCTCTATGTGAGGCGGGAGACCCAGGGTCCCTTTCCACGTGTCACAGGGATCCTGGGACTCCTATCCATTTTCAAGTCATCGTCTCCTTTGGAAGCATTGATCTCCGCGGACCTCTCGAATTTTCAAAGGACGTGAGGCCTCCGTTCGCGGTGAGGCGGAGGACTAGGTCTTTCTCTGTGGACTCCAAAGGGGATTCAGACAACCCTTCGTCTTGGGAGATGCAAGACGAGCCTGCATTCAATTCACTGCAGGGATATCCGGCCTTACTTCGAGTCAGAGCATCTCGGTGTCCATTCCACTTGAGGCCACAAACTCAGGGTCCCTCTCACATACCTGTAGCTGAGAGAAGCCTCCTCTTGAGGGGCTTGTGGAAAGTTGGTATTCCTCTTGAGTCGAAGCCAGGGACTAAGCTCTCATCTCGAGTAGATTTGGGTTACACGGAGCCCTTTCTTGTTGCTCCAGTGACCTCAGGATCCTTCTAGACTTGAGTCAGTGATCTTGGGTTTTCTCTGCAGTGCCATCAAGGAAATCAAGGCTCCTTTCACGTTTCATGTGGAACACGGAATTGCCCTGCACGCAATGCAGGGGAATCGGGCCTCATCTCGCGGCGAGGGGGAAGTCTCATGGTTTTTCTCGAGTTGCGGCCGGAACCTGGGGTATATTCTCGAGTTACGACGGCGAGGGCCCTTCCAGACACGTGTTTGTTCAGCGACGTCAGGACTCCTGCCAAGGTGCGAGGGACACCTCGGGATTCTCCTCGAGTCTTGGCATGGCAATTGGGACGCGTCTCCACGTGAGGCGGGAGACCTAGGGTACCTTTCCACGTGCCACAGGGATCCTGGGACTCCTATCCATTTTCAAGAGGAGTCAGGCATCATCTCCTTTGGAAGCGTTGATCTCTGCGGACATCTCTAGTTTTCAAAGGATGTGAGGTCTCCGGTCGCGATGAGGCGGAGGACTAGGTCTTTCTCTGTGGTCTCCACAGGGGATTCAGACATCCCTTCATCTTGGGAGATGCAAGACGAGCCTGCATTCAATTCACTGCAGGGATATCCGGCCTGACTTCGAGTCAGAGCATCTCGGTGTCCATTCCACTTGAGGCCACAAACTCAGGGTCCCTCTCACATACCTGTAGCTGAGAGAAGCCTCCTCTTGAGGTGCTTGTGGAAAGTTGGTATTCCTCTTGAGTCGAAGCCAGGGACTAAGCTCTCATCTCGAGTTGATTTGGGGACCACGGAGCCCTTTCGTGTTGCTACAGTGACCTCAGGATCCCTCTAGACTTGAGACAGTGATCTTGGGTTTTCTCTGGAGTGCCATCAAGGAAATCAAGGCTCCTTTCACGTTTGATGTGGAACACGGAATTGCTCTGCACGCAGTGCAGGGGAATCGGGTCTCATCTCGTGGCGAGGGGGAAGTCTCATTGTTTTTCTCGAGTTGCAGCCGGAACCTGGGGTATATTCTCGAGTTACGACGGGGAGGGCCCTTCCAGACACGTGTTTGTTCAGCGAAGTCAGAACTCCTGCCTAAGTGCGAGGGACACCTCGGGATTCTCGTCGAGTCTTGGCATGGCAATTGGGACGCGTCTCCACGTGAGGTGGGAGACCCAGTGTCCCTTTCCACGTGCCACAGGGATCCTGGGCCTCCTATCCATTTTCAAGAGGAGTCAGGCATCGTCTCCTTTGGAAGCATTGATCTCCGCGGACCTCTCGAGTTTTCAAAAGATGTGAGGCCTCCGGTCGCGATGAGGCGGAAAACTAGGTCTTTCTCAGTGGTCTCCACAGGGCATTCAGACATCCCTTCGTCTTGGGAGATGCAAGACGTGCCTGCATTCAATTCACTGCAGGGATATCCGGCCTTACTTTGAGTCAGAGCATCTCGGTGTCCATTCCACTTGAGTCCACAAACTCAGGGTCCCTCTCACATACCTGTAGCTGAGAGAAGCCTCCTCTTGAGGTGCTTGTGGAAATTTGGTATTCCTCTTGATTCGAAGCCAGCGACGAAGTTCTCATCTCGAGTTGATTTGGGGTCGACGGAGCACTTTCGTGTTGCTACAGTGACCTCAGGATCCCTCTAGACTTGAGGCAGTGATTTTGGGTTTTCTCTGGAGTGCCATCAAGGAAATCAAGGCTCCTTTCACGTTTGATGTGGAACACGGAATTGCTCTGCACGCAGTGCAGGGGAATCGGGTCTCATCTCGTGGCGAGGGGGAAGTCTCATTGTTTTTCTCGAGTTGCGGCCGGAACCTGGGGTATATTCTCGAGTTACGACGGGGAGGGCCCTTCCAGACACGTATTTCTTCAGCGACGTCAGGACTCCTGCTTAGGTGCGAGGGACACCTCGGGATTTTCCTAGAGTCTTGTCATGGCAATTGGGACGCGTCTCCACGTGAGGCGGGAGACCCAGGGTCCCTTTCCACGTGCCCCAGGGATCCTGGGACTCCTATCCATTTGCAATAGGAGTCAGGCATCATTGCCTTTGGAAGCATTGATCTCCGCGGACCTCTCGAGTTTTCAAAGGATGTGACGCCTCCGGTCGCGATGAGGCAGAGGACTAGGTCTTTCTCTGTGGTCTCCACAGGGGATTCAGACATCCCTTCGTCTTGGGAGATGCAAGACGAGCCTGCATTCAATTCACTGCAGGGATATCCGGCCGTACTTCGAGTCAGAGCATCTCGGTGTCCATTTCACTTGAGGCCACAAACTCAGGGTCCCTCTCACATACCTGTAGCTGAGAGAAGCCTCCTCTTGAGGTGGTTGTGGAAAGTTGGTATTCCTCTTGAGTCGAAGCCAGGGACTAAGCTCTCATCTCGAGTTGATTTGGGGTCCACGGAGCCCTTTCGTGTTTCTCCAGTGACCTCAGGATCCCTCTAGACTTGAGATAGTGATCTTGGGTTTTCTCTGGAGTGCCATCAAGGAAATCAAGGCTCCTTTCACGTTTGATGTGGATCACGGAATTGCTCTGCACGCAGTGCAGTGGAATCGGGCCTCATCTCGCGGCGAGGGGGAAGTCTCATGGTTTTTCTTGAGTTGCGGACCGAACCTGGGGTATATTCTCGAGTTACGACTGGGAGGGCCCTTCCAGACACGTGTTTGTTCAGCGACATGAGGACTCCTGCCTAGGTGCTAGGGACAACTCAGGATTCTCGTCCAGTCTTGGCATGGCAATTGGGACGCGTCTCCACGTGAGGCGGGAGACCCAGGGTCGCTTTCCACGTGCCACAGGGATCCTGGGACTCCTATCCATTTTCAAGAGGAGTCAGGCGTCGTCTCCTTTGGAAGCATTGATCTCTGGGGAACTCTCGAGTTTTCAAAGGATGTGAGGCCTCCGGTCGCGATGATGCAGAGAACTGGATCTTTCTCTGTTGTCTCCACAGGGGATTCAGACATCCCTTCGTCTTGGGAGATGCAAGACGAGCCTGCATTCATTTCACTTTTGGGATATCCAGCCTTACTTCGAGTCAGAGCATCTCGGTGTCCATACCACTTGAGGCCACAAATTCAGGGTCCCTCTTACATACCTGTAGCTGAGAGAAGCCTCCTCTTGAGGTGCTTGTGGAAAGTTGATATTCCTCTTGAGTCAAAGCGAGGGACTAAGCTCTCATCTCGAGTTGATTTTGGGTCCACGGATCCCTTTCGTTTTGCTCCAGTGACCTCAGGATCCCTCTAGACTTGAGACAGTGATCTTGGGTTTTCCCTGGAGTGCCATCACGGAAATCCAGTCTCCTTTCACGTTTGATGTGGAACACGGAATTGCTCTGCACGCAGTGCAGGGGAATCGGGCCTCCTCTCGCGGCGAGGGGGAAGTCTCATGGTTTATCTCGAGTTGCGGCCAGAACCTGGGGTATATTCTCGAGTTTCGACGGGGAGGGCCCTTCCAGACACGTGTTTGTTCAGCGACGTCAGGACTCCTGCCTAGGTGCAAGGGACAACTCGGGATTCTCCTCGTGTCTTGGCATGGCAATTGGGACGCGTCTCCACGTGAGGCGGGAGACCCAGTGTCCCTTTCCACGTGCCACAGGGATCCTGGGACTCCTATCCATTTTCAAGAGGAGTCAGGCATCGTCTCCTTTGGAAGCATTGATCTCCGCGGACCTCCCCAGTTTTCAAATGATATGAGGCCTCCGGTCGCGATGAGGCGGAGAACTAGGTCCTTCTCTGTGGTCTCCACAGGGGATTCAGACATCCCTTCGTCTTGGGAGAGGCAAGACGAGCCTGCATTCAATTCACTGTTCGGATATCCGGCCTTACTTCGAGTCAGAGCATCTCGGTGTCCTTTCCACTTGAGGCCACAAATTCAGGGTCCCACTCACATACCTGTAGCTGAGAGAAGCCTCCTCTTGAGGTGCTTGTGGAAAGTTGGTATTCCTCTTGAGCCGAAGCCAGGGGCTAAGCTCTCATCTCGAGGTGATTTGGGGTCCACGGAGCCCTTTTGTGATACTACAGTGACCACAGGATCCCTCGAACCTTGAGACAGTGATCTTGGGTTTTCTCTCGAGTGCCATCAAGGAAATCAAGGCTCTTTTCATGTTTGATGTGGGATACAGAATTGCTCTGCATGCAGTGCAGGGGAATCAGGACTCATCTCGCGGCGAGGTGGAAGTCTCATGGTTTTTCTCGAGTTGCGGCCGGAACCTGGGGTATATTCTCGAGTTACGACGGGGAGGTCCCTTCCAGACACGTGTTGTTCAGCGACGTCAGGCCTCCTGCCTAGGTGCTAGGGACACTTCGGGATTCTCCTCGAGTCTTTGCATGGCAATTGGGACACGTCTCCACGTGAGGCGGGAGACCCAGGGTCCCTTTCCACGTGCCACAGGGATGCTGGGTCTCCTATCCATTTTCAAGAGGAGTCAGGCATCGTCTCCTTTGGAAGCATTGATCTCCACGGACCTCTCGAGTTTTCAAAGGATGTGAGGCCTCAGGTCGCGATGAGGCAGAGAACTAGGTCTTTCTCTGTGGTCTCCACAGGGATTCAGACATCCCTTCGTCTTGGTAGATTCAAGACGAGCCGGCATTCAATTCACTGAAGGGATATCCGGCCTTACTTCGAGTCAGAGCATCTCGGTGTCCATTCCACTTGAGGCCACACATTCAGGGTCCCTCTCACATACATGTAGCTGAGAGAAGCCTCCTCTTGAGGTGCTTGTGGAAAGTTGGTATTCCTCTTGAGTCGAAGCCAGGGACTAAGCTCTCATCTCGAGTTGATTTGTGGTCCACTGAGCCCTTTCGTTTTGCTCCAGTAACCTCAGGATCCCTCTAGACTTGAGACAGTGATCTTGGGTTTTCTCTGGAGTGCCATCAAGGAAATCAAGGCTCCATTCACGTTTGATGTGGAACACGGAATTGCTCTTCACGCAGTGCAGGGGAATCGGGCCTCATCTCGCGGCGAGGGGGAAGTCTCATGGTTTTTCTCGAGTTGCGGCCGGAACCTGGGGTATATTCTCGAGTTATGACGGGGAGGGCCCTTCCAGACACGTGTTTGTTCAGCGACGTCAGGACTCCTGCCGATGTGCGAGGGACACCTCGGGATTCTCCTCGAGTCTTGGCATGGTAATTGGGACGCGTCTCCACGTGAGGCGGGAGACCCAGGGTCCCTTGCCACGTGCCACAGGGATCCTGGGACTCCTATCCATTTTCAAGAGGTGTCAGGCATCATCTCCTTTGGAAGCATTGATCTCCGCGGACCTCTCGAGTTTTCAAAGGATGTGAGGCCTCCGGTCGCGATGAGGCGGAGGACTAGGTCTTTCTCTGTGGTCTCCACAGGGGATTCAGACATCCCTTCGTCTTGGGAGATGCAAGACGAGCCTGCATTCAATTCACTGCAGGGATATCCGGCCGTACTTCGAGTCAGAGCATCTCGGTGTCCATTTCACTTGAGGCCACAAACTCAGGGTCCCTCTCACATACCTGTAGCTGAGAGAAGCCTCCTCTTGAGGTGCTTGTGGAAAGTTGGTATTCCTCTTGAGTCGAAGCCAGGGACTAAGCTCTCATCTCGAGTTGATTTGGGGTCCACGGAGCCCTTTCGTGTTGCTCCAGTGACCTCAGGATCCCTCTAGAATTGAGACAGTGATCTTGGGTTTTCTCTGGAGTGCCATCAAGGAAATCAAGGCTCCTTTCACGTTTGATGTGGAACACGGAATTGCTCTGCACGCAGTGCAGGGGAATCGGGGCTCATCTCGTGGCGAGGGGGAAGTCTCATGGTTTTTCTCGAGTTGCGGCCGGAACCTGGGGTATATTCTCGAGTTACGACGGGGAGGGCCCTTCCAGACACGTGTTTGTTCAACGATGTCATTACTCCTGCCTAGGAGTGAGGGACACCTCGGGATTCTCCTCGAGTCTTGTCATGGCAATTGGGACGCGTCTCCACGTGAGGCGGGAGACCCAGGGTCCCTTTCCACGTGCCCCAGGGATCCTGGGACTCCTATCCATTTGCAAGAGGAGTCAGGCATCGTTGCCTTTGGAAGCATTGATCTCCGCGGACCTCTCGACTTTTCAAAGGATGTGAGGCCTCCGGTCGCCATGAGGCAGAGGACTAGGTCTTTCTCTGTGGTCTCCACAGGGGATTCAGACATCCCTTCCTCTTGGGAGATGCAAGACGAGCCTGCATTCAATTCACTGCAGGGATATCCGGCCGTACTTCGAGTCAGAGCATCTCGGTGTCCATTTCACTTGAGGCCACAAACTCAGGGTCCCTCTCACATACCTGTAGCTGAGAGAAGCCTCCTCTTGAGGTGGTTGTGTAAAGTTGGTATTCCTCTTGAGTCGAAGCCAGGAACTAAGCTCTCATCTCGAGTTGATTTGGGGTCCACGGAGCCCTTTCGTGTTGCTCCAGTGACCTCAGGATCCCTCTAGACTTGAGACAGTGATCTTGGGTTTTCTCTGGAGTGCCATCAAGGAAATCAAGGCTCCTTTCACGTTTGATGTGGATCACGGAATTGCTCTGCACGCAGTGCAGGGGAATCGGGCCTCATCTCGCGGCGAGGGGGAAGTCTCATGGTTTTTCTTGAGTTGCGGACCGAACCTGGGGTATATTCTCGAGTTACGACTGGGAGGGCCCTTCCAGACACGTGTTTGTTCCGCGACATGAGGACTCCTGCCTAGGTGCTAGGGACAACTGAGGATTCTCGTCCAGTCTTGGCATGGCAATTGGGACGCGTCTCCACGTGAGGCGGGAGACCCAGGGTCGCTTTCCACGTGCCACAGGGATCCTGGGACTCCTATCCATTTTCAAGAGGAGTCAGGCATCGTCTCCTTTGGAAGCATTGATCTCCGCGGACCTCTCGAGTTTTCAAAGGATGTGAGGTCTCCGGTCGCGATGAGGCGGAGGACTAGGTCTTTCTCTGTGGTCTCCACAGGGGATTCAGTCATCCCTTCGTCTTGGGAGTTGCAAGACGAGCCTGCATTCAATTCACTGCAGGGATATCCGGGCTTATTTCGAGTCAGAGCATCTCGGTGTCCATTCTACTTGAGGCCACAAACTCAGGGTCCCTCTCACATACCTGTAGCTGAGAGAACCTCCTCTTGAGGTGCTTGTGGAAAGTTGGTATTCCTCTTGACTAGAAGCCAGGGACTAAGCTCTCATCTCAGTTTGATTTGGGGTCCACGGAGCCCTTTCCTGTTGCTCCAGTGACCTCAGGATCCCTCTAGAATTGAGACAGTGATCTTGGGTTTTCTCTGGAGTGCCATCAAGGAAATCAAGGCTCCATTCACTTTTGATGTGGAACACGGAATTGCTCTTCACGCAGTGCAGGGGAATCGGGCCTCATCTCGCGGCGAGGGGGAAGTCTCATGGTTTTTCTCGAGTTGCGGCCGGAACCTGGGGTATATTCTCGAGTTACGACGTGGAGGGCCCTTCCAGACACGTGTTTGTTCAGCGACGTCAGGACTCCTGCCGATGTGCGAGGGACACCTCGGGATTCTCCTCGAGTCTTGGCATGGCAATTGGGACGCGTCTCCACGTGAGGCGGGAGACCCAGGGTCCCTTTCCACGTGCCCCAGGGATCCTGGGACTCCTATCCATTTTCAAGAGGAGTCAGGCGTCGTCTCCTTTGGAAGCATTGATCTCTGGGGACCTCTCGAGTTTTCAAAGGATGTGAGGCCTCCGGTCGCGATGATGCAGAGAACTGGATCTTTCTCTGTTGTCTCCACAGGGGATTCAGACATCCCTTCGTCTTGGGAGATGCAAGACGAGCCTGCATTCATTTCACTTTTGGGATATCCAGCCTTACTTCGAGTCAGAGCATCTCGGTGTCCATACCACTTGAGGCCACAAATTCAGGGTCCCTCTTACATACCTGTAGCTGAGAGAAGCCTCCTCTTGAGGTGCTTGTGGAAAGTTGATATTCCTCTTGAGTCAAAGCGAGGGACTAAGCTCTCATCTCGAGTTGATTTTGGGTCCACGGATCCCTTTCGTTTTGCTCCAGTGACCTCAGGATCCCTCTAGACTTGAGACAGTGATCTTGGGTTTTCCCTGGAGTGCCATCACGGAAATCCAGTCTCCTTTCACGTTTGATGTGGAACACGGAATTGCTCTGCACGCAGTGCAGGGGAATCGGGCCTCCTCTCGCGGGGAGGGGGAATTCTCATGGTTTTTCTCGAGTTGCGGCCAGAACCTGGGGTATATTCTCGAGTTTCGACGGGGAGGGCCCTTCCAGACACGTGTTTGTTCAGCGAAGTCAGGACTCCTGCCTAGGTGCAAGGGACAACTCGGGATTCTCCTCGTGTCTTGGCATGGCAATTGGGACGCGTCTCCACGTGAGGCGGGAGACCCAGTGTCCCTTTCCACGTGCCACAGGGATCCTGGGACTCCTATCCATTTTCAAGAGGATTCAGGCGTCGTCTCCTTTGGAAGCATTGATCTCCGCGGACCTCCCCAGTTTTCAAATGATATGAGGCCTCCGGTCGCGATGAGGCGGAGAACTAGGTCTTTCTCTGTGGTCTCCACAGGGGATTCAGACATCCCTTCGTCTTGGGAGAGGCAAGACGAGCCTGCATTCAATTCACTGTTCGGATATCCGGCCTTATATCGAGTCAGAGCATCTCGGTGTCCTTTCCACTAGAGGCCACAAATTCAGGGTCCCACTCACATACCTGTAGCTGAGAGAAGCCTCCTCTTGAGGTGCTTGTGGAAAGTTGGTATTCCTCTTGAGCCGAAGCCAGGGGCTAAGCTCTCATCTCGAGGTGATTTGGGGTCCACGGAGCCCTTTTGTGATGCTACAGTGACCTCAGGATCCCTCGAGACTTGAGACAGTGATCTTGGGTTTTCTCTCGAGTGCCATCAAGGAAATCAAGGCTCTTTTCACGTTTGATGTGGGATACAGAATTGCTCTGCACGCAGTGCAGGGGAATCGGGACTCATCTCGCGGCGAGGTGGAAGTCTCATGGTTTTTCTCGAGTTGCGGCCGGAACCTGGGGTATATTCTCGAGTTACGACGGGGAGGGCCCTTCCAGACACGTGTTGTTCAGCGACGTCAGGCCTCCTGCCTAGGTGCTAGGGACACCTCGGGATTCTCCTCGAGTCTTGGCATGGCAATTGGGACACGTCTCCACGTGAGGCGGGAGACCCAGGGTCCCTTTCCACGTGCCACAGGGATCCTGGGACTCCTATCAATTTTCAAAAGCACTCAGGCATCGTCTCCTTGGGAAGCATTGATCTCCGCGGACCTCTCGAGTTTTCAAAGGATGTGAGGCCTCCGGTCGCGATGAGGAGGAGAACTAGGTCTTTCTCTGTGGTCTCCACAGGGGATTCAGACATCCCTTCTTCTTGGGAGATGCAAGACGAGCCGGCATTCAATTCACTGCAGGGATATCCGGCCTTACTTCGAGTAAGAGCATCTCGGTGTCCATTCCACTTGAGGCCACAAACTCAGGGTCCCTCTCACATACCTGTAGCTGAGAGAAGCCTCCTCTTGAGGTGCTTGTGGAAACTTGGTATTCCTCTTGAGTCGAAGCCAGGGACGAAGCTCTCATCTTGAGTTGATTTGTGTTCCACGGAGCCCTTTCGTGTTGCTACAGTGACCTCAGGATCCCTCGAGACTTGAGACAGTGATCTTGGGTTTTCTCTGGAGTGCCATCAAGGAAATCAAGGCTCCTTTCACGTTTGATGTGGAACACAGAATTGCTCTGCACGCAATGCAGTGGAATCGGGCCTCATCTCGCGGCGAGGGGGAAGTCTCATGTTTTTTCTCGAGTTTTGGTCGGAACCTCGTGTATATTCTCGACTTACGACGGGGAGGGCCCTTCCAGACTAGTGTTTGTTCAGCGACGTCAGGACTCCTGCCTAGGTGCGAGGGACACTTCTGGATTCTCCTCGAGTCTTGACATGGCAATTGGGACGTGTCTCCACATGAGGCGGGAGACCCAGGGTCCCTTTCCATGTGCCACAGGGATGCTGGGACTCCTATCCATTTTCAAGAGGAGTCAGGCATCGTCTCCTTTGGAAGCATTGATCTCCACGGACCTCTCGAGTTTTCAAAGGATGTGAGGGCTCAGGTCGCGATGAGGCAGAGAACTAGGTCTTTCTCTGTGGTCTCCACAGGGATTCAGACATCCCTTCGTCTTGGTAGATTCAAGACGAGCCAGCATTCAATTCACTGAAGGGATATCCGGCCTTACTTCGAGTCAGAGCATCTCGGTGTCCATTCCACTTGAGGCCACACATTCAGGGTCCCTCTCACATACATGTAGCTGAGAGAAGCCTCCTCTTGAGGTGCTTGTGGAAACTTGGTATTCCTCTTGAGTCGAAGCCAGGGACTAAGCTCTCATCTCGAGTTAATTTGGGGTCCACGGAGCCCTTTCGTGTTGCTCCAGTGACCTCATGATCCCTCTAGACTTGAGACAGTGATCTTGGGTTTTCTCTGGATTGCCATCAAGGATATCAAGCCTCCTTTCACGTTTGATGTGGAACACGGAGTTGCTCTGCACGCAGTGCAGAGGAATCGGGCCTCATCTCGCGGCGAGGGGGAAGTCTCATGGTTTTTCTCCAGTTGCGGCCGGAAACTGGGGTATATTCTCGAGTTATGATGGGGAGGGCCATTCCAAACACGTGTTTGTTCATCGACGTCAGGACTCGTGCCTTGCTGTGAGGGACAACTCTGGATTCTCCTCGAGTCTTGACATGGCAATTGGGACGCGTCTCCACGTGAGGCGGGAGACCCAGGGTCCCTTTCCACGTGCCACAGGGATCCTGGGACTCCTATCCATTTTCAAGAGGAGTCAGGCATCGTCTACTTTGGAAGCATTGATCTCCGCGGCCTCTCGAGTTTTCAAAGGATGTGAGGCTTCCGGTCGCGATGAGGCGGAGAATTAGGTCTTTCTCTGTGGTCTCCACAGGGGATTCAGACATCCCTTCATCTTGGGAGATGCAAGACGAGCCTGCATTCAATTCAATGCAGGCATATCCGGCCTAACTTCGAGTCAGAGCTTCTCGGTGTCCATTCAACTTGAGGCCACAAACTCAGGGTCCCTCTCACATACCTGTAGCTGAGAGAAGCCTCCTCTTGAGGTGCTTGTGGAAAGTTTGTATTCCTCTTGAGTCGAAGCCAGGGACTAAGCTCTCATCTCGAGTTGATTTGGGGTACACGGAGCCCTTTCGTGTTGCTCCAGTGACCTCAGGATCCCTCTAGACTTGAGACTGTGATCTTGGCTTTTCTCTCGAGTGCCATCAAGGAAATCAAGGCTTTTTTCTCGTTTGATGTGGAACACGGAATTGCTCTGCACGCAGTGCAGGGGAATCGGGCCTCATCTCGCGGCGAGGGGGAAGTCTCATGGTTTTTCTCGAGTTGCGGCCAGAACCTGGGGTATATTCTGGAGTTACGAAGGGGAGGGACTTCCAGACACGTGTTTGTTCAGCGACGTCAGGACTCCTGCCTAGGTGCGAGGGACACCTCGGGATCCTCCTCGAGTCTTGGCATGGCTATTGGGACGCGTCTCCATGTGAGGCGGTAGACCCAGGGTCCCTTTCCACGTGCCACAGTGATCCTGGGACTCCTATCCATTTTCAAGAGGAGTCAGGCATCGTCTCCTTTGGAAGCATTGATCTCCGCAGACCTCTCGAGTTTTCAAAGGATGTGAGGCCTCCGGTCGCGATGAGGCGGAGAACTAGGTCTTTCTCTTTGGTCTCCACAGGGGATTCAGACATCCCTTCGTCTTGGGAGATGCAAGACGAGCCTGCATTCAATTCACTGCAGGGATATCCGGCCTTACTTCGAGTCAGAGCATCTCGGTGTCCATTCCACCTGAGGCCACAAACTCAGGGTCCCTCTCACATACCTGTAGCTGAGAGAAGCCTCCTCTTGAGGTGCTTGTGGAAAGTTGCTATTCCTCTTGAATCGAAGCCAGGGCCTAAGCTCTCATCTCCAGTTGATTTGGGGTCCACGGAGCCCTTTCGTGTTGCTCCAGTGACCTCAGGATCCCTCTAGACTTGAGACAGTGATCTTGGGTTTTCTCTGGAGTGCCATCAAGGAAATCAAGGCTCCTTTCACGTTTGATGTGGAACACGGAATTGCTCTGCACGCAGTGCAGGGGAATCGCGCCTCTTCTCTCGGCGAGTGGGAAGTGTCACGGTTTTTCTCGAGTTGCGGCCGGAACCTGGGGTATATTCTCGAGTTACGACGGGGAGTCCCCTTCCAGACTCGTGTTTGTTCAGCGACGTCAGGACTCCTGCCTAGGTGGGAGGGACACGTCGGGATTCTCCTCGAGTCTTGGCATGGCAATTGGGACGCGTCTCCACGTGAGGCGGGAGTCCCAGGGTCCCTTGCCACGTGCCACAGGGATCCTGGGACTCCTATCCATTTTCAAGAGGAGTCAGGCATCGTCTCCTTTGGAAGCATTGATCTCCGCGGACCTCTCGAGTTTTCACAGGATGTGAGGCTTCCGGTCCCGATGAGGCGGAGAACTAGGTCTTTCTCTGTGGTCTCCACAGGGGATTCAGTCATCCCTTCGTCTTGGGAGATCCAAGACGAGCCTGCATTCAATTCACTGCAGTGATATCCAGCCTTACTTCGAGTCAGAGCATCTCGGTGTCCATTCCACTTGAGGCCACAAACTCAGGGGTCCTCTCACATACCTGTAGCTGAGAGAAGCCTCCTCTTGAGGTGCTTGTGGAAAGTTGGTATTCCTCTTGAGTCGAAGCCAGGGACTAAGCTCTCATCTCGAGTTGATTTGGGGTCCACAGAGACCTTTCGTGTTGCTCCAGTGACCTCAGGATCCCTCTAGACTTGAGACAGTGATCTTGGGTTTTCTCTGGTGTGCCATCAAGGAAATCAAGGCTCCTTTCACGTTTGATGTGGAACACGGAATTGCTCTGCACGCAGTGCAGGGGAATCGGGCCTCATGTCACGGCGAGGGGGAAGTCTAATGGTTTTTCTCGAGTTGCGGCCTGAACCTGGGGTATATTCTCGAGTTTCGACGGGGAGGGCCCGTCCAGACACGTGTTTGTTCAGCGATGTCAGGACTCCTGCCTAGGAGCGAGGGACACCTCGGGATTCTCCTCGAGTCTTGGCATGGCAATTGGGAGGCGTTTCCACGTGAGGCGGGAGACCCAGGGTCCCTTTCCACGTGCCACAGGGATCCTGGGACTCCGATCCATTTTCAAGAGGACTCAGGCATCGTCTCCTTTGGAAGCATTGATCTCAGCAGACCTCTCGAGTTTTCAAAGGATGTGAGGCCTCCGGTCGCGATGACGTGGAGGACTAGGTCTTTCTCTGTCGACTCCACAGAAGATTCAGACATCCCTTCATCTTGGGAGATGCAAGACGAGCCAGCATTCAATTCACTGCAGCGATATCCGGCCTGACTTCGAGTCAGAGCATCTCGGTGTCCATTCCACTTGAGGCCACAAACTCAGGGTCTCTCTCACATACCTGTAGCTGAGAGAAGCCTCCTCTTGAGGTGCTTGTGGAAAGTTGGTATTCCTCTTGAGTCGAAGCCAGGGACTAAGCTCTCATCTCGAGTCGATTTGGGGTCCACAGAGCCCTTTCGTGTTGCTCCAGTGACCTCAGGATCCCTCTAGACTTGAGACAGTGATCTTGGGTTTTCTCTGGAGAGCCATTAAGGAAATCAAGGCTCCTTTCACGTTTGATGTGGAACACGGAATTGCTCTGCACGCAGTGCAGTGGAATCGGGCCTCATCTAGCGGCGAGGGGGAAGTCTCATGGTTTTTCTCGAGTTGCGGCCGGAACCTGGGATATATTCTCGAGTTACGACGGGGAGGGTCCTTCCAGACACGTGTTTGTTCAGCGACGTCCGGACTCCTGCCTAGGTGCGAGGAACACTTCGGGATTCTCCTCGAGTCTTGGCATGGCAATTGGGACGCGTCTCCACGTGAGGCGGGAGACCCACGGTACCTTTCCACGTGCCACAGGGATCCTGGGACACCTATCCATTTTCAAGAGGAGTCAGGCATCGTCTCTTTTGGAAGCATTGATCTCCGCGGACCTCTCGAGTTTTCAAAGGATGTGAGGCCTCCGGTCGCGATGAGGCGGAGGACTAGGTCTTTCTCTGTGGTTTCCACAGGGGATTCAGACATCCCTTCGTCTTGGGAGATGCAAGACGAGGCTGCAATCAATTCACTGCAGGGATATCCGGCCTTACTTCGAGTCAGAGCATCTCGGTGTCCATTCCACTTGAGGCCACAAAGTCAGGGTCCCTCTCACATACCTGTAGCTGAGAGAAGCCTCCTCTTGAGTTGCTTGTGGAAAGTTGGTATTCCTCTTGAGTCGAAGCCAGGAACTAAGCTCTCATCTCCAGTTGATTTGGGGTCCACGGAGCCCTTTCGTGTTGCTCCAGTGACCTCCGGATCCCTCTAGACTTGAGACAGTGATCTTGGGTTTTCTCTGGAGTGTCATCAAGGAAATCAAGGCTCCTTTCACGTTTGATGTGGAACACGGAATTGCTCTGCACGCAGTGCAGTGGAATCGGGCCTCATTTAGCGGCGAGGGGGAAGTCTCATGGTTTTTCTCGAGTTGCGGCCGGAACCTGTGATGTATTCTCGAGTTACGACGGGGAGGGCCCTTCCAGACACGTGTTTGTTCAGCGACGTCAGGACTCCTGCCTAGGTGCGAGGGACACCTCGGGATTCTCCTCGAGTCTTGGCATGGCAATTGGGACGCGTCTCCACGTGAGGCGGGAGACCCAGGGTCCCTTTCCACGTGCCACAGGGATCCTGGGACTCCTATCCATTTTCAAGAGGACTCAGGCATCGTCTCCTTTGGAAGCATTGATCTCCGCGGACCTCTCGAGTTTTCAAAGGATGTGAGGCCTCCGTTCGCGATGAGGCGGAGAACTAGGTCTTTCTCTGTGGTCTCCACAGGGGATTCAGACATCCCTTCTTCTTGGGAGATGCAAGACGAGCCTGCATTCAATTCACTGCAGGGATATCCGGCCTTACTTCGAGTCAGAGCATCTCGGTGTCCATTCCACTTGAGGCCACAAACTCAGGGTCCCTCTCACATACCTGTAGCTGAGAGAAGCCTCCTCTTGAGGTGCTTGTGGAAACTTGGTATTCCTCTTGAGTCGAAGCCAGGGACTAAGCTCTCATCTCGAGTCGATTTGGGGTCCACAGAGCCCTTTCGTGTTGCTCCAGTGACCTCAGGATCCCTCTAGACTTGAGACAGTGATCTTGGGTTTTCTCTGGAGTGCCATCAAGGAAATCAAGGCTCCTTTCACGTTTGATGTGGAACACGGAATTGCTCTGCACGCAGTGCAGGGGAATCAGGCCTCATCTCACGGCGAGGGGAAAGTCTCATGGTTTTTCTCGAGTTGCGGCCGGAACCTGGGGTATATTCTCGAGTTACGACGTTGAGGGCCCTTCAAACACGTGTTTGTTCAGCTACGCCAGTACTCCTGCCTAGGTGCGAGGGACACCTCGGGATTCTCCTCGAGTCTTGACATGGCAATTGGGACGAGTCTCCACGTGAGGCGGGAGACCCAGGGTCCCTTTCCACGTGCCAAAGGGATCCTGGGACTCCTATCCATTTTCAAGAGGAGTCAGGCATCGTCTCCTTTGGAAGCATTGTTCTGCGCGTACCTCTCGAGTTTTCAAAGGATGTGAGGCCTCCGGTCGCGATGAGGCGGAGGAATAGGTCTTTCTCTGTCGTCTCCACAGGGGATTCAGACATCCCTTCGTCTTGGGAGATGCAAGTCGAGCCTGCCTTCAATTCACTGCAGGGATATCCGGCCTTACTTCGAGTCAGAGTATCTCGGTGTCCATTCCACTTGAGTCCACAAACTCAGGGTCCCTCTCACATACCTGTACCTGAGAGAAGCCTCCTCTTGAGGTGCTTGTGGCAAGTTGGTATTCCTCTTTAGTCGAAGCCAGGAACTAAGCTCTCATCTCAAGTTGATTTGGGGTCCACGGAGAAATTTCGTGTTGCTCCTGTGACCTCAGGATCCCTCTAGAATTGAGACAGTGATCTTGGGTTTTCTCTCTAGTGCCATCACGGAAATCAAGGCTCCTTTCACGTTTGATGTGGAACACGGAATTGCTCTGCACGCAGTGCAGGGGAATCGGGCCTCATCTCGCGGCGAGGGGGAAGTCTCATGGTTTTTCTCGAGTTGCGGCCGGAACCTGGGGTATATTCTCGAGTTACCACGGGGAGGGCCCTTCCAGACACGTGTTTGTTCAGCGACGTCAGGACTCCTGCCTAGGTGGGAGGACACCTCGGGATTCTCCTCGAGTCTTGGCATGGCAATGGGGACGCGTCTCCACGAGAGGCGGGAGACCCAGTGTCCTTTTCCACGTGCCACACGGATCCTGGGACTCCTATCCATTTTCAAGAGGAGTCAGGCATCGTCTCCTTTGGAAGCATTGATCTCCGCGAACCTCTCGAGTTTTCAAAGGATGTGAGGCCTCCGGTCGCGATGAGGCGGAGAATTAGGTCTTTCTTTGTGGTCTCCACAGGGGATTCAGACATCCCTTCGTCTTGGGAGATGCAAGACGAGCCTGCATTCAATTCACTGCAGGGATATCCAGCCTTAATTAGAGTCAGAGCATCTCGGTGTCCATTCCACTTGAGGCCACAAACTCAGGGTCCCTCTCACATACCTGTATCTGAGAGAAGCCTCCTCTTGAGGTGCTTATGGAAAGTTGTTATTCCTCTTGAGTCGAAGACAGGGACTAAGCTCTCATCTCGAGTTCATTTGGGGTCCACGGAGACTTTCGTGTTGCTCCAGTGACCTCAGGATCCCTCTGGACTTGAGACAGTGATCTTGGGTTTTCTCTGGAGTGCCATCAAGGAAATCAAGGCTCCTTTCACGTTTGATGTGGAACACGGAATTGCTCTGCACGCAGTGCAGGGGAATCGGGCCTCATCTCGCGGCGAGGGGGAACTCTAATGGTTTTTCTCGAGTTGCGGCCGGAACCTGGGGTATATTCTCGAGTTACGACGGGGAGGGCCCTTCCAGACACGTGTTTCTTCAGCGAAGTGAGGACTCCTGCCTAGGTGTGAGGGACACCTCAGGATTCTCCTCGAATCTTGGCATCGCAATTGGGACGCGTCTCCACGTGAGGCGGGAGACCCAGTGTCCCTTCCCACGTGCCACAGGGATCCTGGGACTCCTATCCATTTTCAAGAGGAGTCAGGCATCGTCTCCTTTGGAAGCACTGAACTCCGCAGACCTCTGGAGTTTTCAGAGGATGTGAGGCCTCCAGTCGCGATGAGGCGGAGGACTAGGTCTTTCTCTGTGGTCTCCACAGGGGATTCAGACATCCCTTCATCTTGGGAGATGCAAGACGAGCCTGCATTCAATTCACTGCAGGGATATTCAGCCTTACTTCGAGTCAGAGCATCTCGGTGTCCATTCCACTTGAGGCCACAAACTCAGGGTCCCTCTCACATACCTGTAGCTGAGAGAAGCCTCCTCTTGAGGTGCTTGTGGAAAGGTGGTGTTCCTCTTGAGTCGAAGCCAGGGACTAAGCTCGCATCTCGAGTAGATTTGGGTTACACGGAGCCCTTTCGTGTTGCTCCAGTGACCTCAGGATCCCTCTAGACTTGAGCCAGTGATCTTGGGTTTTCTCTGCAGTGCCATCAAGGAAATCAAGGCTCCTTTCACGTTTGATGTGGAACACGGAATTGCTCTGCACGCTGTGCAGGGGAATCGGGCCTCTTCTCGCGGCGAGGGGGAAGTCTCATGGTTTTTCTCGAGTTGCGGCCGGAACCTGTGGTATATTCGCGAGTTACGACGGGGAGGGCCCTTCCAGACACGTGTTTGTTCAGCTACGTCAGGACTCCTGCCTAGGTACGAGGGACACCTCGGGATTCTCCTCGAGTCTTGGCATGGCAATTGAGACGCGTCTCCACGTGAGGCGGGAGACCTAGGGTACCATTCCACGTGCCACAGGGATCCTGGGTCTCCTATCCATTTTCAAGAGGAGTCAGGCATCATCTCCTTTGGAAGCATTGATCTCCGCAGACCTCTCGAGTTTTCAAAGGATGTGAGGCCTCCGGTCGCGATCAGGCCGAGGACTAGGTCTTTCTCTGTCGTCTCCACATGGGATTCAGACATCCCTTCGTCTTGGGAGATGCAAGACGAGCCTGCATTCAATTCACTGCAGGGATATCCGGCCTTACTTCGTGTCAGAGCATCTCGGTGTCCATTCCACTTGAGGCCACAAACTCAGGGTCCCTCTCACATACCTGTAGCTGAGAGAAGCCTCCTCTTGAGGTGCTTGTGGAAAGGTGGTGTTCCTCTTGAGTGGAAGCCAAGGACTAAGCTCTCATCTCGAGTTGATTTGGGGTCCACGGAGCCCTTTCGTGTTGGTCCATGACCTCAGGATCCCTCTAGACTTGACACAGTGATCTTGGGTTTTCTCTGGAGTGCCATTAAAGAAATCAAGGCTCCTTTCACGTTTAATGTGGAACACGGAATTGCTCGGCACGCAGTGCAGGGGAATCGGGCCTCATCTCGCGGCGAGGGGGAAGTCTCTTGGTTTTTCTCGAGTTGCGGCCGGATCCTGGGGTATATTCTCGAGTTACGACGGGGAGTGCCCTTCCAGACACGTGTTTGTTCAGCGACATCAGGACTCCTGCCTAGGTGCGAGGGACACCTCGGGATTCTCCTCGAGTTTTGGCATGGCAATTGGGACGCGTCTCCACGTGAGGCGTGAGACCCAGGGTCCCTTTCCACGTGCCACAGGGATCCTGGGACTCCTATCCATTTTCAAGTGGAGTCAGTCATCGTCTCCTTTGGAAGCATTGTTCTGCGCGGACCTCTCGAGTTTTCAAAGGATGTGAGGCCTCCGGTCGCGATGAGACGGAGAACTAGGTCTTTCTCTGTGGTCTCCACAGGGGATTCAGACATCCCTTCCTCTTGGGAGATGCAAGACGAGCCTGCATTCAATTCACTGCAGGGATATCCGGCCTTACTTCGAGTCAGAGCATCTCGGTGTCCATTCCACTTGAGGCCAAAAACTCAGGGTCCCTCTCACAGACCTGTAGCTGAGAGAAGCCTCCTCTTGGGGTGCTTGTGGAAACTTGGTATTCCTCTTGAGTCGAAGCCAGGGACTAAGCTCTCATCTCGAGTTGATTTGGGTTCCACGGAGCCCTTTCGGGTTGCTCCAGTGACCTCAGGATCCCTCTAGACTTGAGACAGTGATCTTGGGTTTTCTCTGGAGTGCCATCAAGGATATCAAGGCTCCTTTCACGTTTGATGTGGAACACGGAATTGCTCTGCACGCAGTGCAGGGGAATCGGGCCTCATCTCGCGGCGAGGGGGAAGTCTCATGGTTTTTCTCGAGTTGCGGCCGGAACCTGGGGTATATTCTCGAGTTACGACGGGGAGGGCCCTTCCAGACACGTGTTTGTTCAGCGACGTCAGGACTCCTGCCTAGGTGCGAGGGACACCTCGGGATTCTCGTCGAGTCTTGACATGGCAATTGGGACGCGTCTCCACGTGAGGCGGGAGACCCAGGTTCCCTTTCCACGTGCCACAGGGATCCTGGGACTCCTATCCATTTTCAAGAGGTGTCAGGCATCGTGTAATTTGGAAGCATTGATCTTCGCAGACCTCTCGAGTTTTCAAAGGATGTGAGGCGTCCGGTCGCGATGAGGCGGAGGACTAGGTCTTTCTCTGTGGTCTCCACAGGGGATTCAGACATCCCTTTGTCTTGGGAGATGCAAGACGAGCCTGCATTCAATTCACTTCAGGGATATCCGGTCTTACTTCGAGTCAGAGCATCTCGGTGTCCTTTCCACTTGAGGCCACAAACTCAGGGTCCCTCTCACATACCTGTTGCTGAGAGAAGCCTCCTCTTGAGGTGCTTGTGGAAAGTTGGTATTCCTCTAGAGTAGAAGCCAGGGACGAAGCTCTCATCTCGAGTTGATTTGGGGTCCACGGATCCCTTTCGTGTTGCTCCAGTGACATCAGGATCCCTCTAGACTTGAGACAGTGACTTTGGGTTTTCTCTGGATTGCCATCAAGGAAATCAAGGCTCCTTTCACGTTTGATGTGGAAAACGGAATTGCTCTGCACGCAGTGCAGGGGAATCGGGCCTCATCTCGCGGCGAGGGGGAAGTCTCATGGTTTTTCTCGAGTTGCAGCCGGGACCTGGGGTATATTCTCGAGTTACGACGGGGAGGGCCCTTCCAGACACGTGTTTGTTCAGCGACTTCAGGACTCCTGCCTAGGTGCGAGGGACACCTCGGGATTCTCCTCGAGTCTTGGCATGGCAATTGGGACGCGTATCCAACTGAGGCGGGAGACCCAGGGTCCCTTTCCACGTGCCACAGGGATCCTGGGACTCCTATCCATTTTCAAGAGGAATCAGGCATCGTCTCCTTTGGAAGCATTGATCTCTGCAGACCTCTCGAGTTTTCAAAGGATCTGAGACCTCCGGTCGCGATGAGGCGGAGGACTAGTACTTTCTCTGTCGTCTCCACAGGGGATTCAGACAACCCTTTGTCTTGGGAGATGCAAGACGAGCCTGCATTCAATTCACTGCAGGGATATCCGGCCTTACATCGAGTCAGAGCATCTCGGTGTCCATTCCACTTGAGGCCACAAACTCAGGGTCCCTCTCACATACCTGTAGCTGAGAGAAGCATCCTCTTGAGGTGCTTGTGGAAAGTTGGTATTCCTCTTGAGTCGAAGCCAGGGACTAAGCTCTCATCTCGAGTTGATTTGGGGTCCACGGAGCCCTTTCTTGTTGCTCCAGTGACCTCAGGATCCCTCTAGACTTGAGACAGTGATCTTGGGTATTCTCTGGAGTGCCATCAAGGAAATCAAGGCTCCTTTCACGTTTGATGTGGAACACGGAATTGTTCTGCACGCAGTGCAGTGGAATCGGGCCTCATCTCACGGCGAGGGGGAAGTCTCATGGTTTTTCTCGAGTTGCGGCCGGAACCTGGGGTATATTCTCGAGTTACGACGGGGAGGGCCCTTCCAGACACGTGTTTGTTCAGCGAGGTCAGGACTACTGCCTAGGTGCGAGGGACATCTCGGGATTCTCCTCGAGTCTTGGCATGGCAATTGGGACGCGTCTCCACGTGAGGCGGGAGACCCAGGGTCCCTTTCCACGTGCCACAGGGATCCTGGGACTCCTATCCATTTTCAAGAGGAGTCAGGCATCGTCTCCTTTGGAAGCATTGATCTCCGCGGACCTCTCGAGTTTTCAAAGGATGTGAGGCCTCCGGTCGCGATGAAGCGGAGGACTAGATCTTTCTCTGTGGTCTCCCCAGGGGATTCAGACATCCCTTCGTCTTGGGAGATGCAAGACGAGCCTGGATTCAATTCACTGTAGGGATATCCGGCCTTGCTTCGAGTCAGAGCATCTCGGTGTCCATTCCAATTGAGGCCACAAACTCAGGGTCCCTCTCACATACCTGTAGCTGAGAGAAGCCTCCTCTTGAGGTGCTTGTCGAAAGTAGGTATTCCTCTTGAGTCGAAGCCAGGGACTAAGCTCTCATCTCGAGTTGATTTGGGGTCCACGGAGCCCTTTCGTGTTGCTCCAGTGACCTCAGGATCCCTCTAGACTTGAGACAGTGATCTTGGGTTTTCTCTGGAGTGCCATCAAGGAAATCAAGGCTCCTTTCACGTTTGATGTGGAACACGGAATTGCTCTGCACGCAGTGCAGGGGAATCGGGCCTCATCTCGCGGCGAGGGGGAAGTCTCATGGTTTTTCTCGAGTTGCGGCCGGAACCTGGGGTATATTCTCGAGTTACGACGGGGAGGGCCCTTCCAGACACGTGTTTGTTCAGCGACGTCAGGACTCCTGCCTAGGTGCGAGGGACACCTCGGGATTCTCCTCGAGTCTTGACATGGCAATTGGGACGCGTCTCCACGTGAGGTGGGAGACGCATGGTCCCTTTTCACGTGCCACAGGGATCCTGGGACTCCTATCCATTTGCAAGAGGAGTCAGGCATCGTCTCCTTTGGAAGCATTGATCTCCGCGGACCTCTCGAGTTTTCAAAGGGTGTGAGGCCTCCGGTCGCGATTAGGCGGAGGACTAGGTCTTTTTCTGTGGTCTACACAGGGGATTCAGACATCCCTTCATCTTGGGAGATGCAAGATGAGCCTGCATTCAATTCACTGCAGGGATATCCGGCCTTACTTCTAGTCAGAGCATCTCGGTGTCCATTCCACTTGAGGCCACAAACTCAGGGTCATGCTCACATACCTGTAGCTGAGACAAGCCTCCTCTTGAGGTGCTTGTGGAAAGTTGGTATTCCTCTTGAGTCGAAGCCAGGGACTAAGCTCTCATCTCGAGTTGATTTGGGGTCCACGGAGCCCTTTCGTGTTGCTCCAGTGACCTCAGGATTCCTCTAGACTTGAGACAGTGATCTTGGGTTTTCTCTGGAGTGCCATCAAGGAAATCAAGGCTCCTTTCACGTTTGATGTGGAACACGGAATTGCTCTGCACGCAGTGCAGGGGAATCGGGCCTCATCTCGCGGCGAGGGGGAAGTCTCATGGTTTTTCTCGAGTTGCGGCCGGAACCTGGGGTATATTCCTGAGTTACTACGGGGAGGGCCCTTCCAGACACGTGTTTGTTCAGCGACGTCAGCACACCTGCGTAGGTGGGATGGACACCTCGGGATTCTCCTCGAGTCTTGGCATGCAATTAGGACGCATCTCCACGTGAGGCGGGAGACCCAGGTTCCCTTTCCACGTGCCACAGGGATCCTGGGACTCCTATCCATTTTCAAGAGGAGGCAGGCATCGTCTCCTTTGGAAGCATTGATCTCCGCGGACCTCTCGAGTTTTCAAAGGATGTGAGGCCTCCGGTCGCGATGAAGCGGAGGACTAGGTCTTTCTCTGTGGCCTCCACAGGGGAATAAGACATCCCTTTGTCTTGGGAGATGCAAGACGAGCCTGCATTCAATTCACTGCAGGGATATCCGGCCTTACGTCGAGTCAGAGCATCTCGGTGTCCATTCCACTTGAGGCCACAAACTCAGGGTCCCTCTCACATACCTGTAGCTGAGACAAGCCTCCTCTTGAGGTGCTTGTGGAAAGTTGGTATTCCTCTTGAGTCGAAGCCAGGGACTAAGCTCTCATCTCGAGTTGATTTGGGGTCCACGGAGCCCTTTCGTGTTGCTCCAGTGACCTCAGGATCCCTCTAGACTTCAGACAGTGATCTTGGGTTTTCTCTGGAGTGCCATCAAGGAAATCAAGGCTCCTTTCACGTTTGATGTGGAACACGGAATTGCTCTGCACGCAGTGCAGGGGAATCAGGCCTCATCTCGCGGCGAGGGGGAAGTCTCATGGTTTTTCTCGAGTTGCGGCCGGAACCTGGGGTATATTCTCGAGTTACGACGGGGAGGGCCCTTCCAGACACGTGTTTGTTCAGCGACGTCAGACCTCCTGCCTAGGTGCGAGGGACACCTCGGGATTCTCCTCGAGTCTTGGCATGGCAATTGGGATGCGTCTCCACGTGAGGCGGGAGACCCAGGGTCCCTTTTCACGTGCCACAGGGATCCTGGGACTCCTATGCATTTTCAAGAGGAGTCAGGCATCGTCTCCTTTGGAAGCATTGATCTCTGCAGACCTCTCGAGTTTTCAAAGGATGTGAGGACTCCGGTCACGATGAGTGGGAGGACTAGGTCTTTCTCTGTGGTCTCCACTGGGGATTCAGACATCCCTTCGTCTTGGGAGATGCAAGACGAGCCTGCATTCAATTCACTGCAGGGATATCCGGCCTTACTTCGAGTCAGAGCATCTCGGTTTCCATTCCACTTGAGGCCACAAACTCAGGGTCCCTCTCACAAACCTGTAGTTGAGAGAAGCCTCCTCTTGAGGTGCTTGTGGAAAGTTGGTATTCCTCTTGAGTCGATGTCAGGGACTAAGCTCTCATCTCGAGTTGATTTGGGGTCCACGGAGCCCTTTCGTGTTGCTCCAGTGACCTCAGGATCCCTCTAGACTTGAGACAGTGAACCTGGGTTTTCTCTGGAGTGCCATCAAGGAAATCAAGGCTCCTTTCACGTTTGATGTGGAACACGGAATTGCTCTGCATGCACTGCAGGCGAATCGGGGCTCAACTCGCGGCGAGCGGGAATTCTCATGGTTTTTCTCGAGTTGCGGCTGGAACCTGGGGTATATTCTCAAGTTACAACGGGGAGGGCCCTTCCAGACACGTGTTTGTTCAGCGACGTCAGGACTCCTTCCTAGGTGCAAGGGACATCTCGGGATTCTCCTCGAGTCTTGGCATGGCAATTGGGACGCGTCTCCACGTGAGGCGGGAGACCCAGGGTCCCTTTCCATGTGCCACAGGGATCCTGGGACTCCTATCCATTTTCAAGAGGAGCCAGGCATCGTCTCCTTTGGAAGCATTGATCTCCGCGGACCTCTCGAATTTTCAAAAGATGTGAGGCCTCCGGTCGCGATGAGGCGGAAAATTAGGTCTATCTCTGTGGTCTCCACAGGGGATTCAAACATCCCTTCGTCTTGGGAGATGCAAGACGAGCCTGCATTCAATTTCTGCAGGGATATCCGGCCTTACTTCGAGTCAGAGCATCTCGGTGTCCATTCCACTTGAGGCCACACATATAGGGTCCCTCTCACATACCTGTAGCTGAGAGAAGCCTCCTCTTGAGGTGCTTGTGGAAACTTGGTATTCCTCTTGAGTCGAAGCCAGGGACTAAGCTCTCATCTCGAGTTGATTTGGGGTCCACGGAGCCCTTTTGTATTGCTCCAGTGACCTCAGGATCCCTCTAGACTTGAGACAGTGATCTTGGGTTTTCTCTGGAGTGCCATCAAGGAAATCAAGGCTCCGTTCACGTTTGATGTGGAACGCGGAATTGCTCTGCACGCAGTGCAGGGGAATCGGGCCTCATCTCGCGGCGAGGGGGAAGTCTCATGGTTTTTTTCGAGTTGCGGCCGGAACCAGGGGTATATTCTCGAGTTACGACGGGGAGGGCCCTTCCAGACACGTGTTTGTTCAGCGACGTCAGGACTCCTGCCTAGGTGCGAGGGACCCCTCGGGATTCTCCTTGAGTCTTGGCATGGCAATTTGGAGGCGTCTCCACGTGAGGCGGGAGACCCAGGGTCCCTTTCCACGTGCCACAGGGATCCTGGGACTCCTATCCATTTTCAAGAGGAGTCAGGCATCGTCTCCTTTGGAAGCATTGATCTCCGCGGACCTCTCGAGTTTTCAAAGGATGTGAGGCCTCGGGTCGCGATGAGGCGGAGAACTCGGTCTTTCTCTGTGGTCTCCACAGGGGATTCAGACATCCCTTCGTCTTGGGAGATGCAAGACGAGCCTGCATTCAATTCCCTGCAGGGATATCCGGCCTTACTTCGAGTCAGAGCATCTCGGTGTCCATTCCACTTGAGGCCACAAACTCAGGGTCCCTCTCACATACCTGTAGCTGAGAGAAGCCTCCTCTTGAGGTGCTTGTGGAAAGTTGGTATTCCTCTTGAGTCGAAGCCAGGGACTAAGCTCTCATCTCGAGTTGATTTGGGGTCCACGGAGCCCTTTCCTTTTGCTCCAGTGACCTCATGATCCCTCTAGACTTGAGATAGTGATCTTGGGTTTTCTCTGGAGTGCCATCAAGGAAATCAAGGCTCCTTTCACGTTTGATGTGGAACACGGAATTGCTCTGCACGCAGTGCAGGTGAATCGGGCCTTATCTCGCGGCGAATGGGAAGTCTCATGGTTTTTCTCGAGTTGCGGCCGGACCTGGGGTATATTCTCGAGTTACGACGGGGAGGGCCCTTCCAGACACGTGTTTGTTCAGCGACGTCAGGACTTCTGCCTAGGTGCGAGGGACACCTCGGGATTCTCCTCGAGTCTTGGCATGGCAATTGGGACGCGTCTCCACGTGAGGCGGGAGACCCAGGGTCCCTTTCCACGTGCCACAGGGATCCTGGGACTCCTATCCACTTTCAAGACGAGTCAGGCATCGTCTCCTTTGGAAGCATTGATCTCCTCGGACCTCTCGAGTTTTCAAAGATCTGAGGCCTCCGTTGGCGTTGAGGCGGAGGACTAGGTCTTTCTCTGTGGTCTCCACAGGGGATTCAGACATCCCTTCGTCTTGGGAGATGCAAGACGAGCCTGCATTCAATTCACTGCAGGGATATCCGGCCTTACTTCGAGTCAGAGCATCTCGGTGTCCATTCCACTTGAGGCCACAAACTCAGGGTCCCTCTCACATACCTGTAGCTGAGAGAAGCCTCCTCTTGAGGTGCTTGTGGAAAGTTGGTATTCCTCTTGAGTCGAAGCCAGGGACTAAGCTCTCATCTCGAGTTGATTGGGGGTCCACGGAGGCCTTTCCTGTTGCTCCAGTGACCTCAGGATCCCTCTAGACTTGAGACAGTGATCTTGGGTTTTCTCTGGAGTGCCATCAAGGAAATCAAGGCTACTTTCACGATTTATGTGGAACACGGAATTGCTCTGCACGCAGTGCAGGGGAATCGGGCCTCATCTCTCGGCGAGGGCGAAGTCTCATGGTTTTTCTCAAGTTGCGGCCAGAACCTGGGGTATATTCTCGAGTTACGACAGGGAGGGCCCTTCCAGACACGTGTTTTTTCAGCGACGTCAGGACTCCTGCCTAGGTGCGAGGGACTCCTCGGGATTCTCCTCGAGTCTTGGCATGGCAATTGGGACGTGTCTCCAAGTGAGGCGGGAGACCCAGGGTCCCTTTCCACGTGCCACAGGGATCCTGGGACTCCTATCCATTTTCGAGAGGAGTCAGGCATCGTCGCCTTTGGAAGCATTGATCTCCGCGGAACTCTCGAGTTTTCAAAGGACGTGAGGCCTCCGGTCGCGATGAGGCGGAGAACTAGGTCTTTCTCTGTGGTCTCCACAGGGGATTCAGACATCCCTTCGTCTTGGGAGATGCAAGACGAGCCTGCATTCAATTCACTGCAGGGATATCCGGCCTTACTTCGAGTCAGAGCATCTCGGTGTCCATTGCACTTGAGGCCACAAACTCAGGGTCCCTCTCACATACCTGTAGCTGAGAGAAGCCTCCTCTTGAGGTGCTTGTGGAAAGTTGGTATTCCTCTTGAGTCGAAGCCAGGGACTAAGCTCTCATCTCGAGTTGATTTGGGGTCCACTGAGCCCTTTCGTGTTGCTAAAGTGACCTCAGGATCCTTCTAGACTTGAGACAGTGATCTTGAGTTTTCTCTGGAATGCCATCAAGGAAATCAAGGCTCCTTTCAAGTTTGATGTGGAAAACGGAATTGCTCTGCACGCAGTGCAGGGGAATCGGGCCTCATCTCGCGGCGAGGGGGAAGTCTCATGGTTTTTCTCGATTTGCGGCCGGAACCTGGGGTATATTCTCGAGTTACGAGGGGGAGGGCCCTTCCAGACACGTGTTTGTTCAGCGACTTCAGGACTCCTGCCTAGGTGCGAGGGACACCTCGGGATTCTCCTCGAGTCTTGGTATGGCAATTGGGACGCGTATCCACCTGAGGCGGGAGACCCAGGGTCCCTTTCCACGTGCCACAGGGATCCTGGGACTCCTATCCATTTTCAAGAGGAATCAGGCATCGTCTCCTTTGGAAGCATTGATCTCTGCAGACCTCTCGAGTTTTCAAAGGATCTGAGACCTCCGGTCGCGATGAGGCGGAGGACTAGTACTTTCTCTGTCGTCTCCACAGGGGATTCAGACAACCCTTTGTCTTGGGAGATGCAAGACGAGCCTGCATTCAATTCACTGCAGGGATATCCGGCCTTACATCGAGTCAGAGCATCTCGGTGTCCATTCCACTTGAGGCCACAAAATCAGGGTCCCTCTCACATACCTGTAGCTGAGAGAAGCCTCCTCTTGAGTTGCTTGTGAAAAGTTGGTATTCCTCTTGAGTCGAAGCCAGGGACTAAGCTCTCATCTCGAGTTGATTTGGGGTCCACGGAGCCCTTTCTTGTTGCTCCAGTGACCTCAGGATCCCTCTAGACTTGAGACAGTGATCTTGGGTATTCTCTGGATTGCCATCAAGGAAATCAAGGCTCCTTTCACGTTTGATGTGGAACACGGAATTGTTCTGCACGCAGTGCAGTGGAATCGGGCCTCATCTCACGGCGAGGGGGAAGTCTCATGGTTTTTCTCGAGTTGCGGCCGGAACCTGGGGTATATTCTCGAGTTACGACGGGGAGGGCCCTTCCAGACACGTGTTTGTTCAGCGAGGTCAGGACTACTGCCTAGGTGCGAGGGACATCTCGGGATTCTCCTCGAGTCTTGGCATGGCAATTGGGACGCGTCTCCACGTGAGGCGGGAGACCCAGGGTCCCTTTCCACGTGCCACAGGGATCCTGGGACTCCTATCCATTTTCAAGAGGAGTCAGGCATCGTCTCCTTTGGAAGCATTGATCTCCGCGGACCTCTCGAGTTTTCAAAGGATGTGAGGCCTCCGGTCGCGATGAAGCGGAGGACTAGATCTTTCTCTGTGGTCTCCACAGGGGATTCAGACATCCCTTCGTCTTGGGAGATGCAAGACGAGCCTGGATTCAATTCACTGTAGGGATATCCGGCCTTGCTTCGAGTCAGAGCATCTCGGTGTCCATTCCAATTGAGGCGACAAACTCAGGGTCCCTCTCACATACCTGTAGCTGAGAGAAGCCTCCTCTTGAGGTGCTTGTCGAAAGTAGGTATTCCTCTTGAGTCGAAGCCAGGGACTAAGCTCTCATCTCGAGTTGATTTGGGGTCCACGGAGCCCTTTCATGTTGCTCCAGTGACCTCAGGATCCCTCTAGACTTGAGACAGTGATCTTGGGTTTTCTCTGGAGTGCCATCAAGGAAATCAAGGCTCCTTTCACGTTTGATTTGGAACACGGAATTGCTCTGCACGCAGTGCAGGGGAATCGGGCCTCATCTCGCGGCGAGGGGGAAGTCTCATTGTTTTTCTCGAGTTGCGGCCGGAACCTGGGGTATATTCTCGAGTTACGACGGGGAGGGCCCTTCCAGACACGTGTTTGTTCAGCGACGTCAGGACTCCTGCCTAGGTGCGAGGGACACCTCGGGATTCTCCTCGAGTCTTGGCATGGCAATTGGGACGCGTCTCCACGTGAGGTGGGAGACGCAGGGTCCCTTTTCACGTGCCACAGGGATCCTGGGACTCCTATCCATTTGCAAGAGGAGTCAGGCATCGTCTCCTTTGGAAGCATTGATCTCCGCGGACCTCTCGAGTTTTCAAAGGGTGTGAGGCCTCCGGTCACGATTAGGCGGAGGACTAGGTGTTTTTCTGTGGTCTCCACAGGGGATTCAGACATCCCTTCATCTTGGGAGATGCAAGATGAGCCTGCATTCAATTCACTGCAGGGATATCCGGCCTTACTTCTAGTCAGAGCATCTCGGTGTCCATTCCACTTGAGGCCACAAACTCAGGTTCCCGCTCACATACCTGTAGCTGAGACAAGGCTCCTCTTGAGGTGCTTGTGGAAAGTTGGTATTCCTCTTGAGTCTAAGCCAGGGACTAAGCTCTCATCTCGAGTTGATTTGGGGTCCACGGAGACCTTTCATGTTGCTCCAGTGACGTCAGGATCCCTCTAGACTTGAGACAGTGATCTTGGGTTTTCTCTGGAGTGCCATCAAGGAAATCAAGGCTCCTTTCACGTTTGATGTGGAACACGCTATTGCTCTGCATGCAGTGCAGGGGAATCGGGCCTCATCTCGCGGCGAGGGGGAAGTCTCATGGTTTTTCTCGAGTTGCGGCCGGAACCTGGGGTATATTCTCGAGTTACGACGGGGAGGGCCCTTCCAGACACGTGTTTGTTCAGCGACGTCAGGACTCCTGCCTAGGTGCGAGGGACACCTCGGGATTCTCCTCGAGTCTTGGCATGGCAATTGGGACGTGTCTCCAAGTGAGGCGGGAGACCCAGGGTCCCTTTCCACGTACCACAGGGATCCTGGGACTCCTATCCATTTTCAAGAGGAGGCAGGCATAGTCTCCTTTGGAAGCATTGATCTCCGCGGATCTCTCGAGTTTTCAAAGGATGTGAGGCCTCCGGTCACGTTGAGGCGGAGGACTAGGTCTTTCTCTGTGGTCTCCACAGGGGATTCAGACAACCCTTCGTCTTGGGAGATGCAAGACGAGCCTGCATTCAATTCACTGCAGGCATATCCGGCCTTACTTCGAGTCAGAGCATCTCGGTGTCCATTCCAATTGAGGCCACAAACTCAGGGTCCCTCTCACATACCTGTAGCTGAGATAAGCCTCCTCTTGAGGTGCTTGTGGAAAGTTGGTATTCCTCTTGAGTCGAAGCCAGGGACTAAGCTCTCATCTCGAGTTGATTTGGGGTCCACGGAGCCCTTTCGTGTTGCTCCAGTGACCTCAGGATCCCTCTAGACTTGAGACAGTGATCTTGGGTTTTCTCTGGAGTGCCATCAAGGAAATCAAGGCTCCTTTCACGTTTGATGTGGAACACGGAATTGCTCTGCACGCAGTGCAGGGGAATCAGGCCTCATCTCGCGGCGAGGGGGAAGTCTCATGGTTTTTCTCGAGTTGCGGCCGGAACCTGGGGTATATTCTCGAGTTACGACGGGGAGGGCCCTTCCAGACACGTGTTTGTTCAGCGACGTCAGCACACCTGCGTAGGTGGGATGGACACCTCGGGATTCTCCTCGAGTCTTGGCATGGCAATTGGGACGCATCTCCACGTGAGGCGGGAGACCCAGGTTCCCTTTCCACGTGCCACAGGGATCCTGGGACTCCTATCCATTTTCAAGAGGAGGCAGGCATCGTCTCCTTTGGAAGCATTGATCTCCGCGGACCTCTCGAGTTTTCAAAGGATGTGAGGCGTCCGGTCGCGATGAAGCGGAGGACTAGGTCTTTCTCTGTGGCCTCCACAGGGGAATAAGACATCCCTTTGTCTTGGGAGATGCAAGACGAGCCTGCATTCAATTCACTGCAGGGATATCCGGCCTTACGTCGAGTCAGAGCATCTCGGTGTCCATTCCACTTGAGGCCACAAACTCAGGGTCCCTCTCACATACCTGTAGCTGAGACAAGCCTCCTCTTGAGGTGCTTGTGGAAAGTTGGTATTCCTCTTGAGTCGAAGCCAGGGACTAAGCTCTCATCTCGAGTTGATTTGGGGTCCACGGAGCCCTTTCGTGTTGCTCCAGTGACCTCAGGATCCCTCTAGACTTCAGACAGTGATCTTGGGTTTTCTCTGGAGTGCCATCAAGGAAATCAAGGCCCCTTTCACGTTTGATGTGGAACACGGAATTGCTCTGCACGCAGTGCAGGGGAATCAGGCCTCATCTCGCGGCGAGGGGGAAGTCTCATTGTTTTTCTCGAGTTGCGGCCGGAACGTGGGGTATATTCTCGAGTTACGACGGGGAGGGCCCTTCCAGACACGTGTTTGTTGAGCGACGTCAGGCCTCCTGCCTAGGTGCGAGGGACACCTCGGGATTCTCCTCGAGTCTTGGCATGGCAATTGGGATGCGTCTCCACGTGAGGCGGGAGACCCAGGGTCCCTTTTCACTTGCCACAGGGATCCTGGGACTCCTATGCATTTTCAAGAGGAGTCAGGCATCGTCTCCTTTGGAAGCATTGATCTCTGCAGACCTCTCGAGTTTTCAAAGGATGTGAGGACTCCGGTCACGATGAGTGGGAGGACTAGGTCTTTCTCTGTGGTCTCCACTGGGGATTCAGACATCCCTTCGTCTTGGGAGATGCAAGACGAGCCTGCATTCAATTGACTGCAGGGATATCCGGCCTTACTTCGAGTCAGAGCATCTCGGTTTCCATTCCACTTGAGGCCACAAACTTAGGGTTCCTCTCACAAACCTGTAGTTGAGAGAAGCCTCCTCTTGAGGTGCTTGTGGAAAGTTGGTATTCCTCTTGAGTCGAAGTCAGGGACTAAGCTCTCATCTCGAGTTGATTTGGGGTCCACGGAGCCCTTTTGTATTGCTCCAGTGACCTCAGGATCCCTCTAGACTTGAGACAGTGATCTTGGGTTTTCTCTGGAGTGCCATCAAGGAAATCAAGGCTCCGTTCACGTTTGATGTGGAACGCGGAATTGCTCTGCACGCAGTGCAGGGGAATCGGGCCTCATCTCGCGGCGAGGGGGAAGTCTCATGGTTTTTTTCGAGTTGCGGCCGGAACCAGGGGTATATTCTCGAGTTACGACGGGGAGGGCCCTTCCAGACACGTGTTTGTTCAGCGACGTCAGGACTCCTGCCTAGGTGCGAGGGACCCCTCGGGATTCTCCTTGAGTCTTGGCATGGCAATTTGGAGGCGTCTCCACGTGAGGCGGGAGACCCAGGGTCCCTTTCCACGTGCCACAGGGATCCTGGGACTCCTATCCATTTTCAAGAGGAGTCAGGCATCGTCTCCTTTGGAAGCATTGATCTCCGCGGACCTCTCGAGTTTTCAAAGGATGTGAGGCCTCGGGTCGCGATGAGGCGGAGAACTCGGTCTTTCTCTGTGGTCTCCACAGGGGATTCAGACATCCCTTCGTCTTGGGAGATGCAAGACGAGCCTGCATTCAATTCCCTGCAGGGATATCCGGCCTTACTTCGAGTCAGAGCATCTCGGTGTCCATTCCACTTGAGGCCACAAACTCAGGGTCCCTCTCACATACCTGTAGCTGAGAGAAGCCTCCTCTTGAGGTGCTTGTGGAAAGTTGGTATTCCTCTTGAGTCGAAGCCAGGGACTAAGCTCTCATCTCGAGTTGATTTGGGGTCCACGGAGCCCTTTCCTTTTGCTCCAGTGACCTCATGATCCCTCTAGACTTGAGATAGTGATCTTGGGTTTTCTCTGGAGTGCCATCAAGGAAATCAAGGCTCCTTTCACGTTTGATGTGGAACACGGAATTGCTCTGCACGCAGTGCAGGTGAATCGGGCCTTATCTCGCGGCGAATGGGAAGTCTCATGGTTTTTCTCGAGTTGCGGCCGGACCTGGGGTATATTCTCGAGTTACGACGGGGAGGGCCCTTCCAGACACGTGTTTGTTCAGCGACGTCAGGACTTCTGCCTAGGTGCGAGGGACACCTCGGGATTCTCCTCGAGTCTTGGCATGGCAATTGGGACGCGTCTCCACGTGAGGCGGGAGACCCAGGGTCCCTTTCCACGTGCCACAGGGATCCTGGGACTCCTATCCACTTTCAAGACGAGTCAGGCATCGTCTCCTTTGGAAGCATTGATCTCCTCGGACCTCTCGAGTTTTCAAAGATCTGAGGCCTCCGTTGGCGTTGAGGCGGAGGACTAGGTCTTTCTCTGTGGTCTCCACAGGGGATTCAGACATCCCTTCGTCTTGGGAGATGCAAGACGAGCCTGCATTCAATTCACTGCAGGGATATCCGGCCTTACTTCGAGTCAGAGCATCTCGGTGTCCATTCCACTTGAGGCCACAAACTCAGGGTCCCTCTCACATACCTGTAGCTGAGAGAAGCCTCCTCTTGAGGTGCTTGTGGAAAGTTGGTATTCCTCTTGAGTCGAAGCCAGGGACTAAGCTCTCATCTCGAGTTGATTGGGGGTCCACGGAGCCCTTTCCTGTTGCTCCAGTGACCTCAGGATCCCTCTAGACTTGAGACAGTGATCTTGGGTTTTCTCTGGAGTGCCATCAAGGAAATCAAGGCTACTTTCACGATTTATGTGGAACACGGAATTGCTCTGCACGCAGTGCAGGGGAATCGGGCCTCATCTCTCGGCGAGGGCGAAGTCTCATGGTTTTTCTCAAGTTGCGGCCAGAACCTGGGGTATATTCTCGAGTTACGACAGGGAGGGCCCTTCCAGACACGTGTTTTTTCAGCGACGTCAGGACTCCTGCCTAGGTGCGAGGGACTCCTCGGGATTCTCCTCGAGTCTTGGCATGGCAATTGGGACGTGTCTCCAAGTGAGGCGGGAGACCCAGGGTCCCTTTCCACGTGCCACAGGGATCCTGGGACTCCTATCCATTTTCGAGAGGAGTCAGGCATCGTCGCCTTTGGAAGCATTGATCTCCGCGGAACTCTCGAGTTTTCAAAGGACGTGAGGCCTCCGGTCGCGATGAGGCGGAGAACTAGGTCTTTCTCTGTGGTCTCCACAGGGGATTCAGACATCCCTTCGTCTTGGGAGATGCAAGACGAGCCTGCATTCAATTCACTGCAGGGATATCCGGCCTTACTTCGAGTCAGAGCATCTCGGTGTCCATTGCACTTGAGGCCACAAACTCAGGGTCCCTCTCACATACCTGTAGCTGAGAGAAGCCTCCTCTTGAGGTGCTTGTGGAAAGTTGGTATTCCTCTTGAGTCGAAGCCAGGGACTAAGCTCTCATCTCGAGTTGATTTGGGGTCCACTGAGCCCTTTCGTGTTGCTAAAGTGACCTCAGGATCCTTCTAGACTTGAGACAGTGATCTTGAGTTTTGTCTGGAATGCCATCAAGGAAATCAAGGCTCCTTTCAAGTTTGATGTGGAAAACGGAATTGCTCTGCACGCAGTGCAGGGGAATCGGGCCTCATCTCGCGGCGAGGGGGAAGTCTCATGGTTTTTCTCGATTTTCGGCCGGAACCTGGGGTATATTCTCGAGTTACGAGGGGGAGGGCCCTTCCAGACACGTGTTTGTTCAGCGACTTCAGGACTCCTGCCTAGGTGCGAGGGACACCTCGGGATTCTCCTCGAGTCTTGGTATGGCAATTGGGACGCGTATCCACCTGAGGCGGGAGACCCAGGGTCCCTTTCCACGTGCCACAGGGATCCTGGGACTCCTATCCATTTTCAAGAGGAATCAGGCATCGTCTCCTTTGGAAGCATTGATCTCTGCAGACCTCTCGAGTTTTCAAAGGATCTGAGACCTCCGGTCGCGATGAGGCGGAGGACTAGTACTTTCTCTGTCGTCTCCACAGGGGATTCAGACAACCCTTTGTCTTGGGAGATGCAAGACGAGCCTGCATTCAATTCACTGCAGGGATATCCGGCCTTACATCGAGTCAGAGCATCTCGGTGTCCATTCCACTTGAGGCCACAAAATCAGGGTCCCTCTCACATACCTGTAGCTGAGAGAAGCCTCCTCTTGAGTTGCTTGTGAAAAGTTGGTATTCCTCTTGAGTCGAAGCCAGGGACTAAGCTCTCATCTCGAGTTGATTTGGGGTCCACGGAGACCTTTCATGTTGCTCCAGTGACCTCAGGATCCCTCTAGACTTGAGACAGTGATCTTGGGTATTCTCTGGATTGCCATCAAGGAAATCAAGGCTCCTTTCACGTTTGATGTGGAACACGGAATTGTTCTGCACGCAGTGCAGTGGAATCGGGCCTCATCTCACGGCGAGGGGGAAGTCTCATGGTTTTTCTCGAGTTGCGGCCGGAACCTGGGGTATATTCTCGAGTTACGACGGGGAGGGCCCTTCCAGACACGTGTTTGTTCAGCGAGGTCAGGACTACTGCCTAGGTGCGAGGGACATCTCGGGATTCTCCTCGAGTCTTGGCATGGCAATTGGGACGCGTCTCCACGTGAGGCGGGAGACCCAGGGTCCCTTTCCACGTGCCACAGGGATCCTGGGACTCCTATCCATTTTCAAGAGGAGTCAGGCATCGTCTCCTTTGGAAGCATTGATCTCCGCGGACCTCTCGAGTTTTCAAAGGATGTGAGGCCTCCGGTCGCGATGAAGCGGAGGACTAGATCTTTCTCTGTGGTCTCCACAGGGGATTCAGACATCCCTTCGTCTTGGGAGATGCAAGACGAGCCTGGATTCAATTCACTGTAGGGATATCCGGCCTTGCTTCGAGTCAGAGCATCTCGGTGTCCATTCCAATTGAGGCGACAAACTCAGGGTCCCTCTCACATACCTGTAGCTGAGAGAAGCCTCCTCTTGAGGTGCTTGTCGAAAGTAGGTATTCCTCTTGAGTCGAAGCCAGGGACTAAGCTCTCATCTCGAGTTGATTTGGGGTCCACGGAGCCCTTTCATGTTGCTCCAGTGACCTCAGGATCCCTCTAGACTTGAGACAGTGATCTTGGGTTTTCTCTGGAGTGCCATCAAGGAAATCAAGGCTCCTTTCACGTTTGATTTGGAACACGGAATTGCTCTGCACGCAGTGCAGGGGAATCGGGCCTCATCTCGCGGCGAGGGGGAAGTCTCATTGTTTTTCTCGAGTTGCGGCCGGAACCTGGGGTATATTCTCGAGTTACGACGGGGAGGGCCCTTCCAGACACGTGTTTGTTCAGCGACGTCAGGACTCCTGCCTAGGTGCGAGGGACACCTCGGGATTCTCCTCGAGTCTTGGCATGGCAATTGGGACGCGTCTCCACGTGAGGTGGGAGACGCAGGGTCCCTTTTCACGTGCCACAGGGATCCTGGGACTCCTATCCATTTGCAAGAGGAGTCAGGCATCGTCTCCTTTGGAAGCATTGATCTCCGCGGACCTCTCGAGTTTTCAAAGGGTGTGAGGCCTCCGGTCACGATTAGGCGGAGGACTAGGTGTTTTTCTGTGGTCTCCACAGGGGATTCAGACATCCCTTCATCTTGGGAGATGCAAGATGAGCCTGCATTCAATTCACTGCAGGGATATCCGGCCTTACTTCTTGTCAGAGCATCTCGGTGTCCATTCCACTTGAGGCCACAAACTCAGGTTCCCGCTCACATACCTGTAGCTGAGACAAGGCTCCTCTTGAGGTGCTTGTGGAAAGTTGGTATTCCTCTTGAGTCTAAGCCAGGGACTAAGCTCTCATCTCGAGTTGATTTGGGGTCCACGGAGACCTTTCATGTTGCTCCAGTGACGTCAGGATCCCTCTAGACTTGAGACAGTGATCTTGGGTTTTCTCTGGAGTGCCATCAAGGAAATCAAGGCTCCTTTCACGTTTGATGTGGAACACGCTATTGCTCTGCATGCAGTGCAGGGGAATCGGGCCTCATCTCGCGGCGAGGGGGAAGTCTCATGGTTTTTCTCGAGTTGCGGCCGGAACCTGGGGTATATTCTCGAGTTACGACGGGGAGGGCCCTTCCAGACACGTGTTTGTTCAGCGACGTCAGGACTCCTGCCTAGGTGCGAGGGACACCTCGGGATTCTCCTCGAGTCTTGGCATGGCAATTGGGACGTGTCTCCAAGTGAGGCGGGAGACCCAGGGTCCCTTTCCACGTACCACAGGGATCCTGGGACTCCTATCCATTTTCAAGAGGAGGCAGGCATAGTCTCCTTTGGAAGCATTGATCTCCGCGGATCTCTCGAGTTTTCAAAGGATGTGAGGCCTCCGGTCACGTTGAGGCGGAGGACTAGGTCTTTCTCTGTGGTCTCCACAGGGGATTCAGACAACCCTTCGTCTTGGGAGATGCAAGACGAGCCTGCATTCAATTCACTGCAGGCATATCCGGCCTTACTTCGAGTCAGAGCATCTCGGTGTCCATTCCAATTGAGGCCACAAACTCAGGGTCCCTCTCACATACCTGTAGCTGAGATAAGCCTCCTCTTGAGGTGCTTGTGGAAAGTTGGTATTCCTCTTGAGTCGAAGCCAGGGACTAAGCTCTCATCTCGAGTTGATTTGGGGTCCACGGAGCCCTTTCGTGTTGCTCCAGTGACCTCAGGATCCCTCTAGACTTGAGACAGTGATCTTGGGTTTTCTCTGGAGTGCCATCAAGGAAATCAAGGCTCCTTTCACGTTTGATGTGGAACACGGAATTGCTCTGCACGCAGTGCAGGGGAATCAGGCCTCATCTCGCGGCGAGGGGGAAGTCTCATGGTTTTTCTCGAGTTGCGGCCGGAACCTGGGGTATATTCTCGAGTTACGACGGGGAGGGCCCTTCCAGACACGTGTTTGTTCAGCGACGTCAGCACACCTGCGTAGGTGGGATGGACACCTCGGGATTCTCCTCGAGTCTTGGCATGGCAATTGGGACGCATCTCCACGTGAGGCGGGAGACCCAGGTTCCCTTTCCACGTGCCACAGGGATCCTGGGACTCCTATCCATTTTCAAGAGGAGGCAGGCATCGTCTCCTTTGGAAGCATTGATCTCCGCGGACCTCTCGAGTTTTCAAAGGATGTGAGGCGTCCGGTCGCGATGAAGCGGAGGACTAGGTCTTTCTCTGTGGCCTCCACAGGGGAATAAGACATCCCTTTGTCTTGGGAGATGCAAGACGAGCCTGCATTCAATTCACTGCAGGGATATCCGGCCTTACGTCGAGTCAGAGCATCTCGGTGTCCATTCCACTTGAGGCCACAAACTCAGGGTCCCTCTCACATACCTGTAGCTGAGACAAGCCTCCTCTTGAGGTGCTTGTGGAAAGTTGGTATTCCTCTTGAGTCGAAGCCAGGGACTAAGCTCTCATCTCGAGTTGATTTGGGGTCCACGGAGCCCTTTCGTGTTGCTCCAGTGACCTCAGGATCCCTCTAGACTTCAGACAGTGATCTTGGGTTTTCTCTGGAGTGCCATCAAGGAAATCAAGGCCCCTTTCACGTTTGATGTGGAACACGGAATTGCTCTGCACGCAGTGCAGGGGAATCAGGCCTCATCTCGCGGCGAGGGGGAAGTCTCATTGTTTTTCTCGAGTTGCGGCCGGAACGTGGGGTATATTCTCGAGTTACGACGGGGAGGGCCCTTCCAGACACGTGTTTGTTGAGCGACGTCAGGCCTCCTGCCTAGGTGCGAGGGACACCTCGGGATTCTCCTCGAGTCTTGGCATGGCAATTGGGATGCGTCTCCACGTGAGGCGGGAGACCCAGGGTCCCTTTTCACTTGCCACAGGGATCCTGGGACTCCTATGCATTTTCAAGAGGAGTCAGGCATCGTCTCCTTTGGAAGCATTGATCTCTGCAGACCTCTCGAGTTTTCAAAGGATGTGAGGACTCCGGTCACGATGAGTGGGAGGACTAGGTCTTTCTCTGTGGTCTCCACTGGGGATTCAGACATCCCTTCGTCTTGGGAGATGCAAGACGAGCCTGCATTCAATTGACTGCAGGGATATCCGGCCTTACTTCGAGTCAGAGCATCTCGGTTTCCATTCCACTTGAGGCCACAAACTTAGGGTTCCTCTCACAAACCTGTAGTTGAGAGAAGCCTCCTCTTGAGGTGCTTGTGGAAAGTTGGTATTCCTCTTGAGTCGAAGTCAGGGACTAAGCTCTCATCTCGAGTTGATTTGGGGTCCACGGAGCCCTTTCGTGTTGCTCCAGTGACCTCAGGATCCCTCTAGACTTGAGACAGTGAACCTGGGTTTTCTCTGGAGTGACATCAAGGAAATCAAGGCTCCTTTCACGTTTGATGTGGAACACGGAATTGCTCTGCATGCACTGCAGGCGAATCGGGGCTCAACGCGGCGAGGGGGAATTCTCATGGTTTTTCTCGAGTTGCGGCTGGAACCTGGGGTATATTCTCGAGGTACAACGGGGAGGGCCCTTCCAGACACGTGTTTGTTCAGCGACGTCAGGACTCCTTCCTAGGTGCGAGGGACATCTCGGTATTCTCCTCGAGTCTTGGCATGGCAATTGGGACGCGTCTCCACCTGAGGCGGGAGACCCAGGGTCCCTTTCCATGTGCCACAGGGATCCTGGGACTCCTATTCATTTTCAAGAGGAGTCAGGCATCGTCTCCTTTGGAAGCATTGATCTCCGCGGACCTCTCGAATTTTCAAAAGATGTGAGGCCTCCGGTCGCGATGAGGTGGAAAATTAGGTCTATCTCTGTGGTCTCCACAGGGGATTCAGACATCCCTTCGTCTTGGGAGATGCAAGACGAGCCTGCATTCAATTTCTGCAGGGATATCCGGCCTTACTTCGAGTCAGAGCATCTCGGTGTCCATTCCACTTGAGGCCACAAACTCAGGGTCCCTCTCACATACCTGTAGCTGAGAGAAGCCTCCTCTTGAGGTGCTTGTGGAAACTTGGTATTCCTCTTGAGTCGAAGCCAGGGACTAAGCTCTCATCTCGAGTTGATTTGGGGTCCACGGAGCCCTTTCGTGTTGCTCCAGTGACCTCAGGATCCCTCTAGACTTGAGACAGTGATCTTGGGTTTTCTCTGGAGTGCCATCAAGGAAATCAAGGCTCCGTTCACGTTTGATGTGGAACGCGGAATTGCTCTGCACGCAGTGCAGGGGAATCGGGCCTCATCTCGCGGCGAGGGGGAAGTCTCATGGTTTTTTTCGAGTTGCGGCCGGAACCAGGGGTATATTCTCGAGTTACGACGGGGAGGGCCCTTCCAGACACGTGTTTGTTCAGCGACGTCAGGACTCCTGCCTAGGTGCGAGGGACCCCTCGGGATTCTCCTTGAGTCTTGGCATGGCAATTTGGAGGCGTCTCCACGTGAGGCGGGAGACCCAGGGTCCCTTTCCACGTGCCACAGGGATCCTGGGACTCCTATCCATTTTCAAGAGGAGTCAGGCATCGTCTCCTTTGGAAGCATTGATCTCCGCGGACCTCTCGAGTTTTCAAAGGATGTGAGGCCTCCGGTCGCGATGAGGCGGAGAACTAGGTCTTTCTCTGTGGTCTCCACAGGGGATTCAGACATCCCTTCGTCTTGGAGATGCAAGACGAGCCTGCATTCAATTCACTGCAGGGATATCCGGCCTTACTTCAATTCAGAGCATCTCGGTGTCCATTCCACTTGAGGCCACAAACTCAGGGTCCCTCTCACATACCTGTAGCTGAGAGAAGCCTCCTCTTGAGGTGCTTGTGGAAAGTAGGTATTCCTCTTGAGTCGAAGCCAGGGACTAAGCTCTCATCTCGAGTTGATTTGGGGTCCACGGAGCCATTTTTTGTTGCTACAGAGACCTCAGGATCCCTCTAGACTTGAGAAAGTTATCTTGGGTTTTCCCTGGAGTGCCATTAAGGAAATCAAGGCTCCTTTCACGTTTGATGTGGAACACGGAATTGCTCTGCATGCAGCGCAGGGAAATCGGGCCTCATCTCGCGGCGATGGGGAAGTCGCATGGTTTTTCTCGAGTTGCGGCCGAAACCTGGGGTATATTCTCGAGTTACGACGGGGAGGGCCCTTCCAGACACGTGTTTGTTCAGCGACGTCAGGACTCCTGCCTAGGTGCGAGGGACACCTCTGGATTCTCCTCGAGTCTTGGCATGGCAATTGGACGCGTCCACGTGAGGCGGGAGACCCAGGGTCCCTTTCCACCTGCCACAGGGATCCTGGGACCCCTATACATTTTCAAGAGGAGTCAGGCATCGTCTCCTTTGGAAGCATTGATCTCCGGGCACCTCTCGAGTTTTCAAGGGATGTGAGGCCTCCGGTCGCGATGAGGCGGAGAACTAGGCCTTTCTCTGTGGTCTCCACAGGGGATGCAGACATCCCTTCGTCTTGGGAAATGCAAGACGAGCCTGCATTCAATTCACTGCAGGGATATCCGGCCTTACTTCGAGACAGAGCATCTCGGTGTCCATTCCACTTGAGGCCACAAACTCAGGGTCCCTCTCACATACCTGTAGCTGAGAGAATCCTCCTCTTGAGGTGCTTGTGGAAAGTTGGTATTCCTCTTGAGTCGAAGCCAGGGACTAAGCTCTCATCTCGAGTTGATTTGGGGTCCTTGGAGCCCTTTCCTGTTGCTACAGTGTCCTCAGGATCCCTCTAGACTTGAGACAGTGTTCTTGGGTTTTCTCTGGAGTGCCATCAATAAAATCAAGGCTCCTTTCACGTTTGATCTCGATCACGGAATTGTGCTGCACGCAGTGCAGGGGAATCGGGCCTCATCTCGCGGCGAGGGCTAAGTCTCATGGTTTCTCTCGAGTTGTGGCCGGAACCTGGGGTATATTCTCGAGTCACGACGGGGAGGGCCCTTCCAGACACGTATTTGTTCAGCGACGTCAGGACTCCTGCCTAGGTGAGAGGGACACCTCGGGATTCTCCTCCAGTCTTGGCATGGAAATTGGGACGCATCTCCACGTGAGGCGGAAGACCCAGTGTCCCTTTCCACGTGCCACAGGGATCCTGGGACTCCTATCCATTTTCAAGAAGAGTCAGGCATCGTCTCCTTTGGAAGCATTGATCTCCCCGGACCTCTCGAGTTTTCAAAGGATGTGAGGCCTCCGGTCGCGATGAGGCGGAGAACTAGGTCTTTCTCTGTGGTCTCCACAGGGGATTCAGACACCCCTTCGTCTTGGGAGATGCAAGACGAGCCTGCATTCAATTCACTGCAGGGATATCCGGCCTTACTTCGAGTCAGAGCATCTCGGTGTCCATTCCACTTGAGGCCACAAACTCAGGGTCCCTCTCACATACCTGTAGCTGAGAGAAGCCTCCTCTTGAGGTGCTTGTGGAAAGTTGGTATTCCACTTGAGTCGAAGCCAGGGACTAAGCTCTCATCTCGAGTTGATTTAGGGTCCATGGAGCCCTTTCGTGTTGCTCCAGTGACCTCAGGATCCCTCTAGAATTGAGACAGTGATCTAGGGTTTTCTCTGGAGTGCCATCAAGGAAATCAAGGCTCCTTTCACGTTTGATGTGGAACACGGAATTGCTCTGCCCGCTGTGCAGGGGAATCGGGCCTCATCTCGCGGCGAGGGGGAAGTCTCATGGTTTTTCTCGAGTTGCGGCCGGAACCTGAGGTACATTCTAAAGTTACTACGGGGAGGGCCCTTCCAGACACGTGTTTGTTCAGCGACGTCAGGACTCCTGCCTAGGTGTGAGGGAGAACTCGGGATTCTCCTCGAGTCTTGGCATGGCAATTGGGACACATCTCCACGTGAGGCGGAAGACACAGTGTCCCTTTCCACGTGCCACAGGGATCCTGGGACTCCTATCCATTTTCAAGAGGAGTCAGGCATCGTCTCCTTTGGAAGCATTGATCTCCGCGGACCTCTCGAGTTTTCAAAGGATGTGAGGCCTCCGGTCGCGATGAGGCGGAGAACTAGGTCTTTCTCTGTGGTCTCCACAGGGGATGCAGATTTACCTTCGACTTGGGACATGCAAGACGAGCCTGCATTCAATTCACTGCAGGGATATCCGGCCTTACTTCGAGTCAGAGCATCTCGGTGTTCATTCCACTTGAGGCCACAAACTCAGGGTCCCTCTCACATACCTGTAGCTGAGAGAAGCCTCCTCTTGAGGTGTTTGTGGAAATTTGATATTCTTCTTGAGTCGAAGCCAGGGACTAAGCTCTCATCTCGAGTTGATTTGGGGTCCACGGAGCCCTTTCGTGTTGCTCCAGTGACCTCAGGATCCCTCTAGACTTGAGACAGTGATCTTGGGTTTTCTCTGGAGTGCCATCAAGGAAATCAAGGCTCCTTTCACGTTTGATGTGGAACACGGAATTGCTCTGCACGCAGTGCAGGGGAATCGGGCCTCATCTCGCGGCGAGGGGGAAGTCTCATGGTTTTTCTCGAGTTGCGGCCGGAACCTGGGGTATATTCTCGAGTTACGACGGGGAGGGCCCTTCCAGACACGTGTTTGTTCAGCGACGTCAGGACTCCTGCCTAGGTGCGAGGGACACGTCGGGATTCTCCTCGAGTCTTGGCATGGCAATTGGGACGCGTCTCCACGTGAGGCGGGAGACCCAGGGTCCCTTTCCACGTGCCACAGGGATCCTGGGACTCCTATCCACTTTCAAGAGGAGTCAGGCATCGTCTCCTTTGGAAGCATTGATCTCCTCGGACCTCTCGAGTTTTCAAAGGATGTGAGGCCTCCGTACGCGTTGAGGCGGAGGACTAGGTCTTTCTCTGTGGTCTCCACAGGGGATTCAGACATCCCTTCGTCTTGGGAGATGCAAGACGAGCCTGCATTCAATTCACTGCAGGGATATCCGGCCTTACTTCGAGTCAGAGCATCTCGGTGTCCATTCAACTTGAGGCCACAAACTCAGGGTCCCTCTCACATACCTGTAGCTCAGAGAAGCCTCCTCTTGAGGTGCTTGTGGAAAGTTGGTATTCCCCTTGAGTCGAAGCCAGGGACTAAGCTCTCATCTCGAGTTGATTTGGGGTCCACAGATCCTTTTCGTGTTGCTCCAGTGACCTCAGGATCCCTCTAGACTTGAGCCAGTGATCTTGGGTTTTCTCTGGGGTGCCATCAAGGAAATCAAGGTTCCTTTCACGTTTGATGTGGAACACGGAATTGCTCTGCACGCAGGGCAGGGGATTCGGGCCTCATCTCTCGGCGAGGGGGAAGTCTCATGGTTTTTCTCGAGTTGCGGCTGGAACCTGGGGTATATTCTCGAGTTACGACGGGGAGGGCCCTTCCAGACACGTGTTTGTTCAACGACGTCAGGACTCCTGCCTAGGTGCGAGGGACACCTCGGGATTCTCCTCGAGTCTTGGCATGGCAATTGGGACGCGTCTCCACGTGAGGCTGGAGACCCAGGGTCCCTTCCCACGTGCCACAGAGATCCTGGGACTCCTATCCATTTTCAGGAGGAGTCAGGCATCGTCTCCTTTGGAAGCATTGATCTCCCCAATCTCTCGAGTTTTCAAAGGATGTGAGGTCTCCGGTCGCGATGAGGCAGAGGACTAGGTCTTTCTCTGTGGTCTGCACAGGGGATTCAGACATCCCTTCGTCTTGGGAGACGCAAGACGAGCCTGCATTCAATTCAATTTAGGGATATCTGGTCTTAATCGAGTCAGAGCATCTCGGTGTCCATTCCACTTGAGGCCACAAACTCAGGGGCCCTCTCACATACCTGTTGCTGAGAGAAGCCTCCTCTTGAGGTGCTTGTGGAAAGTTGGTATTCCTCTTGAGGCGAAGCCAGGGACTAAGCTCTCATCTCGAGTTGATTTGGGGACCAGGCAGCCCTTTCGTGTTGCTCCAGTGACCTCAGGATCCCTCTAGACTTGAGACAGTGATCTTGGGTTTTCTCTGGAGTGCCATCAAGGAAATCAAGGCTCCTTTCACGTTTGATGTGGAACACGGAATTGCCCTGCACGCAGTGCAGGGGAATCGGGCCTCAACTCGCGGCGAGGGGGAAGTCTCATGGTTTTTCTCGAGTTGCGGCCGGAACCTGGGGTATATTCTCGAGTTACGATGGGGAGGGCACTTCCAGACACGTGTTTGTTCAGCGACGTCAGGACTCCTGCCTAGGTGCGAGGGACACCTCGGGATTCTCCTCGAGTCTTGGCATGGCAATTGGGACGCGTCTCCACGTGAGGCGGGAGACCCAGGGTCCCTTTCAACGTGCCACAGGGATCCTGGGACTCCTATCCACTTTCAAGAGGAGTCAGGCATCGTCTCCTTTGGAAGCATTGATCTCCTCGGACCTCTCGAGTTTTCAAAGGATGTGAGGCCTCCGTTGGCGTTGAGGCGGAGGACTAGGTCTTTCTCTGTGGTCTCCACAGGGGATTCAGACATCCCTTCGTCTTGGGAGATGCAAGACGAGCCTGCATTCAATTCACTGCAGGGATATCCGGCCTTACTTCGAGTCAGAGTATCTCGGTGTCCATTCCACTTGAGGCCACAAACTCAGGGTCCCTCTCACATACCTGTAGCTGAGAGAAGCCTCCTCTTGATGTGCTTGTGGAAAGTTGGTATTCCTCTTGAGTCGAGGCAGGGACTAAGCACTCATCTCGAGTTGATTTGGGGTCCACGGAGCCCTTTCGTGTTGCTCCAGTGACCTCAGGATCCCTCTAGACTTGAGAGAGTGAACCTGGGTTTTCTGTGGAGTGCGATCAAGATAATCAGGCTTCTTTCACGTTTGATGTGGAACCCGGAATTGCTCTGAACGCAGTGCAGGGGAATCGGGCCTCATCTCGCAGCGAGGGGGAAGTCTCATGGTTTTTCTCGAGTTGCGGCCTTAACCTGGGGTATATTCCCGAGTTACGAAGGGGAGGGACCTTCCATACACGTGTTTGTTCAGCGACGTCAGGACTCCTGTCTAGGTGCGAGGGACACCTCGGGATTCTCCTCGAGTCTTGGCATGGCAATTGGGACGCGTCTCCACGTGCGGCGGGAGACCAAGGGTCCCTTTCCACGTGCCACAGGGATCCTGGGAATCCTATCCATTTTCAAGAGGAGTCAGGCATCGTCTCCTTTGCAAGCATTGATCTCCGCAGACCTCTCGAGTTTTCAAAGGATGTGAGGCCTCCGTTGGCGTTGAGGCGGAGGACTAGGTCTTTCTCTGTGGTCTCCACAGGGGATTCAGACATCCCTTTGTCTTGGGAGATGCAAGACGAGCCTGCATTCAATTCACTGCAGGGATATCCGGCCTTAATTCGAGTCAGAGCATCTCGGTGTCCATTCCACTTGAGGCCACAAACTCAGGGTCCTTCTCACATACCTGTAGCTGAGAGAAGCCTACTCTTGAGGTGCTTGTGGAAAGTTGGTATTCCTCTTGAGTCGAAGCCAAGGAAAAGCTCTCATCTCGAGTTGATTTGCGTTCCACGGAGCCCTTTCGTGTTGCTCTAGTGACCTCAGGATCCCTCTATACTTGTGACAGTGATCTTGGGTTTTCTCTGGAGTGCCATCAAGGAAATCAAGGCTCCTTTCACTTTTGATGTGGAACACAGAATTGCTCTGCACGCAGTGCAGGGGAATCGGGCCTCATCTCTCGGCGAGGGGGAAGTCTCATGATGTTTCTCGAGTTGCGGCCGGAACCTGGGGTATATTCTCGAGTTACGACGGGGAGGGCCTTTCCAGACACGTGTTTGTTCAGCGAGGTCAGGACTCCTGCCTAGGTGCGAGGGACACCTCGGGATTCTCCTCGAGTCTTGGCATGACAATTAGGACAAGTCTCCACGTGAGGCGGGAGACCCAGGGTCCCGTTCCACGTGCCACAAGGATTCTTGGATTCCTATCCATTTTCAAGAGGAGTCAGGCATCGTCCCCTTTGGAAGCATTTATCTCCACGCACCTCTCGAGTTTTCAAAGGATCTGAGGCCTCCGGTCGTGATGAGGCGGAGAACTAGGTCTTTCTCTGTGGTCTCCACAGGGGATTCAGACATCTTTTCGTCTTTGGAGATGCAAGACGAGCCTGCATTCAATTCACTGCAGGCATATCCGGCTTTACTTCGAGTCAGAGCATCTCGGTGTCCATTCCACTTGAGGCCACAAACTCAGGGTCCCTCTCACATACCTGTAGCTGAGAGAAACCTCCTCTTGAGGAGCTTTTGGAAAGTTGATATTCCTCTTGAGTCGAAGCCAGGGACAAAGCTCTCATCTCGAGTTGATTTGGGGTCCACGGAGCCCTTTCGGGTTGCTACAGTGACCTCAGGATCCCTCTAGACTTGAGACAGTGATCTTGGCTTTTCTTTGGAGTGCCATCAAGGAAATCAAGAATCCTTTCACGTTTGATGTGGAACACGGAATTGGTCTGCACGCAGTGCAGGAGAATCGGGCCACATCTCAAGGCGAGGGGGAAGTCTCATGGTTTTTCTCGAGTTGCGGCCGGAACCTGGGGTATATTCTTGAGTTACGACGGGAAGGGCCCTTCCAGACAAGTGTTTGTTCAGCGACGTCAGGACTAGTGCCTAGGTGCGAGGAACACCTCGGGATTCTCCTCGAGTCTTGGCATGGCAATTAGGACAAGTCTCCACGTGAGACGGGAGACCCAGGGTCCCGTTCCACGTGCCACAGGGTTTCTTGGACTCCTATCCATTTTCAAGAGGAGTCAGTCATCGTCTCCTTAGGAAGCATTGATCTCCGCGGACCTCTCGAGTTTTCAAAGATATGATGCCTCCGGTCGCCATGAGAGGGAGAACTAGGTCTTTCTCTGTGGTCTCCACAGGGGATTCAGACATCCCTTCGTCTTGGGAGATGCAAGACGAGACTTCATTCAATTCACTGCAGGGATATCCGGCCTTACTTCGAGTCAGAGCATCTCGGTGTCCATTCCGCCTGAGGCCACAAACTCAGGGACCCTCTCACATACCTGTTGCTGAAAGAAGCCTTCTCTTGAGGTGCTTGTGGAAAGTTGGTATTCCTCTTGAGTCGAAGCCAGGGACTAAGCTCTCATCTCGAGTTGATTTGGGGTCCACGGAGCCCTTTCGTGTTGCTCCAGTGACCTCAGGATCCCTCTAGACTTGAGACAGTGATCTTCGGTTTGCTCTGGAGTGCCATCAAGGAAATCAAGGCTCCTTTCACGTTTAATGTGGAACACGGAATTGCTCTGCACGCAGTGCAGGGGAATCGGACCTCATCTCGTGGCGAGGGGGAAGTCTCATGGTTTTTCTCGCGTTGTGGCCAGAACCTGGGGTATAATCTCCAGGTACGACGGGGAGGGCCCTTCCAGACACGTGTTTGTTCAGCGATGTCAGGACTCCTGCCTAGGTGCGAGGGACACCTCGGGATTCTCCTCGAGTCTTGGCATGTCAATTGGGACGCGTCTCCATGTGAGGCGGGAGACCCAGTGTCCCTTTCCACGTGCCACAGGGATCCTGGGACTCCGATCTATTTTCAAGAGGAGTCAGGCATCGTCTCCTTTGGAATCATTGATCTCCGCACACCTCTCGAGTTTTCAAAGGATGTGAGGCTAATGGTCGCGATGAGGCAGAGATCTAGGTCTTTGTCTGTGGTCTCCACAGGGGATTCAGACATCCCTTCGTCTTGGGAGATCCACGACGAGCCTGCATTCAATTCACTGCAGGGATATCCGGCCTTACATTGAGTCAGAGCATCTCGGTGTCCATTCCACTTGAGGCCACAAACTCAGGGTCCCTCTCATATACCTGTAGCTGAGAGGAACCTCCTCTTGAGGAGCTTTTGGAAAGTTGGTATTCCTCTTGAGTCGAAGCCAGGGACAAGGCTCTCATCTCGAGTTGATTTCGGGTCCACGGAGCCCTTTCGGGTTGCTACAGTGACCTCAGGATCCCTCTAGACTTTAGACAGTGATCTTGGCTTTTCTTTGGAATGCCATCAAGGAAATCAAGAATCCTTTCACGTTTGATGTGGAACACGGAATTGGTCTGCACGCAGTGCAGGGGAATCGGGCCTCATCTCAAGGCGAGGGGGAAGTCTCATGATGTTTCTCGAGTTGCGGCCGGAAACTGGGGTATATTCTCGAGTTACGACGGGGAGGGCCTTTCCAGACACGTGTTTGTTTAGCGAGGTCAGGACTCCTGCCTAGGTGCGAGTGACACCTCGGGATTCTCCTCGAGTCTTGGCATGACAATTAGGACAAGTCTCCACGTGAGGCGGGAGACCCAGGGTCCCGTTCCACGTGCCACAAGGATTCTTGGATTCCTATTCATTTTCAAGAGGAGTCAGGCATCGTCCCCTTTGGAAGCATTTATCTCCACGCACCTCTCGAGTTTTCAAAGGATCTGAGGCCTCCGGTCGTGATGAGGCGGAGAACTAGGTCTTTCTCTGTGGTCTCCACAGGGGATTCGGACATCTTTTCGTCTTTGGAGATGCAAGACGAGCCTGCATTCAATTCACTGCAGGCATATCCGGCTTTACTTCGAGTCAGAGCATCTCGGTGTCCATTCCACTTGAGGCCACAAACTCAGGGTCCCTCTCATATACATGCAGCTGAGAGAAGCCTCCTCTTGAGGTGCTTGTGGAAATTTGGTATTCCTCTTGAGTCGAAGCCAGGGACTAAGCTCTCATCTCGAGTTGATTTGGGGTCCACGGAGCCCTTTCGTGTTGCTCCAGTGACCTCAGGATCCCTCTAGACTTGAGACAGTGATCTTGGGTTTTCTCTGGAGTGCCATCAAGGAAATCAAGGCTCCTTTCACGTTTGATGTGGAACACGGAATTGCTCTGCACACAGTGCAGGGGAATCGGGCCTCATCTAGCCGCGAGGGGTAGGTCTCATGGAATTTCTCGAGTTGCGGCCGGAACCTGGGTTATATTCTCGAGTTACGATGGGGAGGGCCCTTCCAGACACGTGTTTGTTCAGCGAAGTCAGGACTCCTGCCTAGGTGCGAGGGACACCTCGGGATTCTCCTCGAGTCTTGGCATGGCAATTGGGACGCGTCTCCACGTGAGGCGGGAGACCCAGGGTCCCTTTCCACGTGCCACAGGGATCCTGGGACTCCTATCCATTTTCAAGAGGATTCAGGCATCGTCTCCTTTGGAAGCATTGATCTCCGTGGACCTCTCGAGTTTTCAAAGGATGTGAGGCCTCCGGTCGCGATGAGGCGGAGAACTAAGTCTTTGTCTGTGGTCTCCACAGGGGATTCAGACATCCCTTCGTCTTGGAGGATGCAAGACGAGCCTGCATTCAATTCTCTGCATGGATATCTGCCCTTACTTCGAGTCAGAGCATCTCGGTGTCCATTCCACTTGAGGCCACAAACTCAAGGTCCCTCTCACATACCTGTAACTGAGAGAGGCCTCCTCTTGAGGTGCTTGTGGAAAGTTGGTATTCCTCTTGAGTCGAAGCCAGGGACGAAGCTCTCCTCTCGAGTTGATTTGTGGTCCACGGAGCTCTTTCTTGTTGCTACAGTGACCTCAGGATCCCTCTAGACTTGAGACAGTGATCTTGGCTTTTCTTTGGAGTGCCATCAAGGAAATCAAGAATCTTTTCACGTTTGATGTGGAACACGGAATTGGTCTGCACGCAGTGCAGGGGAATCGGGCCTCATCTCAAGGCGAGGGGGAAGTCTCATGATGTTTCTCGAGTTGCGGCCGGAACCTGGGGTATATTCTCGAGTTACGACGGGGAGGGCCTTTCCAGACACGTGTTTGTTCTGCGACGTCAGGATTCCTGCCTAGGTGCGAGGGACACCTCGGCATTCTCCTCGAGTCTTGGCATGGCAATTAGGACAAGTCTCCACGTGAGGCGGGAGACCCAGGGTCCCGTTCCACGTGCCACAGGGATTCTTGGACTCCTATCCATTTTCAAGAGGAGTCAGGCATCGTCTCCTTTACAAGCATTGATCTCCGCGGACCTCTCGAGTTTTCAAAGGATGTGACGCCTCCGGTCGTGATGAGGCGGAGAACTAGGTCTTTCTCTGTGGTCTCCACAGGGGATTCAGACATCCCTTCGTCTTGGGAGATGCAAGACGAGCCTGCATTCAATTCTCTGCAGGGATGTCCGGCCTTACTTCGAGTCAGAGCATCTCGGTGTCCATTCTACTTGAGGCCACAAACACAGGTTCCCTCTCACATACCTTTAGCTGAGAGAAGCCTCCTCTTGAGGTGCTCGTGGAAAGTTGGTATTCCTCTTGAGTCGAAGCCAGGGACGAAGCTCTCATCTCGAGTTGATTTGGAGTCCACGGACCCCTTTCGTGTTGCTACAGTGACCTCAGGATCCCTCTCGACTTGAGACAGTGATCTTGGGGTTTCTCCGGAGTGCCATCAAGGAAATCAAGGCTCCTTTCACGTTTGATGTGGAACACGGAATTTCTCTGCACGCAGTGCAGGGGAATCGGGCCTCATCTTGCGGCGACTGGGAAGGCTCATGGTTTTTCTCGAGTTACAGCCCGAACCTGGGGTATAATCTCGAGTTACGATGGGGAGGGCCCTTCCAGACACTTGTTTGTTCAGCGACGTCAGGACTCCTGCCTAGCTGCGACGGACACCTCGGGATTCTCCTTGAGCCTTGGCATGGCAATTGGGACGCGTCTCCAGGGAGGCGCAAGACCCAGGGTCCCTTTCCACGTGCCACAGGGATTCTGGGACTCCTATCCATTTTCAAGAGGAGTCAGGCATCGTCTCCTTAGGAAGCATTGATCTCCGCGGACCTCTCGAGTTTTCAAAGTATGTGAGGCCTATGGTCGCGATGAGGCGGAGATCTAGGTCTCTGTCTGTGGTCTCCACAGGGGATTCAAACATCCCTTCGTCTTGGGAGATCCACGACGAGCCTGCATTCAATTCACTGCAGGGGTATCCGGCCTTACATTGAGTCAGAGCATCTCGGTGTCCTTTCCACTTGAGGCCACAAACTCAGGGTCCCTCTCACATACCTGTAGCTGAGAGAAACCTCCTCTTGAGGAGCTTTTGGAAAGTTGGTATTCCTCTTGAGTCGAAGCCAGGGACAAAGCTCTCATCTCGAGTTGATTTGGGGTCCACGGAGCCCTTTCGGGTTGCTACAGTGACCTCAGGATCCCTCTAGACTTGAGACAGTGATCTTGGCTTTTCTTTGGAGTGCCATCAAGGAAATCAAGAATCCTTTCACGTTTAATGTGGAACACGGAATTGGTCTGCACGCAGTGCAGGAGAATCGGGCCACATCTCAAGGCGAGGGGGAAGTCTCATGGTTTTTCTCGAGTTGCAGCCCGAACTTGGGGTATATTCTCGAGTTACGATGGGGAGGGCCCTTCCAGACACGTGTTTGTTCAGCGACGTCAGGACTCCTGCCTAGGTGCGAGGGACACCTCGGGATTCTCCTTGAGCCTTGGCATGGCAATTGGGCCGCGTCTCCAGTGAGGCGGAAGAGCCAGGGTCCCTTTCCACGTGCCACAGGGATTCTGGGACTCCTATCAGTTTTCAAGAGGAGTCAGGCATCGTCTCCTTAGGAAGCATTGATCTCCGCGGACCTCTCGAGTTTTCAAAGGATGTGATGCCTCCGGTCGCCATGAGAGGGAGAACTAGGTCTTTCTCTGTGGTCTCCACAGGGGATTCAGACATCCCTTCGTCTTGGGAGATGCTAGACGAGACTTCATTCAATTTACTGCAGGGATATCCGGCCATACTTCGAGTCAGAGCATCTCGGTGTCCATTCCGCTTGAGACCACAAACTCAGGGACCGTCTCACATATATGTAGCTGAGAGAAGCCTCCTCTTGAAGTGCTTGTGGAAAGTTGGTATTCCTCTTGAGTCGAAGCCAGGGACGAAGATCTCATCTCGAGTTGATTTGGGGTCCACGGAGCCCTTTCGTGTTGCTACAGTGACCTCAGGATCCCTCTAGACTTGAGACAGTGATCTTGGGGTTTCTCTGGAGTGCCATCAAGGAAATCAAGGCTCCTTTCACGTTTGATGTGGAACACAGAATTGCTCTGCACGCAGTTCAGGGGAATCGGGCCTCATCTCGCGGCGAGGGGGAAGGCTCATGATTTTTCTGGAGTTGCGGCCGGAACCTGGGGTATATTCTCGAGTTACGACGGGGAGGGCCCTTTCAGACACGTGTTTGTTCAGCGACGTCAGGACTAGTGCCTAGGTGCGAGGGACACCTCGGGATTCTCCTCGAGTCTTTGCATTGCAATTGGGACGCGTCTCCTCGTGAGGTGGGAGACCCAGGGTTCCTTTCCACGTGCCACAGGGATCCTGGGACTCCTATCCATTTTCAAGCGGAGTCAGTCATCGTATCCTTTGGAAGCATTGATCTCCGCGGACCACTCGAGTTTTCAATGGATGTGACGCCTCCGGTCGGGATGAGGCGGAGAACTAGGTCTTTCTCTGTGGTCTCCACAGGGGATTCAAACATCCCTTCGTCTTGGGAGATGCAAGACGAGACTTCATTCAATTTACTGCAGGGATATCCGGCCATACTTCGAGTCAGAGCATCTCGGTGTCCATTCCGCTTAAGGCCACAAACTCACGGACCCTCTCACATACATGTAGCTGAGAGAAGCCTCCTCTTGAAGTGCTTGTGGAAATTTGGTATTCCTCTTGAGTCGAAGCCAGGGACGAAGCTCTCATCTCGAGTTGATTTGGAGTCCACGGAGCCCTTTCGTTTTGCTACAGTGACCTCAGGATACCTCTCGACTTGAGACAGTGATCTTGGGGTTTCTCTGGAGTGCCATCAAGGAAATCAAGGCTCCTTTCACGTTTGATGTGGAACACGGATATTCTCTGCACGCAGTGCAGGGGAATCAGGCCTCATCTTGTGGCGAGGGGGAAGGCTCATGCTTTTTCTCGAGTTGTAGCCCGAACCTGTGGTATATTCTCGAGTTACGATGGGGAGGGCCCTTCCAGACACGTGTTTTTCCAGCGACGTCAGGACTCCTGCCTAAGTGCGAGGGACACCTCGGGATTCTCTTCGAGCCTTGGCATGGCAATTGGGACGCGTCTCCACGTGAGGCGGGAGACCCAGGGTCCCTTTCCACGTGCCACAGTGATCCTGGGACTCCTATCCATTTTCAAGAGGAGTCAGGCATCGTCTCCTTTGGAAGCATTATCTCCCCGAACCTCTCGAGTTTTCAAAGGATGTGAGGCCTCCAGTCGCGATGAGGCGGAGAACTCGGTCTTTCTCTGTGGTCTCCACATGGGATTCAGACATCCCTTCATCTTGGGAGATGCAAGACGAGCCTGCATTCAATTCACTGCAGGGATATCCGGCCTTACTTCGAGTCAGAGCATCTCGGTGTCCATTCCACTTGAGGCCACAAACTCAGGGTCCCTCTCACATACCTGTAGCTGAGAGAAGCCTCCTGTTGAGATGCTTGTGGAAAGTTCGTCTTCCTCTTGAGTCGAAGCCAGGGACTAAGCTCTCATCTCGAGTTAATTTGGGGTCCATGGGGCCCTTTTGTGTTGCTCCAGTGACCTCAGGATCCCTCTAGACTTGAGACAGTGATCTTGGGTTTTCTCTGGAGTGCCATCAAGGAAATCAAGGCTCCTTTCACGTCTAGTGTGGACACGGAATTGCTCTGCACGCAGTGCAGGGGAATCGGGCCTCATCTCGCGACAAGGGAGATGTCTCATGGTTTTTCTGGAGTTGCGGCCGGAACCTGGGGTATATTCTCGAGTTACGATGGGGAGGGCCCTTCCAGACACGTGTTTGTTCAGCGACGTCAGGACTCCTGCCTAGGTGCGAGGGACACCTCGGGATTCCCCTCGAGTCTTGGCATGGCAATTGGGATGCGTCTCCACGTGAGGCGGGAGACCCAGGGTCCCTTTCCACGTGCCACAGGGATCCTGGGACTCCTATCCATTTTCAAGAGGAGTCAATCATCGTCTCCTTTGGAAGCATTGATCTCCGCGGACCTCTTGAGTTTTCAAAGGATGTGAGGCCTCCGGTCGCAATGAGGCGGAGAACTCGGTCTTTCTCTGTGGTCTCCACAGGGGATTCAGACAACCCTTCGTCTTGGGAGATGCAAGACGAGCCTGCATTCAATTCACTGCAGGGATATTATGCCTTACTTCGAGTCAGAGCATCTCGGTGTCCATTCCACTTGAGGCCACAAACTCAGGGTTCCTCTCACATACCTGTAGCTGAGAGAAGCCTCCTCTTGAGGTGCTTGTGGAAAGTTGGTATTCCTCTTGAGTCGAAGCCAGGGACTAAGCTCTCATCTCGAGTTGATTTGGGGTCCACGGAGCCCTTTCCTTTTGGTCCAGTGACCTCAGGATCCCTCTAGACTTGAGACAGTGATCTTGGGTTTTCTCTGGAGTGCCATCAAGGAAATCAAGGCTCCTTTCACGTTTGATATGGAACACGGAATTGCTCTGCATGCAGTGCAGGGGAATCGGGCCTCAACTCGCGGCGAGGGGGAAATCTCATGGTTTTTCTCGAGTTGCGGCCCGAACCTGGGGTATGTTCTCGAGTTACGATGGGGAGGGCCCTTCCAGACACGTGTTTGTTCAGTGACGTCAGGACTCCTGCCTAGGTGCCAGGGACACCTCGGGATGGTCCTCGAGTCTTGGCATGGCAATTTGGACGCGTCTCCACGTGAGGCGGGAGACCCAGGGTCCCTTTCCACGTGCCACAGGGATCCTGGGACTCCTATCCATTTTCAAGAGGAGTCAGGCATCGTCTCCTTTGGAAGCACTGATCTCCGCGGACCTCTCGAGTTTTCAAAGTATGTGAGGCCTCTGCTCGCGATGAGGCGGAGAACTCGGTCTTTCTCTGTGGTCTCCACAGGGGATTCAGACATCCCTTCTTCTTGGGAGATGCAAGTCGAGCCTGCATTCAATTCACTGCAGGGATATCCGGCCTTACTTCGAGTCAGAGCATCTCGGTGTCCATTCCACTTGAGGCCACAAACTCAGGGTCCCTCTCACATACCTGTAGCTGAGAGAAGCCTTCTCTTGAGGTGCTTGTGGAAAGGTGGTATTCCGCTTGAGTCGAAGCCAGGGACTAAGCTCTCATCTCGAGTTGATTTGGGGTCCACGGAGCCCTTTCCTTTTGGTCCAGTGACCTCAGGATCCCTCTAGACTTGAGACAGTGATCTTGGGTTTTCTCTGGAGTGCCATCAAGGAAATCAAGGCTCCTTTCACGTTTGATGTGGAACACGGAATTGCTCTGCATGCAGTGCAGGGGAATCGGGCCTCAACTCGCGGCGAGGGGGAAATCTCAAGGTTTTTCTCGAGTTGCGGCCCGAACCTGGGGTATTTTCTCGAGTTACGACCGGGAGGGCCCTTCCAGACACGTGTTTGTTCAGCGACGTCAGGATTCCTGCCTAGGTGCGAGGGACACCTCGGGATTCTCCTCGAGTCTTGGCATGGCAATTGGGACGCGTCTCCACGTGAGGCGGGAGACCCAGGGTCCCTTTCCACGTGCCTCAGGGATCCTGGGACTCCTATCCATTTTCAAGAGGAGTCAGGCATCGTCTCCTTTGGAAGCATTGATCTCCGCGGACCTCTCGAGTTTTCAAAGGATGTGAGGCCTCCGGTCGGGATGAGGCGGAGAACTCGGTCTTTCTCTGTGGTCTCCACAGGGGATTCAGACATCCCTTCGTCTTGGGAGATGCAAGACGAGCCTGCATCCAATTCACTGCAGGGATATCCGGCCTTACTTCGATTCAGAGCATCTCGGTGTCCATTCCACTTGAGGTCACAAATTCAGTGTCCCTCTCACATACCTGTAGCTGAGAGAAGCCTCCTCTTAAGGTGCTTGTGGAAAGTTGGTATTGTTCTTGAGTCGAAACCAGGGACTAAGCTCTCATCTCGAGTTGATTTGGGGTCCACGGAGCCCTTTCGTGTTGCTCCAGTGACCTCAGGATCCCTCTAGACTTGAGACAGTGATCTTAGGTTTTCTCTGGAGTGCCATCAAGGAAATCAAGGCTCCTTTCACGTTTGATGTGGAACACGGAATTGCTCTGCACGCAGTGCAGGGGAATCGGGCCTCATCTCGCGGCAAGGGGGAAGGCTCATGGTTTTTCTCGAGTTGCGGCTGGAACCTGGGGTATATTCTCGAGTTACCACGGGGAGGGCCCTTCCAGACACGTGTTTGTTCAGCGACGTCAGGACCTCTGCCTAGGTGCGAGGGACACCTCGGGATTCTCCACGAGTCTTGGCATGGCAATTTGGACGCGTCTCCACCTGAGGCGGGAGACCCAGGATCCCTTTCCTCGTGCCACAGGGATCCTTGGACTCCTATCCATTTTCAAGAGCAGTCTGGCATCGTCTCCTTTGGAAGCATTGATCTCCGCGGACCTCTCCAGTTTTCAAAGGATGTGAGGCCTCCGTTCTCGATGAGGCGGAGAACGAGGTCTTTCTCTGTCATCTCCACAGCGGATTCAGACAACCCTAAGTCTTGGGATATGCAAGACGAGCCTGCATTCAATTCACTGCAGGGATATCCGGCCTCACTTCGAGTTAGAGCATCTCGGTGTCCATTCCACTTCAGGCCACAAACTCAGGGTCCCTCTCACATACCTGTAGCTGAGAGAAGCCTCCTGTTGAGATGCTTGTGGAAAGTTCGTCTTCCTCTTGAGTCGAAGCCAGGGACTAACCTCTCATCTCGAGTTGATTTGGGGTTCATGGGGCCCTTTTGTGTTGCTCCAGTGACCTCAGCATCCCTCTAGACTTGAGACAGTGATCTTGGGTTTTCTCTGGAGTGCCATCAAGGAAATCAAGGCTCCTTTCACGTCTGATGTGGACACGGAATTGCTCTGCACGCAGTGCAGGGGAATCGGGCCTCATCTCGCGACAAGGGCGATGTCTCATGGTTTTTCTGGAGTTGCGGCCGGAACCTGGGGTATATTCTCGAGTTACGATGGAGAGGGCCCTTCCAGACACGTGTTTGTTCAGCGACGTCAGGACTCCTGCCTAGGTGCGAGGGACACCTCGGGATTCCCCTCGAGTCTTGGCATGGCAATTGGGATGCGTCTCCACGTGAGGCGGGAGACCCAGGGTCCCTTTCCACGTGCCACAGGGATCCTGGGACTCCTATCCATTTTCAAGAGGAGTCAATCATCGTCTCCTTTGGAAGCATTGATCTCCGCGGACCTCTTGAGTTTTCAAAGGATGTGAGGCCTCCGGTCGCAATGAGGCGGAGAACTCGGTCTTTCTCTGTGGTCTCCACAGGGGATTCAGACAACCCTTCGTCTTGGGAGATGCAAGACGAGCCTGCATTCAATTCACTGCAGGGATATCATGCCTTACTTCGAGTCAGATCATCTCGGTGTCCATTCCACTTGAGGCCACAAACTCAGGGTTCCTCTCACATACCTGTAGCTGAGAGAAGCCTCCTCTTGAGGTGCTTGTGGAAAGTTGGTATTCCTCTTGAGTCGAAGCCAGGGACTAAGCTCTCATCTCAAGTTGATTTGGGGTCCACGGAGCCCTTTCCTTTTGGTCCAGTGACCTCAGGATCCCTCTAGACTTGAGACAGTGATCTTGGGTTTTCTCTGGAGTGCCATCAAGGATATCAAGGCTCCTTTCACGTTTGATGTGGAACACGGAATTGCTCTGCATGCAATGCAGGGGAATCGGGCCTCAACTCGCGGCGAGGGGGAAATCTCATGGTTTTTCTCGAGTTGCGCCCCGAACCTGGGGTATATTCTCGAGTTACGACGGGGAGGGCCCTTCCAGACACGTGTTTGTTCAGCGACGTCAGGACTCCTGCCTAGGTGCGAGGGACACTTCGGGATTGTCCTCGAGTCTTGGCATGGCAATTGGGACGCGTCTCCACGTGAGGCGGGAGACCCAGGGTCCCTTTCCACGTGCCACAGGGATCCTGGGACTCCTATCCATTTTCAAGAGGAGTCAGGCATCGTCTCCATTGGAAGTATTGATCTCCGCGGACCTCTCCAGTTTCAAAGGATGTGAGGCCTCCGGTCTCGATGAGGCGGAGAACGAGGTCTTTTTCTGTGGTCTCCACAGGGGATACAGACAACCCTTCGTCTTGGGAGATGCAAGACGAGCCTGCATTAAATTCACTGCAGGGATATCCGGCCTTACTTCGAGTCAGAGCATCTCGGTGTCCATTCCACTTGAGGCCACAAACTCAGGGTCCCTCTCACATACCTGTAGCTGAGAGAAGCCTCCTCTTGAGGTGCTTGTGGAAAGTTGGTATTGCTCTTGAGTCGAAGCCAGGGACTAAGCTCTCATCTCGAGTTGATTTGGGGTCCACGGAGCCCTTTCGTGTTGGTCCAGTGACCTCAGGATCCTTCTAGACTTGAGACAGAGAACTTGGGTTTTCTCTGGAGTGCCATCAAGGAAATCAAGGCTCCTTTGACGTTTGATGTGGAAAACGGAATTGCTCTGCACGCAGTGCAGGGGAATCGGGCCTCATCTCGCGGCGATGGGGAAGTCTCCTGTTTTTTCTCGAGTTGCGGCCGGAACCTGGGGTATATTCTCGAGTTTCGACGGGGAGGGCCCTTCCAGACACGTGTTTGTTCAGCGACGTCAGGACTCCTGCCTAGGTGCGAGGGACACCTCGGGATTCTCCTCGAGTCTTGGCATGGCAATTGGGACGCGTCTCCACGTGAGCCGGGAGACCCAGGGTCCCTTTCCACGTGCCACAGGGATCCTGGGACTCCTATCCATTTTCAAGAGGAGTCAGGCATCGTCTCCTTTGGAAGCACTGATCTCCGCGGACCTCTCGAATTTTCAAAGGATGTGAGGCCTCTGGTCGCGATGAGGCTGAGAACTCGGTCTTTCTCTGTGGTCTACACAGGGGATTCAGACATCCCTTCTTCTTGGGAGATGCAAGACGAGCCTGCATTCAATTCACTGCAGGGATATCCGGCCTTACTTCGAGTCAGAGCATCTCGGTGTCCATTCCAATTGAGGCTACAAACTCAGGGTCCCTCTCACATACCTGTAGCTGAGAGAAGCCTACCCTTGAGGTGCTTGTGGAAAGTTGGTATTCCACTTGAGTCTAAGCCAGGGACTAAGCTCTCATCTCGAGTTGATTTGGGGTCCACGGAGCCCGTTCGTGTTGCTCCAGTGACCTCAGGATCCCTCTAGACTTGAGACAGTGATCTTGGGTTTTCTCTGGAGTGCCATCAAGGAAATCAAGGCTCCTTTCACGTTTGATGTGGAACACGGAATTGCTCTGCATGCACTGCAGGGGAATCGGGCCTCAACTCACGGCGAGGGGGAAATCTCATGGTTTTTCTCGAGTTGCGGCCGGAACCTGGGGTATATTCTCGAGTTACGACGGGGAGGGCCCTTCCAGACACGTGTTTGTTCAGCGACGTCAGGATTCCTGCCTAGGTGCGAGGGACACCTCGGGATTCTCCTCGAGTCTTGGCATGGCAATTGGGACGCGTCTCCACGTGAGGCGGGAGACCCAGGGTCCCTTTCCACGTGCCACAGGGATCCTGGGACTCCTATCCATTTTCAAGAGGAGTCAGGCATCGTCTCCTTTGGAAGCATTGATCTCCGCGGACCTCTCGAGTTTTCAAAGGATGTGAGGCCTCCGGTCGCGATGAGGCGGAGAACTAGGTCTATCTCTGTGGTCTCCACAGGGGATTCAGACATCCCTTCGTCTTGGGAAATGCAAGACGAGCCTGCACTCAATTAACTGCAGGGATATCCGGCCTTACTTCGAGTCAGAGCATCTCGGTGTCCATTTCACTTGCAGCCACAAGCTCAGGGTGCCTCACACATACCTGTAGCTGAGAGAAGCCTCCTCTTGAGGTGCTTTTGGAAAGTTGGTATTCCTCTTGAGTCGAAGTCAGGGACTAAGCTCTCATCTCGAGTTGATTTGGGGTCCACGGAGCCCTTTCGGGTTGCTCCAGTGACCTCAGGATCCCTCTAGACTTGAGACAGTGATCTTGGGTTTTCTCTGGAGTGCCATCAAGGAAATCAAGGCTCCTTTCACGTTTGATGTGGAACACGGAATTGCTCTGCACGCAGTGCAGGGGAATCGGGCTTCATCTCGCGGCAAGGGGGAAGTCTCATGGTTTTTCTCGAGTTCCTGCCGGAACCTGGGGTACACACTAAAGTTACTACGGGGAGGGCCCTTCAAGACACGTGTTTGTTCAGCGAAGTCAGGACTCCTGCCTAGGTGCGAGGGACACCTCGGGATATTCGTCGAGTCTTGGCATGGCAATTGGGACGGGTCTCCACGTGAGGCGGAAGACCCAGTGTCTCTTTCCACGTGCCAAAGGGATCCTGAGACTCCTATCCATTTTCAAAAGTAGTCAGGCATCGTCTCCTTTGGAAGTATTGATCTTCGCGGTTTTCAAAGGATGTGAGGCCTCCGGTCGCGATGAGGCGGAGAACTCCGTCTTTCTCTGTGGTCTCCACATGGGATTCAGACATCCCTTCGTCTTGGGAGATGCAATACGAGCCTGCATTCAATTCACTGCAGGGATATCCGACCTTACTTCGAGTCAGAGCATCTCGGTGTCCATTCCACTTGAGGCCACAAACTCAGGGTCCCTCGCACATACCTGTAGCTGAAAGAAGCCTCCTCTTGAGGTGCTTGTGGAAAGTTGGTATTCCTCTTGATTCGAAGCCAGGGACTAAGCTCTCATCTCGAGTTGATTTGGGGTCCACGGAGCCCTTTCATGTTGCTCCAGTGACCTCAGGATCGCCCTAGACTTGAGACAGTGATCTTGGATACTCTCTGGAGTGCCATCAAGGAAGTCAAGGCTCCTTTCACGTTTGATGTGGAACACGGAATTGCTCTGCACGCAGTGCAGGGGAATCGGGCCTCATCTCACGGCGAGGGGGAAGTCTCATGGATTTTCTCGAGTTGCGGCCGGAACCTGGGGTATATTCTCGAGTTATGATGGGGAGGGCCCTTCCAGACACGTGTTTGTTCAGCGATGTCAGGACTCCTGCCTAGGTGCGAGGAACACCTCGGGAGTCTCCTCGAGTCTTGGCATGGCAATTGGGACGCGTCTCCACGTAAGGCGGGAGACCCAAGGTCCCTTTCCACGTGCCACAGGGATACTGGGACTCCTATCCATTTTCAAGAGGAGTCAGGCATCGTCTCCTTTGGAAGCATTGATCTCCGCGGACCTCTTGAGTTTTCAAAGGATGTGAGGCCTCAGTTCGCGATGAGGGGGAGAACTTGGTCTTTCTCTGTCGTCTTCAATGTTGATTCAGACATCCCTTCATCTTGGGAGATGCAAGACGAGCCTGCATTCAATTCACTGCAGGGATATCCGGCCTTACGTCGAGTCAGAGCATCTCGGTGTCCATTCCACTTCAGGCCACAAACTCAGGGTCCCTCTCACATACCTGTAGCTGAGAGAAGCCACCTCTTGAGGTGCTTGTGGAATGTTAGTATTCCTCTTGAGTCGAAGCCAAGGACTAAGCTCTCATCTCGAGTTGATTTGGGGTCCACGGAGCCCTTTCGTGTTGCTCCAGTGACCTCAGGATCCCTCTAGACTTGAGTCTGTGATCTTGGGTATTCTCTGGAGTGCCATCAAGGAAATCAAGGCTCCTTTCACGCTTGATGTGGAACACGGAATTGCTCTGCAGGCAGTGCAGGGGAATCGGGCCTCATCTCGCGGCGAGGGGGAAGTCTCATGGTTTTTCTCGAGTTGCGGCCAGAACCTGGGGTATATTCTCGAGTTACGACGGGGAGGGCCCTTCCAGACACGTGTTTGTTCAGCGACGTCAGGACTCCTGCCTAGGTGTGAGGGACACCTCGGGATTCTCCTCGAGTCTTGGCATGGCATTTGGGCCGCGTCTCCACGTGAAGCGGGAGACCCAGGTTCCCTTTCCACGTGCCACAGGGATCCTGGGACTCCTATCCATTTTCAAGAGGAGTCAGGCATCGTCTCCTTTGGAAGCATTGATCTCTTCAGACCTCTCGAGTTTTCAAAGGATGTGAGGCCTCCGGTCGCGATGAGGCGGAGGACTAGTACTTTCTCTGTGGTCTCCACAGGGGATTCAGAAATCCCTTCGTTTTGGGAGATGCAAGACGATCCTGCATTCAATTCACTGCAGGGATATCCGGCCTTACATCGAGTCAGAGCATCTCGGTGTCCATTCCACGTGAGGCCACATAATCAGGGTCCCTCTCACATACCTGTAGCTGAGAGAAGCCTCCTGTTGAGTTGCTTGTGAAAAGTTGATATTCCTCTTGAGTCGAAGCCAGGGACTAAGCTCTCATCTCGAGTTGATTTGGGGTCCACGGAGCCCTTTCTGGTTGGTCCAGTGACCTCAGGATCCCTCTAGACTTGAGACAGTGATCTTGGGTTTTCTCTGGAGTGCCATCAAGGAAATCAAGGCTCCTTTCACGTTTGATGTGGAACACGGAATTGCTCTGCACGCAGTGCAGGGGAATCGGGCCTCATCTCGCGGCGAGGGGGAAGTCTCATGGTTTTTCTCGAGTTGCGGCCGGAAAATGGGGTATATTCCCGAGTTACAACGGGGAGGGCCCTTCCAGACACGTGTTTGTTCAGCGATGTCAGGACTCCTGTCTAGGTGCGACGGACACCTCGGGATTCTCCTCGAGTCTTGGCATGGCAATTGGGACGCGCCTCCACGTGAGGCGGGAGACCCAGGGTCCCTTTCCACGTGACACAGGGATCGTGGGACTCCTATCCATTTTCAAGAGGAGTCAGGCATCGTCTCCTTTGGAAGCATTGATCTCCACATACCTTTCAAAGGATGTGAGGCCTCCGGTCGCGATGAGGCGGAGGACCAGGTCTTTCTCTGTGGTCTCCACAGCGGATTCAGACATCCCTTCGTCTTGGGAGATGCAAGACGAGCCTGAATTCAATTCACTGCAGGGATATCCGGCCTTACTTCGAGTCAGAGCATCTCGGTGTCCATTCCACTTGAGGCCACAAACTCAGGGTCCCTCTCACATACCTGTAGCTGAGAGAAGCCTCCTCTTGAGTTGCTTGTGGAAAGTTGGTATTCCTCTTGAGTCGAAGCCAGGGACTAAGCTCTCATCTCGAGTTGATTTGGGGTCCACGGAGCCCTTTCGTGTTGCTACAGTGACCTCAGGATCCGTCTAGACTTGAGACAGTGATCTTGGGTTTTCTCTGGAGTGCCATCAAGGAAATCAAGGCTCCTTTCACGTTTGATGTGGAACACGGAATTGCTCTGCAGGCAGTGCAGGGGAATCGGGCCTCATCTCGCGGCGAGGGGGAAGTCTCATGGTTTTTCTCGAGTTGCGGTCGGAACATGGGGTATATTCTCGAGTTACGATGGGGAGGGCCCTTCCAGACACGTGTTGTTCAGCGACGTCAGGACTCCTGCCTAGGTGCGAGGGACACCTCGGGATTCCCCTCGAGTCTTGGCATGGCAATTGGGACGTGACTCCACGTGAGGCGGGAGACCCAGGGTCCCTTTCCACGTGTCATAGATATCCTGGGACTCCTATCCATTTTCAAGAGGAGTCAGGCATCGTCTCCTTCGGAAGTATTGATCTCAGCGGACCTCTCGAGTTTTCAAAGGATATGAGGCCTCCGGTCGCGAGGAGACGGAGGGCTAGGTCTTTCTCTGTGGTCTCCACAAGGGATTGAGGCAACCCTTCGTCTTGGGAGATGCAAGACGAGCCTGCATTCAATTCACTGCAGGGATATCCGGCCTTACTTCGAGTCAGAGCATCTCGGTGTCCATTCCACTTGAGGCCACAAACTCAGGGTCCCTCTCACATACCTGTAGCTGAGAGAAGCCTCCTCTTGATGTGCTTGTGGAAAGTTGGTATTCCTCTTGAATCGAAGCCAGGGACTAAGCTCTCATCTCGAGTTGATTTGGGGTCCACGGAGCCCTTTCGTGTTGCTACAGTGACCTCAGGATCCCTCTAGACTTGAGACAGAGATCTTGGGTTTTCTCTGGAGTGCCATCAAGGAAATCAAGGCTCCTTTCAGGTTTGATGTGGAACACGCAATTGCTCTGCACGCAGTGCAGGGGAATCGGGCCTCATCTCGGGGCGAGGGGGAAGTCTCATGGTTTTTCTCGAGTTGCGGCCGGAACCTGGGGTATATTCTCGAGTTACGACGGGGAGGGCCCTTCCAGACAGGTGTTTGTTCAGCGACGTCAGGACTCCTGCCTAGGTGCGAGGGACACCTCGGGATTCTCCTCGAGTCTTGGCATGGCAATTGGGACGCGTCTCCACGTGAAGCGGGAGACCCAGGGTCCCTTTCCACGTGCCACAGGGATCCTGGGACTCCTATCCATTTGCAAGAGGAGTCAGGCATCGTCTCCTTTGGAAGCATTGATCTCCGCGGACCTCTCGAGTTTTCAAAGGGTGTGAGGCCTCCGGTCGCGATGAGGCGGAGGACTAGGTCTTTCTCTGTGGTCTCCACAGGGGATTCAGATATCCCTTCATCTTGGGAGATGCAAGATGAGCCTGCATTCAATTCACTGCAGGGATATCCGGCCTTACTTCTAGTCAGAGCATCTCGGTGTCCATTCCACTTGAGGCCACAAACTCAGGGTCCCTCTCACATACCTGTAGCTGAGACAAGCCTCCTATTGAGGTGCTTGTGGAAAGTTGGTATTCCTCTTGAGTCGAAGCCAGGGACTAAGATCGCATCTCGAGTTGCTTTGGGGTCCACGGAGCCCTTTCGTGTTGCTCCAGTGACGTCAGGATCCCTCTAGACTTTAGACAGTGATCTTGGGTTTTCTCTGGAGTGCCATCAAGGAAATCAAGGCTCCTTTCACGTTTGATGTGGAACACGGAATTGCTCTGCATGCAGTGCAGGGGAATCGGGCCTCATCTCGCGGCGAGGGGGAAGTCTCATATTTTTTCTCGAGTTGCGGCCGGAACCTGGGGTATATTCTCGAGTTACGACGGGGAGGGCCCTTCCAGACACGTGTTTGTTCAGCGACGTCAGGACTCCTGCCTAGGTGCGAGGGACACCTCGGGATTCTCCTCGAGTCTTGGCATGGCAATTGGGACGCGTCTCCACGTGAGACGGGAGACCCAGGGTCCCTTTCCACGTGCCACAGGGATCCTGGGGCTCCTATCCATTTTCAAGAGGAGTCAGGCATCGTCTCCTTTCGAAGCATTGATCTCCGCGGACCTCTCGAGTTTTCAAAGGATGTGAGGCCTCCGGTCGCGATGAAGCGGAGGACTAGATCTTTCTCTGTGGTCTCCACAGGGGATTCAGACATCCCTTCGTCTTGGGAGATGCAAGATGAGCCTGCATTCAATTCACTGCAGGGATATCCGGCCTTACTTCGAGTCAGAGCATCTCGGTGTCCATTCCACTTGAGGCCACAAACTCAGGGTCGCTCTCACATACCTGTAGCTGAGAGAAACCTCCTCTTGAGGTGCTTGTGGAAAGTTGGTATTCCTCTTGAGTCGAAGCCAGGGACTAAGCTCTCATCTCGAGTTGATTTGGGGTCCACGGAGCCCTTTCGTGTTGCTCCAGTGACCTCAGGATCCCTCTAGACTTGAGACAGTGATCTTGCGTTTTCTCTGGAGTGCCATCAAGTAAATCAAGGCTCCTTTCACGTTTGATGTGGAACACGGAATTGCTCTGCATGCAGTGCAGGGGAATCGGGCCTCATCTCGCGGCGAGGGGGAAGTCTCATGGTTTTTCACGAGTTGCGGCCGGAACCTGGGGTATATTCTCGAGTTACAACGGGGAGGGCCCTTCCATACACGTGTTTGTTCAGCGACGTCAGGACCTCTGCCTAGGTGCGAGGGACACCTCGGGATTCTCCTCGAGTCTTGGCATGGCAATTGGGACGCGTCTCCACGTGAGGCGGGAGACCCAGGGTCCCTTTCCACGTGACACAGGGATCGTGGGACTCCTATCCATTTTCAAGAGGAGTCAGGCATCGTCTCCTTTGGAAGCATTGATCTCCACATACCTTTCAAAGGATGTGAGGCCCCCGGTCGCGATGAGGCGGAGGACCAGGTCTTTCTCTGTGGTCTCCACAGGGGATTTAGACATCCCTTCGTCTTGGGAGATGCAAGACGACCCTGGATTCAATTCACTGCAGGGATATCCGGCCTTACTTCGAGTCAGAGCATCTCGGTGTCCATTCTACTTGAGGCCACAAACTCAGGGTCCCTCGCACATACCTGTAGCTGACAGAAACCGCTTCTTGAGGTGCATGTGGAAAGTTGGTATTCCTCTTGAATCGAAGCCAGGGACTAAGCTCTCATCTCGACTTGATTTGGGGTCCACGGAGACCTTTCTTGTTGCTACAGTGACCTCAGGATCCCTCTAGACTTGGGACAGTGATCTTTGGTTTTCTCTGGAGTGCCATCAAGGAAATCAAGGCTCCTTTCACGTTTGATGTGGAACACGGAACTGCTCTGCACGCAGTGCAGGGGAATCGGGCCTCATCTCGCGGCAAGTCGGAAGTCTCATGGTTTTTCTCGAGTTGCGCTGGAACCTGGGGTATATTCTTGAGTTGCGACGGGGAGGACCCTTCCAGACACGTGTTTGTTCAGCCACGTGAGGACTCCTGCCTAGGTGCGAGGGACAACTCGGGATTCTCCTCGAGTCTTGGCATGGCAATTGGGACGCGTCTCCACGTGAGGCGGGAGACCCAGGATCCCTCCACGTGCCACAGGGATCCTGGGACTCCTATCCATTTCAAGAGGTGTCAGGCATCGTCTCCTTTGGAAGCATTGATCTGCGCGGACCGCTCGAGTTTTCAAAGGATGTGAGGCCTCCGGTCTCGATGAGGCGGAGGACTAGGTCTTTCTCTGTGGTCTCCACAGGGGATTCAGACATCCCTTCTTCTTGGGAGATGCAAGACGAGCCCTCATTCAATTCACTGCAGCGATATCCGGCCTGACTTCGAGTCAGAGCATCTCGGTGTCCATTCCACTTGAGGCCACAAACTCAGGGTCTCTCTCACATACCTGTAGCTGAGAGAAGCCTCCTCTTGAGGTGCTTGTGGAAAGTTGGTATTCCTCTTGAGTCGAAGCCTGGGACTAAGCTCTCATCTCGAGTTGATTTGGGGTCCACGGAGCATTTTCTTATTGCTCCAGTTACCTCAGGATCGCTCTAGACTTGAGACAGTGATGTTGGGTTTTCTCTGGAGTGCCATCAAGGAAATCAAGGCTCCGTTCACATTTGATGTGGAACACAGTATTGCTCTGCACGCAGTGCACGGAATCGGGCCTCATCTCGGGGCGAGGGGGAAGTCTCATAGTTTTTCTTGAGTTGCGGACGGACCCTGGGGTATATTCTCGAGTTATAAGGGAAGGGCCCTTCCAGACACGTGTTTGTTCAGCGACGTCAGGACTCCTGCCTAGGTTCTAGGGGCACATCGGTATTCTCTTTGAGTCTTGGCATGGCAATTGGGACGCGTCTCCACGTGAGGCGGGAGACCAAGGGTCCCTTTCCAAGTTCCACAGGAGTCCTGGAACTCCTATCCATTTTCAAGAGGAGTCAGGCATCGTCTCCTTTGGAAGCATTGATCTCCGCGGACCTCTAGACTTTTCAAAGGATGTGAGGCCTCTGGCCGCGATGAGGCGGAGAACTAGGTCTTTCTCTGTAGTCTCCACAGGGGATTCAGACATCCCTTCGTCTTGGGAGATGCAAGACGAGCCTGCATTCAATTCACTGCAGGGATATCCGCCCTTACTTCGAGTCAGAGTATCTCGGTGTCCATTCCACTTGAGGCCACAAACTCAGGGTCCCACTCCCATACCTGTAGCTGAGAGAAGCCTCGTCTTGAGGTGCTTGTGGAAAGTTGGTATTCCTCTTGAGTCGAAGCCAGGGACTAAGCTCTCATCTCGAGTTGATTTGGGGTCCACTGAGCCCATTCGTGTTGCTCCAGTGACCTCAGGATCCCTCTAGACTTGAGACAGTGATCTTGGGTTTTCTCTGGAGTGCCATCAAGGAAATCAAGGCTCCTTTCACGTTTGATGTGGAACACGGAATTGCTCTGCACGCAGTGCAGGGGATTCAGGCCTCATATGGCGGCGAGGAGGAAGTCTCATGGTTTTTCTCGAGGTGCGGCCGGAACCTGGGGTATATTCTCGAGTTACGACCGGGAGGGCCCTTCCAGACACGTGTTTGTTCAGCGACGTCAGGACTCCTGCCTAGGTGCGAGGGATTCCTCGGGATTCTCCTCGAGTCTTGGCATGGCAATTGGGACGCGTCTCCACATGAGGCGGGAGACCCAGGGTCCCTTTCCACGTGCCACAGGGATCTAGGGACTCCTATCCATTTTCAAGAGGAGTCAGGCATCGTCTCCTTTGGAAGCATTGATATCCGTGGATCTCTCGAGTTTTCAAAGGATGTGAGGACTGCGGTCGCGATGAGGCGGAGAACTAGGTCTTTCTCTGTGGCCTCCACAGGAAATTCAGACATCCCTTCGTCTTGGGAGATGCAAGACGAGCCTGCATTCAATTCACTGTTGGGATATCCGGCCTTACTTCGAGTCAGAGCATCTCAGTGTCCATTCCACTTGAGGCCACAAATTCAGGGTTTCTCTCAGATACCTGTAGCTGAGAGAAGCCTCCTCTTGAGGTGCTGGTGGAAAGTTGGTATTCCTCTCTAGTTGAAGCAAGGGACTAAGCTCTCATCTCGAGTTGATTTGGGGTCCACGGAGCCCTTTCGTGTTGCTCCAGTGACCTCAGGATCCCTCTAGACTTGAGACAGTGATCTTGGGTTTTCTCTGGAGTGCCATCAAGGAAATCAAGGCTCCGTTCACATTTGATGTGGAACACGGAATTCCTCTGCACGCAGTGTAGGGGAATCGGGCCTCATCTCGCAGCGAGGGGGCAGTCTCATGGTTTTTCTCGAGTTGCGGCCGGAACCTGGGGTATATTCTCGAGTTACGACGGGGAGGGCCCTTCCAGACACGTGTTTGTTCAGCGACATCAGAACCAATGCCTACGTTCGGTGGACACCTCGGTATCTCCCCGAGGCTTGGCATGGCAATTGGGACGCGTCTCCACGTGAGGCGGGAGACCTAGGGTCCCTTTCCACGTGCCACAGGGATCCTGGGACTCCTATCTATTTTCAAGAGGAGTCAGGCATCGTCTCCTTTGGAAGCATTGATCTCCGCGGACCTCTAGAATTTTCAAAGGATGTGAGGCCTTTGGTCGCGATGAGGTGGAGAAATAGTTCTTTCTCTGTGGTCTCCACAGGGGATTCAGACATCCCTTCATCTTGGGAGATGAAAGACGAGCCTGCTTTCAATTCACTGCAGAGATATCCGGCCTTACTTCGAGTCCGAGCATCCCCGTGTCCATTCCACTTGAGGCCAAAAACTCAGGGTCCCTCTCACATACCTGTAGCTGAGAGAAGCCACCTCTTCAGGTGCTTGTGGAAAGTTGGTATTCCTCTTGAATCGAAGCCAGGGACTAAGCTCTCATCTCGAGTTTACTTGGTTTCCACGGAGCCCTTTCGTGTTGCTCCAGTGACCTCAGGATCCCTCTAGACTTGAGACAGTGATCTTGGGATTTCTCTGGAGTGCCATCAAGGAAATCAAGGCTCCTTTCACAATTGATGTGGACACGGAATTGCTCTGCACGCAGTGCACGGAATCGGGCCTCATCTCGGGGCGAGGAGGAAGTCTCATGGTTTTTCTCGAGGTGCGGCCGGAACCTGGGGTATATTCTCGAGTTACGACCGGGAGGGCCCTTCCAGACACGTGTTTGTTCAGCGACGTCAGGACTCCTGCCTAGGTGCGAGGGACTCCTCGGGATTCTCCTCGAGTCTTGGCATGGCAATTGGGACGCGTCTCCACATGAGGCGGGAGACCCAGGGTCCCTTTCCACGTGCCACAGGGATCTAGGGACTCCTATCCATTTTCAAGAGGAGTCAGGCATCGTCTCCTTTGGAAGCATTGATATCCGTGGATCTCTCGAGTTTTCAAAGGATGTGAGGACTGCGGTCGCGATGAGGCGGAGAACTAGGTCTTTCTCTGTGGCCTCCACAGGAAATTCAGACATCCCTTCGTCTTGGGAGATGCAAGACGAGCCTGCATTCAATTCACTGTTGGGATATCCGGCCTTACTTCGAGTCAGAGCATCTCAGTGTCCATTCCACTTGAGGCCACAAACTCAGGGTTTCTCTCAGATACCTGTAGCTGAGAGAAGCCTCCTCTTGAGGTGCTGGTGGAAAGTTGGTATTCCTCTCTAGTTGAAGCAAGGGACTAAGCTCTCATCTCGAGTTGATTTGGGGTCCACGGAGCCCTTTCGTGTTGCTCCAGTGACCTCAGGATCCCTCTAGACTTGAGACAGTGATCTTGGGTTTTCTCTGGAGTGCCATCAAGGAAATCAAGGCTCCGTTCACATTTGATGTGGAACACGGAATTCCTCTGCACGCAGTGTAGGGGAATCGGGCCTCATCTCGCAGCGAGGGGGCAGTCTCATGGTTTTTCTCGAGTTGCGGCCGGAACCTGGGGTATATTCTCGAGTTACGACGGGGAGGGCCCTTCCAGACACGTGTTTGTTCAGCGACATCAGAACCAATGCCTACGTTCGGTGGACACCTCGGTATCTCCCCGAGGCTTGGCATGGCAATTGGGACGCGTCTCCACGTGAGGCGGGAGACCTAGGGTCCCTTTCCACGTGCCACAGGGATCCTGGGACTCCTATCTATTTTCAAGAGGAGTCAGGCATCGTCTCCTTTGGAAGCATTGATCTCCGCGGACCTCTAGAATTTTCAAAGGATGTGAGGCCTTTGGTCGCGATGAGGTGGAGAAATAGTTCTTTCTCTGTGGTCTCCACAGGGGATTCAGACATCCCTTCATCTTGGGAGATGAAAGACGCGCCTGCTTTCAATTCACTGCAGAGATATCCGGCCTTACTTCGAGTCCGAGCATCCCCGTGTCCATTCCACTTGAGGCCACAAACTCAGGGTCCCTCTCACATACCTGTAGCTGAGAGAAGCCTCCTCTTGAGGTGCTTGTGGAAAGTTGGTATTCTTCTTTAGTCGAAGCCAGGGACTACGCTCTCATCTCGAGTTGATTTGGGGTCCACGGAGCATTTTCGTGTTGCTCCAGTGACCTCAGGATCCCTCTAGACTTGAGACAGTGATCTTGGGTTTTCTCTGGAGTGCCATCAAGGAAATCAAGGCTCCGTTCACATTTGATGTGGACACGGAATTGCTCTGCACGCAGTGCACGGAATCGGGCCTCATCTCGGGGCAAGGGGGAAGTCTCATGGTTTTTCTCGAGTTGCGGCCGGAATCTGGGGTATATGCTCGAGTTACGACTGGGGTGCCCTTCCAGACACGCCTTTGCTCATCGACGTCAAAACCCAGGCCTAGGTTCGATGGACAACTCGGTATTCTCCCCGAGGCTTGGCATGGCAATTGGGACGCGTCTCCACGTGAGAAGGGAGACCAACAGTCCCTTTCAAGTGCCAGAGGGATGCTGGAACTCCTATCCATTTTCAAGAGGAGTCAGGCATCGTCTCCTTTGGAAGCATTGATCTCCGCTGACCTCTCCAATTTTCAAAGGATGCGAGGCCTCCGGTCGCGAAGAGGCGGAGAACTAGGTCTTTCTCTGTGGTCTCCACAGGTGATTGAGACATCCCTTCGTCTTGGGAGATTCAAGACGAGCCTGCATTCAATTCACTGCAGGGATATACGGCCTTACTTCGAGTCAGAGCATCTCGGTGTCCATTCCACTTGAGGCCACAAACTCAGGGTCCCTCTCACGTACCTGTAGCTGAGAGAAGCCTCCTCTTGAGGTGCTTGTGGAAAGTTGGTATTCCTCTTGAGTCGAATCCAGGGACTAAGCTCTCATCTCGAGTTGATTTGGGGTCCATGGAGCCCTTCTTTGTTGCTCCAGTGACCTCAGGATCCCTCTAGACTTGAGCCAGTGATCTTGGGTTTTCTCTGGAGTGGCATCAAGGAAATCAAGGCTCCTTTCTCGTTTGATGTGGAACACGGAATTGCTCTGCATGCAGTGCAGGGGAATCGGGCCTCATCTCGTGGCGAGGGGGAAGTCTCATGGTTTTTCTCGAGTTGCGGCCGGAACCTGGGGTATATTCGCGAGTTACGACGGGGAGGGCCCTTCCAGACACGTGTTTTTTCAGCGACGACAGGACTCCTGCCTAGGTGCGAGGGACAACTCGGGATTCTCCTCGAGACTTGGCATGGCATTTGGGTCGCGTCTCCACATGAGCGGGAGACCCAGGGTCCCTTTGCACTTGCCACAGGGATCCGGTGAATCCTATCCATTTCCAAGAAGAGTCAGGCATCGTCTCCTTTGGAAGCATTGATCTCCGCGGACCTCTCGAGTTTTCAAAGGATGTGAGGCCTCCGGTCGCGATGAGGAGGAGAACTAGGTCTTTCTCTGTGGTCTCCACTGGGGATTCAGACAACCCTTCGTCTTTGGAGATGCAAGACGAGCCTGCATTCAATTCACTGCAGGGATATCCGGCCTTACTTCGAGTCAGAGCTTCTCGGTGTCCATTCCACTTGAGGCCACAAACTCAGGGTCCCTCTCACATACCTGTAGCTGAGACAAGCCTCCTCTTGAGGTGCTTGTGGAAAGTTGGTATTCCTCTTCAGTCGTAGCCAGGGACTGAGCTCTCATCTCGAGTTGATTTGGGGTCCACGGAGCCCTTTCGTGTTGCTACAGTGACCTCAGGATCCCTCTAGACTTGAGACAGTGATCTTGGGGTTTCTCTGGAGTGCCATCAAGGAAATCAAGGCTCCTTTCACGTTTGATGTGGAACACGGAATTGCTCTGCATGCAGTGCAGGGGAATCGGGCCTCATCTCACGGCGAGGGGGAAGTCTCATGGTTTTTCTCGAGTTGCGGCCGGAACCTGGGGTATATTCTCGAGTTACGACGGGGCGGGCCCTTCCAGACACGTGTTTGTTCAGCGACGTCAGCACTCCTGCCTAGGTGCGAGGGACACCTCGGGATTCTCCTCGAGTCTTCGCATGGCAATTGGGACGCGTCTCCACGTGAGGCGGGAGACCCAGGGTCCCTTTCCACGTGCCACAGGGATCCTGGGACTCCTATCCATTTTCAAGAGGAGTCAGGCATCGTCTCCTTTGGAAGCATTGATCTCCGCGGACCTCTCGAGTTTTCAAAGGATGTGAGGCCTCCGGTCGCGATGAGGCGGAGATCTAGGTCTTTCTCTGTGGTCTCCACAGGGGATTCAGACATCCCTTTGTCTTGGGAGATGCAAGACGTGCCTGCATTCAATTCACTGCAGGGATATCCGGTCGAACTTCGAGTCAGAGCATATCGGTGTCCATTCCACTTGAGGCCACAAACTCAGGGTCCCTCTCACATACCTGTAGCTGAGAGAAGCCTCCTCTTGAGGTGCTTGTGGAAAGTTGGTATTCCTCTTGAGTCGAAGCCAGGGACTAAGCTCTCATCTCGAGTTGATTTGGGGTCCACGCAGCTCTTTCGTGTTGCTCCAGTGACCTCAGGATCCCTCTAGACTTGAGACAGGGATCTTGGGTTTTCTCTGGAGTGCCATCAAGGAAATCAAGGCTCCTGTCACGTTTGATGTGGAACACGGAAATGCTTTGCACGCAGTGCAGGAGAATCGGGCCTCATCTCGCGGCGAGGGGGAAGTCTTATGGTTTTTATCGAGTTGCGGCCGGAACCTGGGATATATTCTCGAGTTACGACGGGGAGGGCCCTTCCAGACACGTGTTAGTTCAGCGACGTCAGGACTCGGGCCTAGGTGCGAGGGACACCTCGGGATTCTCCTCGAGTCTTGGCATGGCAATTGGGACGCGTCTCCACGTGAGGCGGGAGACCCAGGGTCCCTTTCTACGTGCCACAGGGATCCTGGGACTCCTATCCATTTTCAAGAGGTGTCAGGCATCGTCACCTTTGGAAGCATTGATCTCCGCGGACCTCTCGAGTTTTCAAAGGATGTGAGCCTCCGGTCGCGATGAGGCGGAGAACTAGGTCTTTCTCTGTGGTCTCCACAGGGGATTCAGACATCCCTTCGTCTTGGGAGATGCAAGACGAGCCTGCATTCAATTCACTGCAGGGATATCCGGCCTTACTTCGAATCAGTGCATCTCGTTGTCCATTCCACATGAGGCCACAAACTCAGTGTCCCTGTCACATACCTGTGGCTGAGAGAAGACTCCTCTTGAGGTGCTTGTGGAAAGTTGGAATTCCTCTTGAGTCGAAGCCAGGGACTAAGTTCTCATCTCGAGTAGATTTGGGGTCCACGGAGCCCTTTCGTGTTGCTCCAGTGACCTCAGGATCCCTCTAGACTTGAGACAGTGATCTTGTGTTTTCTCTAGAGTGCCATCAAGGAAATCAAGGCTCCTCTCACGTTTGATGTGGAACACGGAATTGCTCTGCACGCCGTGCAGGGGAATCGGGCCTCATCTCGCGAAGAGGGGGAAGTCTCATGGTTTTTCTCGAGTTGCAGCGGGAACCTGGAGTATATTCTCGAGTTACGACATGGAGGACCCTTCCAGACACGTGATAGGTGCGAGGGACACCTTCGGATTCTCCTAAAGTCTTGGCATGGCATTTGGGACGCGTCTTTCATGAGGCGGGAGACCCAGGTTCCCTTTTCACGTGCCACAGTGATCCTGGGACTCCTATCCATTTCACGGGGAGTCAGGCATCGTCTCTTTGGAAGCATTGATCTCCACGGACCTCTCGAGTTTTCAAAGTATGTGAGGCCTCCGGTCTCGATGAGGCGGAGAACTAGGTCTTTCTCTGTGGTCTCCACAAGTGATTCAGACATCCCTTCGTCTTGGGAGATGGAAGACGAGCCTGCATTTAATTCACTGCAGGGATATCTGGCCTTACTTCGAGTCAGAGCATCTCGGTGTCCATTCGACTTGAGGCCACAAACTCAGGGTCCCTCTCACATACCTGTAGCTGAGAGAAGCCTCCTCTTGAGGTGCTTGTGGAAAGTTGGTATTCCACTTGAGTCGAAGCCAGGGACTAAGCTCTTATCTCGAGTTGATTTGGGGTCCACGGAGCCCTTTCCTGTTGCTCCAGTGACCTCAGGATCCCTCTAGACTTGAGACAGTGATCTTTTGTTTTCTCTGGAGTGCCATCAAGGAAATCAAGGCTCCGTTCACATTTGATGTGGACACGGAATTGCTCTGCACGCAGTGCACGGAATCGGGCCTCATCTCGGGGCGAGGGGGAAGTCTCATGGTTTTTCTCGAGTTGCGGCCGGAATCTGGGGTATATGCTCGAGTTACGACTGGGGTGCCCTTCCAGACACGCCTTTGCTCATCGACGTCAAAACCCAGGCCTAGGTTCGATGGACAACTCGGTATTCTCCCCGACGCTTGGCATGGCAATTGGGACGCGTCTCCACATGAGGCGGTAGACCCAGTGTCTCTTTCCACGTGCCACAGGATCCTGGGATTCCTATTCATTTTCAAGAGGAGTCAGGCATCGTCTCCTTTGGAAGTATTGATCTCCGCGGACCTCTCGAGTTTTCAAAGGATGTGAGGCCTCCGGTCGCGATGAGGCAGAGAACTAGTTCCTTCTCTGTTGTCTCCACAGGGGATTCAGACATCCCTTCGTCTTGGGAGATGCAAGACGAGCCGGCATTCAATTCACTGCAGGGATATCTGGCCTTACTTCGAGTCAGAGCATCTCCGTGTCAATTCCACTTGAGGCCACAAACTCAGGGTCCCTCTCACATACTTGTAGCTGAGAGAAGCCTCCTCTTGAGGTGCTTGTGGAAAGTTGGTATGACCCTTGAGTCGAAGCCAGGGACTAAGCTCTCATCTCGAGTTGATTTATGGTCCACGGAGCCCTTTCGTGTTGCTCCAGTGACCTCAGGATCCCTCTAGACTTGAGACAGTGATCTTGGGTTTTCTCTGGAGTGCCATTAAGGAAATCAAGGCTCCTTTCACGTTTGATGTGGAACACGGAATTGCTCTGCACGCTGTGCAGGGGAACCGGACCACATCTCGCGGCGAGGGGGATGTCTCATGGTTTTTCTCGAGTTGCGGCCGGAACCTGGTGTACATTCTAAAGTTACTACGGGGAGGGCCCTTCCAGACACGTGTTTGTTCAGCGAAGTCAGGACTCCTGCCTAGGTGCGAGGGACACCTCGGGATACTCGTCGAGTCTTGGCATGGCAATTGGGACGGGTCTCCACGTGAGGCGGAAGACCCAGTGTCTCTTTCCACGTGCCAAAGGGATCCTGAGACTCCTATCCATTTTCAAGAAGAGTCAGGCATCGTCTCCTTTTGAAGCATTGATCTCCCCGGACCTCTCGAGTTTTCAAAGGATGTGAGGCCTCCGGTCGTGATGAGGCGGAGAACTAGGTCTTTCTCTGTGGTCTCCACAAGGGATTCAGACACCCCTTCGTCTTGGGAGATGCAAGACGAGCCTGCATTCAATTCACTGCAGGGATATCCGGCCTTACTTCGAGTCAGAGCATTTCGGTGTCCATTCTACTTGAGGCCACAAACTCAGGGTCCCTCTCACATACCTGTAGCTGAGACAAGCCTCCTCTTGAGGTGCTTGTGGAAAGTTGGTATTCCCCTTGAGTCGAAGCCAGGGACTAAGCTCTCATCTCGAGTTGATTTAGGGTCCATGGAGCCCTTTCCTGTTGCTCCAGTGACCTCAGGATCTCTCTAGACTTGAGACAGTGATCTTGGGTTTTCTCTGGAGAGCCATCAAAGAAATCAAGGCTCCTTTCACGTTTGATGTGGAACACGGAATTGCTCTGCACGCAGTGCAGGGGAATCGGGCCTCATCTCGCGGCGAGGGGGAAGTCTGATGATTTTTCTCGAGTTGCGGCCGGAACCTGGGGTACATTCTCAAGTTACTACGGGGAGGGCCCTTCCAGACACGTGTTTGTTCAGCGACGTCAGCACTCCTGCCTAGGTGCGAGGGACACCTCGGGATTCTCCTCGAGTCTTCGCATGGCAATTGGGACGCGTCTCCACGTTAGGCGGGAGACCCAGGGTCCCTTTCCTCGTGCCACAGGGATCCTGGGACTCCTATCCATTTTCAAGAGGAGTCAGGCATCGTCTCCTTTGGAAGCATTGATCTCCGCGGACCTCTCGAGTTTTCAAAGGATGTGAGGCCTCCGGTCGCGATGAGGCGGAGATCTAGGTCTTTCTCTGTGGTCTCCACAGGGGATTCAGACATCCCTTTGTCTTGGGAGATGCAAGACGTGCCTGCATTCAATTCACTGCAGGGATATCCGGTCGAACTTCGAGTCAGAGCATATCGGTGTCCATTCCACTTGAGGCCACAAACTCAGGGTCCCTCTCACATACCTGTAGCTGAGAGAAGCCTCCTCTTGAGGTGCTTGTGGAAAGTTGGTATTCCTCTTGAGTCGAAGCCAGGGACTAAGCTCTCATCTCGAGTTGATTTGGGGTCCACGCAGCTCTTTCGTGTTGCTCCAGTGACCTCAGGATCCCTCTAGACTTGAGACAGGGATCTTGGGTTTTCTCTGGAGTGCCATCAAGGAAATCAAGGCTCCTGTCACGTTTGATGTGGAACACGGAAATGCTTTGCACGCAGTGCAGGAGAATCGGGCCTCATCTCGCGGCGAGGGGGAAGTCTTATGGTTTTTATCGAGTTGCGGCCGGAACCTGGGATATATTCTCGAGTTACGACGGGGAGGGCCCTTCCAGACACGTGTTAGTTCAGCGACGTCAGGACTCGGGCCTAGGTGCGAGGGACACCTCGGGATTCTCCTCGAGTCTTGGCATGGCAATTGGGACGCGTCTCCACGTGAGGCGGGAGACCCAGGGTCCCTTTCTACGTGCCACAGGGATCCTGGGACTCCTATCCATTTTCAAGAGGTGTCAGGCATCGTCTCCTTTGGAAGCATTGATCTCCGCGGACCTCTCGAGTTTTCAAAGGATGTGAGCCTCCGGTCGCGATGAGGCGGAGAACTAGGTCTTTCTCTGTGGTCTCCACAGGGGATTCAGACATCCCTTCGTCTTGGGAGATGCAAGACGAGCCTGCATTCAATTCACTGCAGGGATATCCGGCCTTACTTCGAATCAGTGCATCTCGTTGTCCATTCCACATGAGGCCACAAACTCAGTGTCCCTGTCACATACCTGTGGCTGAGAGAAGACTCCTCTTGAGGTGCTTGTGGAAAGTTGGAATTCCTCTTGAGTCGAAGCCAGGGACTAAGTTCTCATCTCGAGTAGATTTGGGGTCCACGGAGCCCTTTCGTGTTGCTCCAGTGACCTCAGGATCCCTCTAGACTTGAGACAGTGATCTTGTGTTTTCTCTAGAGTGCCATCAAGGAAATCAAGGCTCCTCTCACGTTTGATGTGTAACACGGAATTGCTCTGCACGCCGTGCAGGGGAATCGGGCCTCATCTCGCGAAGAGGGGGAAGTCTCATGGTTTTTCTCGAGTTGCAGCGGGAACCTGGAGTATATTCTCGAGTTACGACATGGAGGACCCTTCCAGACACGTGATAGGTGCGAGGGACACCTTCGGATTCTCCTAAAGTCTTGGCATGGCATTTGGGACGCGTCTTTCATGAGGCGGGAGACCCAGGTTCCCTTTTCACGTGCCACAGTGATCCTGGGACTCCTATCCATTTCACGGGGAGTCAGGCATCGTCTCTTTGGAAGCATTGATCTCCACGGACCTCTCGAGTTTTCAAAGTATGTGAGGCCTCCGGTCTCGATGAGGCGGAGAACTAGGTCTTTCTCTGTGGTCTCCACAAGTGATTCAGACATCCCTTCGTCTTGGGAGATGGAAGACGAGCCTGCATTTAATTCACTGCAGGGATATCTGGCCTTACTTCGAGTCAGAGCATCTCGGTGTCCATTCGACTTGAGGCCACAAACTCAGGGTCCCTCTCACATACCTGTAGCTGAGAGAAGCCTCCTCTTGAGGTGCTTGTGGAAAGTTGGTATTCCACTTGAGTCGAAGCCAGGGACTAAGCTCTTATCTCGAGTTGATTTGGGGTCCACGGAGCCCTTTCCTGTTGCTCCAGTGACCTCAGGATCCCTCTAGACTTGAGACAGTGATCTTTTGTTTTCTCTGGAGTGCCATCAAGGAAATCAAGGCTCCGTTCACATTTGATGTGGACACGGAATTGCTCTGCACGCAGTGCACGGAATCGGGCCTCATCTCGGGGCGAGGGGGAAGTCTCATGGTTTTTCTCGAGTTGCGGCCGGAATCTGGGGTATATGCTCGAGTTACGACTGGGGTGCCCTTCCAGACACGCCTTTGCTCATCGACGTCAAAACCCAGGCCTAGGTTCGATGGACAACTCGGTATTCTCCCCGACGCTTGGCATGGCAATTGGGACGCGTCTCCACATGAGGCGGTAGACCCAGTGTCTCTTTCCACGTGCCACAGGATCCTGGGATTCCTATTCATTTTCAAGAGGAGTCAGGCATCGTCTCCTTTGGAAGTATTGATCTCCGCGGACCTCTCGAGTTTTCAAAGGATGTGAGGCCTCCGGTCGCGATGAGGCAGAGAACTAGTTCCTTCTCTGTTTTCTCCACAGGGGATTCAGACATCCCTTCGTCTTGGGAGATGCAAGACGAGCCGGCATTCAATTCACTGCAGGGATATCTGGCCTTACTTCGAGTCAGAGCATCTCCGTGTCAATTCCACTTGAGGCCACAAACTCAGGGTCCCTCTCACATACTTGTAGCTGAGAGAAGCCTCCTCTTGAGGTGCTTGTGGAAAGTTGGTATGACCCTTGAGTCGAAGCCAGGGACTAAGCTCTCATCTCGAGTTGATTTATGGTCCACGGAGCCCTTTCGTGTTGCTCCAGTGACCTCAGGATCCCTCTAGACTTGAGACAGTGATCTTGGGTTTTCTCTGGAGTGCCATTAAGGAAATCAAGGCTCCTTTCACGTTTGATGTGGAACACGGAATTGCTCTGCACGCTGTGCAGGGGAACCGGACCACATCTCGCGGCGAGGGGGATGTCTCATGGTTTTTCTCGAGTTGCGGCCGGAACCTGGTGTACATTCTAAAGTTACTACGGGGAGGGCCCTTCCAGACACGTGTTTGTTCAGCGAAGTCAGGACTCCTGCCTAGGTGCGAGGGACACCTCGGGATACTCGTCGAGTCTTGGCATGGCAATTGGGACGGGTCTCCACGTGAGGCGGAAGACCCAGTGTCTCTTTCCACGTGCCAAAGGGATCCTGAGACTCCTATCCATTTTCAAGAAGAGTCAGGCATCGTCTCCTTTTGAAGCATTGATCTCCCCGGACCTCTCGAGTTTTCAAAGGATGTGAGGCCTCCGGTCGCGATGAGGCGGAGAACTAGGTCTTTCTCTGTGGTCTCCACAAGGGATTCAGACACCCCTTCGTCTTGGGAGATGCAAGACGAGCCTGCATTCAATTCACTGCAGGGATATCCGGCCTTACTTCGAGTCAGAGCATTTCGGTGTCCATTCTACTTGAGGCCACAAACTCAGGGTCCCTCTCACATACCTGTAGCTGAGACAAGCCTCCTCTTGAGGTGCTTGTGGAAAGTTGGTATTCCCCTTGAGTCGAAGCCAGGGACTAAGCTCTCATCTCGAGTTGATTTAGGGTCCATGGAGCCCTTTCCTGTTGCTCCAGTGACCTCAGGATCTCTCTAGACTTGAGACAGTGATCTTGGGTTTTCTCTGGAGAGCCATCAAAGAAATCAAGGCTCCTTTCACGTTTGATGTGGAACACGGAATTGCTCTGCATGCAGTGCAGGGGAATCGGGCCTCATCTCGCGGCGAGGGGGAAGTCTCATGATTTTTCTCGAGTTGCGGCCGGAACCTGGGGTACATTCTCAAGTTACTACGGGGAGGGCCCTTCTAGACACGTGTTTGTTCAGCGACGTCAGGACGCCTGCCTAGGTGCCAGGGACACCTCGGGATTCTCCTCGAATCTTGGCATTGCCATTGGGACGCGTCTCCACGTGAGGCGGGAGACCCAGGGTCCCTTTCCACGTGCCACACGGATCCTGGGACTCCTATCCATTTTCAAGAGGAGTCAGGCATCTTCTCCTTTGGAAGCATTGATCTCCGCGGACTTCTCGAGTTTTCAAAGGATTTGAGGCCTCCGGTCGCGATGAGGTGGAGAACTAGGTCTTTCTCTGTGGTCTCCACAGGGGATTCAGACATCCCTTCGTCTTGGGAGATGCAAGACGAGCCTGCATTCAATTCACTGCAGGGATATTCGGCCTTACCACGAGTCAGAGCATCTCGGTGTCCATTCCACTTGAGGCCACAAAATCAGGGTCCCTCTCACATAACTGTAGCTGAGAGAAGCCTCCTCTTGAGGTGCTTGTGGAAAGTTGGTATTCCTCTTGAGTCGAAGCCAGGGACTAAGCTCTCATCTCGAGTTGATTTGGGGTCCACGGAGCCCTTTCGTTTTGCTACAGTGACCTCAGGATCCCTCTAGACTTGAGACAGTGATCTTGGGATTTCTCTGGAGTGCCATCAAGGAAATCAAGGCTTTTTTCTCGTTTGATTTGGAACACGGAATTGCTCTGCACGCAGTGCAGGGGAATCGGGCTTGATCTCGCGCAAGAGGGATGTCTCATGGTTTTTCTCAAGTTGCGGCCGGAACCTGGGGTATATTCTCAAGTTACGACGGGGAGGGCCCTTCCAGACACGTGTTTGCTCAGCGAAGTCAGGACTCCTGCCTAGGTGCGAGGGACACCTCGGGATTCTCCTCGAGTCTTGGCATGGCAATTGGGACGCGTCTCCACGTGAGGCGGGAGACCCAGGGTCCCTTTCCACGTGCCACAGGGATCCTGGGACTCCTATCCATTTTCAAGAGGAGTGAGGCATCGTCTCCTTTGTAAGCATTGATCTCCAGGGACCTCTCGAGTTTTCAAAGGACGTGAGGCCTCCGGTCGAGATGAGGCGGAGAAGTAGGTCTTTCTCTGTGGTCTCCACAGGGGATGCAGACATCCCGTCGACTTGGGAGATGCAAGACGAGCCGGCATTCAATTCACTGCAGGGATATCCTGCCTTACTTCGAGTCAGAGCATCTCGGTGTCCATTCCACTTGAGGCCACAAACTCAGGGTCTCTCTCACATACCTGTAGCTGAGAGAAGCCTCCTCTTGAGGTGCTTGTGGAAAGTTGGTGTTTCTCTTGAGTCGAAGCCAGGGACTAAGCTCTCATCTCGAGTTGAATTGGGGTCCACGGAGCCCTTTCGTGTTGCTCCAGTGACCTCAGGATCCCTCTAGACTTGAGACACTGATCTTGGGTTTTCTCTGGAGTGCCATCAAGGAAATCAAGGCTCCTTTCACGTTTGATGTGGAACACGGAATTGCTCTGCACGCAGTGCAGGGGAATCGGGCTTCATCTCGCGGCAAGGGGGAAGTCTCCTGTTTTTTCTCGAGTTGCGGCCGGAACCTGGGGTATATTCTCGAGTTACGAAGGGGAGGGCCCTTCCAGACACGTGTTCGTTCAGCGACGTCAGGACTCCTGTCTAGGTGCGAGGGACACCTCGGGATTCTCCTCGAGTCTTGGCATGGCAATTGGGACGCGTCTCCACGTGAGGCGGGAGACCCAGTGTCCCTTTCCACGTGCCACAGGGATCCTGGGACTCCTATCCATTTGCAAGAGGAGTCAGGCATCGTCTCCTTTGGAAGCATTGATCTCCGCGGACCTCTCGAGTTTTCAAAGGATGTGAGGCCTCCGGTCGCGATGAGGCGGAGAACTAGGTCTTTCTCTCTGGTCTCCACAGGGGATGCAGACATCCCTTCGTCGTGGGAGATGCAAGACGAGCCTGCATTCAATTCACTGCTGGGATCTCCGGCCTTACTTCGAATCAGTGCATCTCGTTGTCCATTCCACATGACGCCACAAACTCAGGGTCCCTGTCACATACCTGTGGCTGAGAGAAGACTCCTCTTGAGGTGCTTTTGGAGAGTTGGTATTCCTCTTGAGTCGAAGCCAGGGACTAAGCTCTCATCTCGAGTTGATTTGGGGTCCACGCAGCTCTTTCGTGTTGCTCCAGTGACCTCAGGATCCCTCTAGACTTGAGACAGGGATCTTGGGTTTTCTCTGGAGTGCCATCAAGGAAATCAAGGCTCCTGTCACGTTTGATGTGGAACACGGAAATGCTTTGCACGCAGTGCAGGAGAATCGGGCCTCATCTCGCGGCGAGGGGGAAGTCTTATGGTTTTTATCGAGTTGCGGCCGGAACCTGGGATATATTCTCGAGTTACGACGGGGAGGGCCCTTCCAGACACGTGTTAGTTCAGCGACGTCAGGACTCGGGCCTAGGTGCGAGGGACACCTCGGGATTCTCCTCGAGTCTTGGCATGGCAATTGGGACGCGTCTCCACGTGAGGCGGGAGACCCAGGGTCCCTTTCTACGTGCCACAGGGATCCTGGGACTCCTATCCATTTTCAAGAGGTGTCAGGCATCGTCTCCTTTGGAAGCATTGATCTCCGCGGACCTCTCGAGTTTTCAAAGGATGTGAGCCTCCGGTCGCGATGAGGCGGAGAACTAGGTCTTTCTCTGTGGTCTCCACAGGGGATTCAGACATCCCTTCGTCTTGGGAGATGCAAGACGAGCCTGCATTCAATTCACTGCAGGGATATCCGGCCTTACTTCGAATCAGTGCATCTCGTTGTCCATTCCACATGAGGCCACAAACTCAGTGTCCCTGTCACATACCTGTGGCTGAGAGAAGACTCCTCTTGAGGTGCTTGTGGAAAGTTGGAATTCCTCTTGAGTCGAAGCCAGGGACTAAGTTCTCATCTCGAGTAGATTTGGGGTCCACGGAGCCCTTTCGTGTTGCTCCAGTGACCTCAGGATCCCTCTAGACTTGAGACAGTGATCTTGTGTTTTCTCTAGAGTGCCATCAAGGAAATCAAGGCTCCTCTCACGTTTGATGTGGAACACGGAATTGCTCTGCACGCCGTGCAGGGGAATCGGGCCTCATCTCGCGAAGAGGGGGAAGTCTCATGGTTTTTCTCGAGTTGCAGCGGGAACCTGGAGTATATTCTCGAGTTACGACATGGAGGACCCTTCCAGACACGTGATAGGTTCGAGGGACACCTTCGGATTCTCCTAAAGTCTTGGCATGGCATTTGGGACGCGTCTTTCATGAGGCGGGAGACCCAGGTTCCCTTTTCACGTGCCACAGTGATCCTGGGACTCCTATCCATTTCACGGGGAGTCAGGCATCGTCTCTTTGGAAGCATTGATCTCCACGGACCTCTCGAGTTTTCAAAGTATGTGAGGCCTCCGGTCTCGATGAGGCGGAGAACTAGGTCTTTCTCTGTGGTCTCCACAAGTGATTCAGACATCCCTTCGTCTTGGGAGATGGAAGACGAGCCTGCATTTAATTCACTGCAGGGATATCTGGCCTTACTTCGAGTCAGAGCATCTCGGTGTCCATTCGACTTGAGGCCACAAACTCAGGGTCCCTCTCACATACCTGTAGCTGAGAGAAGCCTCCTCTTGAGGTGCTTGTGGAAAGTTGGTATTCCACTTGAGTCGAAGCCAGGGACTAAGCTCTTATCTCGAGTTGATTTGGGGTCCACGGAGCCCTTTCCTGTTGCTCCAGTGACCTCAGGATCCCTCTAGACTTGAGACAGTGATCTTTTGTTTTCTCTGGAGTGCCATCAAGGAAATCAAGGCTCCGTTCACATTTGATGTGGACACGGAATTGCTCTGCACGCAGTGCACGGAATCGGGCCTCATCTCGGGGCGAGGGGGAAGTCTCATGGTTTTTCTCGAGTTGCGGCCGGAATCTGGGGTATATGCTCGAGTTACGACTGGGGTGCCCTTCCAGACACGCCTTTGCTCATCGACGTCAAAACCCAGGCCTAGGTTCGATGGACAACTCGGTATTCTCCCCGACGCTTGGCATGGCAATTGGGACGCGTCTCCACATGAGGCGGTAGACCCAGTGTCTCTTTCCACGTGCCACAGGATCCTGGGATTCCTATTCATTTTCAAGAGGAGTCAGGCATCGTCTCCTTTGGAAGTATTGATCTCCGCGGACCTCTCGAGTTTTCAAAGGATGTGAGGCCTCCGGTCGCGATGAGGCAGAGAACTAGTTCCTTCTCTGTTGTCTCCACAGGGGATTCAGACATCCCTTCGTCTTGGGAGATGCAAGACGAGCCGGCATTCAATTCACTGCAGGGATATCTGGCCTTACTTCGAGTCAGAGCATCTCCGTGTCAATTCCACTTGAGGCCACAAACTCAGGGTCCCTCTCACATACTTGTAGCTGAGAGAAGCCTCCTCTTGAGGTGCTTGTGGAAAGTTGGTATGACCCTTGAGTCGAAGCCAGGGACTAAGCTCTCATCTCGAGTTGATTTATGGTCCACGGAGCCCTTTCGTGTTGCTCCAGTGACCTCAGGATCCCTCTAGACTTGAGACAGTGATCTTGGGTTTTCTCTGGAGTGCCATTAAGGAAATCAAGGCTCCTTTCACGTTTGATGTGGAACACGGAATTGCTCTGCACGCTGTGCAGGGGAACCGGACCACATCTCGCGGCGAGGGGGATGTCTCATGGTTTTTCTCGAGTTGCGGCCGGAACCTGGTGTACATTCTAAAGTTACTACGGGGAGGGCCCTTCCAGACACGTGTTTGTTCAGCGAAGTCAGGACTCCTGCCTAGGTGCGAGGGACACCTCGGGATACTCGTCGAGTCTTGGCATGGCAATTGGGACGGGTCTCCACGTGAGGCGGAAGACCCAGTGTCTCTTTCCACGTGCCAAAGGGATCCTGAGACTCCTATCCATTTTCAAGAAGAGTCAGGCATCGTCTCCTTTTGAAGCATTGATCTCCCCGGACCTCTCGAGTTTTCAAAGGATGTGAGGCCTCCGGTCGCGATGAGGCGGAGAACTAGGTCTTTCTCTGTGGTCTCCACAAGGGATTCAGACACCCCTTCGTCTTGGGAGATGCAAGAGGAGACTGCATTCAATTCACTGCAGGGATATCCTGCCTTACTTCGAGTCAGAGCATTTCGGTGTCCATTCTACTTGAGGCCACAAACTCAGGGTCCCTCTCACATACCTGTAGCTGAGACAAGCCTCCTCTTGAGGTGCTTGTGGAAAGTTGGTATTCCCCTTGAGTCGAAGCCAGGGACTAAGCTCTCATCTCGAGTTGATTTAGGGTCCATGGAGCCCTTTCCTGTTGCTCCAGTGACCTCAGGATCTCTCTAGACTTGAGACAATGATCTTGGGTTTTCTCTGGAGAGCCATCAAAGAAATCAAGGCTCCTTTCACGTTTGATGTGGAACACGGAATTGCTCTGCACGCAGTGCAGGGGAATCGGGCCTCATCTCGCGGCGAGGGGGAAGTCTCATGATTTTTCTCGAGTTGCGGCCGGAACCTGGGGTACATTCTCAAGTTACTACGGGGAGGGCCCTTCTAGACACGTGTTTGTTCAGCGACGTCAGGACGCCTGCCTAGGTGCCAGGGACACCTCGGGATTCTCCTCGAATCTTGGCATTGCCATTGGGACGCGTCTCCACGTGAGGCGGGAGACCCAGGGTCCCTTTCCACGTGCCACACGGATCCTGGGACTCCTATCCATTTTCAAGAGGAGTCAGGCATCTTCTCCTTTGGAAGCATTGATCTCCGCGGACTTCTCGAGTTTTCAAAGGATTTGAGGCCTCCGGTCGCGATGAGGTGGAGAACTAGGTCTTTCTCTGTGGTCTCCACAGGGGATTCAGACATCCCTTCGTCTTGGGAGATGCAAGACGAGCCTGCATTCAATTCACTGCAGGGATATTCGGCCTTACCACGAGTCAGAGCATCTCGGTGTCCATTCCACTTGAGGCCACAAAATCAGGGTCCCTCTCACATAACTGTAGCTGAGAGAAGCCTCCTCTTGAGGTGCTTGTGGGAAGTTGGTATTCCTCTTGAGTCGAAGCCAGGGACTAAGCTCTCATCTCGAGTTGATTTGGGGTCCACGGAGCCCTTTTGTTTTGCTACAGTGACCTCAGGATCCCTCTAGACTTGAGACAGTGATCTTGGGATTTCTCTGGAGTGCCATCAAGGAAATCAAGGCTTTTTTCTCGTTTGATTTGGAACACGGAATTGCTCTGCACGCAGTGCAGGGGAATCGGGCTTGATCTCGCGCAAGAGGGATGTCTCATGGTTTTTCTCAAGTTGCGGCCGGAACCTGGGGTATATTCTCAAGTTACGACGGGGAGGGCCCTTCCAGACACGTGTTTGCTCAGCGAAGTCAGGACTCCTGCCTAGGTGCGAGGGACACCTCGGGATTCTCCTCGAGTCTTGGCATGGCAATTGGGACGCGTCTCCACGTCACGCGGGAGACCCAGGGTCCCTTTCGACGTGCCACAGGGATCCTGGGACTCCTATCCATTTTCAAGAGGAGTGAGGCATCGTCTCCTTTGTAAGCATTGATCTCCAGGGACCTCTCGAGTTTTCAAAGGATGTGAGGCCTCCGGTCGAGATGAGGCGGAGAAGTAGGTCTTTCTCTGTGGTCTCCACAGGGGATGCAGACATCCCGTCGACTTGGGAGATGCAAGACGAGCCGGCATTCAATTCGCTGCAGGGATATCCTGCCTTACTTCGAGTCAGAGGATCTCGGTGTCCATTCCACTTGAGGCCACAAACTCAGGGTCTCTCTCACATACCTGTAGCTGAGAGAAGCCTCCTCTTGAGGTGCTTGTGGAAAGTTGGTGTTTCTCTTGAGTCGAAGCCAGGGACTAAGCTCTCATCTCGAGTTGAATTGGGGTCCACGGAGCCCTTTCGTGTTGCTCCAGTGACCTCAGGATCCCTTTAGACTTGAGACAGTGATCTTGGGTTTTCTCTGGAGTGCCATCAAGGAAATCAAGGCTCCTTTCACGTTTGATGTGGAACACGGAATTGCTCTGCACGCAGTGCAGGGGAATCGGGCTTCATCTCGCGGCAAGGGGGAAGTCTCCTGTTTTTTCTCGAGTTGCGGCCGGAACCTGGGGTATATTCTCGAGTTACGAAGGGGAGGGCCCTTCCAGACACGTGTTTGTTCAGCGACGTCAGGACTCCTCTCTAGGTGCGAGGGACACCTCGGGATTCTCCTCGAGTCTTGGCATGGCAATTGGGACGCGTCTCCACGTGAGGCGGGAGACCCAGTGTCCCTTTCCACGTGCCACAGGGATCCTGGGACTCCTATCCATTTTCAAGAGGAGTCAGGCATCGTCTCCTTTGGAAGCATTCATCTCCGCGGACCTCTCGAGTTTTCAAAGGATGTGAGGCCTCCGGTCGCGATGAGGCGGAGAACTAGGTCTTTCTCTCTGGTCTCCACAGGGGATGCAGACATCCCTTCGTCTTGGAGATGCATGACGAGCCTGCATTCAATTCACTGCAGGGATATCCGGCCTTACTTCGAGTCTGAGCATCTCGGTGTTCATTCCACTTGAGGCCACAAACTCAGGGTCCCACTCACATACCTGTAGCTGAGAGAAGCCTCCTTTTGAGGTGCTTGTGGAAAGTTGGTGTTCCTCTTGAGTCGAAGCCAGGGACTAAGCTCTCATCTCGAATTGATTTGGGGTCCACGGAGCCCTTTCGTCTTGCTACAGTGACCTCAGGATCCCTCTAGACTTGAGACAGTGATCTTGGGTTTTCTCTAGAGTGCCATCAAGGAAATCAAGCCTCATTTCAAGTTTGATATGGGATACGGAATTGCTCTGCACACAGTGCAGTGAAAAAGGGCCTCATCTCGCGGCGAGGGGGAAGTCTCATGGTTTTTCTCTAGTTGCGGCAGGAACCTGGGGTATATTCTCGAGTTACCACGGGGAGGGCCCTTCCATACACGTGTTTATTCAGCGACGTCAGGACTCGTGTCTAGGTGCGAGGGAACCTCTGGATTCTCCTCGAGTCTTGGCATGGCAATTGGGACGCGTCTCCACGTGAGGCGGGGACCCAGGGTCCCTTTCCACGTGCGACAGGGATCCTGGGACTCCTATCCATTTTCAAGAGGAGTCAGGCATCCTCTCCTTTGGAAGCATTGATCTCCGCGGAACTCTCGAGTTTTCAAAGGATGTGAGGCCTCCTGTCGCGATGAGGCGGAGAACTAGGTCTTTCTCTGTGGTGTCCACAGGGGATTCAGACATCCCTTCGTCTTGGGAGATGCAAGATGAGCCTGCATTCAATTCACTGCAGGGATATCCGGCCTTACTTCGAGTCAGAGCATCTCGGTGTCCATTCGACTTGAGGCCACAAACTCAGGGTCCCTCTCACATACCTGTAGCTGAGAGAAGCCTCCTCTTGAGGTGCTTGTGGAAAGTTGGTATTCCTCTTGAGTCGAAGCCAGGGACTAAGCTATCATCTCGAGTTGATTTGGTTTCCACGGAGCCCTTTCGTGTTGCTCCAGTGACCTCAGGATCCCTCTAGACTTGAGACAGTGATCTTGTGTTTTCTCTGGAGTGCCATCAAGGAAATCAAGGCTCCTCTCACGTTTGATGTGTAACACGGAATTGCTCTGCACGCCGTGCAGGGGAATCGGGCCTCATCTCGCGAAGAGGGGGAAGTCTCCTGTTTTTCTCTAGTTGCGGCGGGAACCTGGAGTATATTCTCGAGTTACGACATGGAGGACCCTTCCAGACACGTGATAGGTGCGAGGGACACCTTCGGATTCTCCTAAAGTCTTGGCATGGCATTTGGGACGCGTCTTTCATGAGGCGGGAGACCCAGGTTCCCTTTTCACGTGCCACAGTGATCCTGGGACTCCTATCCATTTTCGAGGGGAGTCAGGCATCGTCTCTTTGGAAGCATTGATCTCCACGGACCTCTCGAGTTTTCAAAGTATGTGAGGCCTCCGGTCTCGATGAGGCGGAGAACTAGGTCTTTCTCTGTGGTCTCCACAAGTGATTCAGACATCCCTTCGTCTTGGGAGATGGAAGACGAGCCTGCATTTAATTCACTGCAGGGATATCTGGCCTTACTTCGAGTCAGAGCATCTCGGTGTCCATTCGACTTGAGGCCACAAACTCAGGGTCTCTCTCACATACCTGTAGCTGAGAGAAGCCTCCTCTTGAGGTGCTTGTGGAAAGTTGGTATTCCACTTGAGTCGAAGCCAGGGACTAAGCTCTTATCTCGAGTTGATTTGGGGTCCACGGAGCCCTTTCCTGTTGCTCCAGTGACCTCAGGATCCCTCTAGACTTGAGACAGGGATCTTGGGTTTTCTCTGGAGTGCCATCAAGGAAATCAAGGCTCCTTTCACGTTTGATGTTGAACACGGAATTGCTCTGCATGCAGTGCAGGGGAATCGGGCCTCATTTCGCGCCGAGGGGGACGTCTCATGGTTTTTCTCGAGTTGCGGCCGGAACCTGCGGTATATTCTCGAGTTACGACGGGGAGGGCCCTTCCAGACACGTGTTTGTTCAGCGACGTCAGGACTCCTGCCTAGGTGCGAGGGACACCTCGGTATCCTCCTCGAGTCTTGGCATGGCAATTGGGACGCGTCTCCACGTGAGGCGGGAGACCCAGGTTCCCTTTCCACGTGCCACAGGGATCCTGGGACTCCTATCCATTTTCAAGAGGAGTCAGGCATCGTCTCCTTTGGAAGCATTGATCTCTGCGGACCTCTCGAGTTTTCAAAGGATGTGAGGCCTCCGGTCCCGATGAGGCGGAGAACTAGGTCTTTCTCTGTGGTCTCCACAGGGGATTCAGACATCCCTTCGTCGTGGGAGATGCAAGACGAGCCTGCATTCAATTCACTGCTGGGATCTCCGGCCTTACTTCGAATCAGTGCATCTCGTTGTCCATTCCACATGACGCCACAAACTCAGGGTCCCTGTCACATACCTGTGGCTGAGAGAAGACTCCTCTTGAGGTGCTTTTGGAGAGTTGGTATTCCTCTTGAGTCGAAGCCAGGGACTAAGCTCTCATCTCGAGTAGATTTGGGGTCCACGGAGCCCTGTCGTGTTGCTCCAGTGACCTCAGGATCCCTCTAGACTTGAGACAGTGATCTTGGGTTTTCTCTGGAGTGCCATCAAGGAAATCAAGGCTCCGTTCACATTTGATGTGGACACGGAATTGCTCTGCACGCAGTGCAGGGGAATCGGGCCTCACCTCGGGGCGAGGGGGAAGTCTCATGGTTTTTCTCGAGTTGCGGCCGGAATCTGGGGTATATGCTCGAGTTACGACTGGGGTGCCCTTCCAGACACGCCTTTGCTCATCGACGTCAAAACCCAGGCCTAGGTTCGATGGACAACTCGGTATTCTCCCCGAGGCTTGGCATGGCAATTGGGACGCGTCTCCACATGAGGCGGTAGACCCAGGGTCTCTTTCCACGTGCCACAGGATCCTGGGATTCCTATTCATTTTCAAGAGGAGTCAGGCATCGTCTCCTTTGGAAGTATTGATCTCCGCGGACCTCTCGAGTTTTCAAAGGATGTGAGGCCTCCGGTCGCGATGAGGCAGAGAACTAGTTCCTTCTCTGTTGTCTCCACAGGGTATTCAGACATCCCTTCGTCTTGGGAGATGCAAGACGAGCCGGCATTCAATTCACTGCAGGGATATCTGGCCTTACTTCGAGTCAGAGCATCTCCGTGTCAATTCCACTTGAGGCCACAAACTCAGGGTCCCTCTCACATACTTGTAGCTGAGAGAAGCCTCCTCTTGAGGTGCTTGTGGAAAGTTGGTATGACCCTTGAGTCGAAGCCAGGGACTAAGCTCTCATCTCGAGTTGATTTAGGGTCCACGGAGCCCTTTCGTGTTGCTCCAGTGACCTCAGGATCCCTCTAGACTTGAGACAGTGATCTTGGGTTATCTCTGGAGTGCCATCAAGGAAATCAAGGCTCCTTTCACGTTTGATGTGGAACACGGAATTGCTCTGCACGCTGTGCAGGGGAACCGGACCACATCTCGCGGCGAGGGGGATGTCTCATGGTTTTTCTCGAGTTGCGGCCGGAACCTGGTGTACATTCTAAAGTTACTATGGGGAGGGCCCTTCCAGACACGTGTTTGTTCAGCGAAGTCAGGACTCCTGCCTAGGTGCGAGGGACACCTCGGGATACTCGTCGAGTCTTGGCATGGCAATTGGGACGGGTCTCCATGTGAGGCGGAAGACCCAGTGTCTCTTTCCACGTGCCAAAGGGATCCTGAGACTCCTATCCATTTTCAAGAAGAGTCAGGCATCGTCTCCTTTTGAAGCATTGATCTCCCCGGACCTCTCGAATTTTCAAAGGATGTGAGGCCTCCGGTCGCGATGAGGCGGAGAACTAGGTCTTTCTCTGTGGTCTCCACAAGGGATTCAGACACCCCTTCGTCTTGGGAGATGCAAGACGAGACTGCATTCAATTCACTGCAGGGATATCCTGCCTTACTTCGAGTCAGAGCATTTCGGTGTCCATTCTACTTGAGGCCACAAACTCAGGGTCCCTCTCACATACCTGTAGCTGAGACAAGCCTCCTCTTGAGGTGCTTGTGGAAAGTCGGTATTCCCCTTGAGTCGAAGCCAGGGACTAAGCTCTCATCTCGAGTTGATTTAGGGTCCATGGAGCCCTTTCCTGTTGCTCCAGTGACCTCAGGATCTCTCTAGACTTGAGACAGTGATCTTGGGTTTTCTCTGGAGAGCCATCAAGAAAATCAAGGCTCCTTTCACGGTTGATGTGGAACACGGAATTGCTCTGCACGCAGTGCAGGGGAATCGGGCCTCATCTCGCGGCGAGGGGGAAGTCTCATGATTTTTCTCGAGTTGCGGCCGGAACCTGGGTTACATTCTCAAGTTACTACGGGGAGGGCCCTTCCAGACACGTGTTTGTTCAGCGACGTCAGGACGCCTGCCTAGGTGCCAGGGACACCTCGGGATTCTCCTCGAATCTTGGCATTGCCATTGGGACGCGTCTCCACGTGAGGCGGGAGACCCAGGGTCCCTTTCCACGTGCCACACGGATCCTGGGACTCCTATCCATTTTCAAGAGGAGTCAGGCATCTTCTCCTTTGGAAGCATTGATCTCTGCGGACCTCTCGAGTTTTCAAAGGATTTGAGGCCTCCGGTCGCGATGAGGTGGAGAACTAGGTCTTTCTCTGTGGTCTCCACAGGGGATTCAGACATCCCTTCATCTTGGGAGATGCAAGACGAGCCTGCATTCAATTCACTGCAGGGATATTCGGCCTTACCACGAGTCAGAGCATCTCGGTGTCCATTCCACTTGAGGCCACAAAATCAGGGTATCTCTCACATAACTGTAGCTGAGAGAAGCCTCCTCTTGAGGTGCTTGTGGAAAATTGGTATTCCTCTTGAGTCGAAGCCAGGGACTAAGCTCTCATCTCGAGTTGATTTGGGGTCCACGGAGCCCTTTGGTGTTGCTACAGTGACCTCAGGATCCCTCTAGACTTGAGACAGTGATCTTGGGATTTCTCTGGAGTGCCATCAAGGAAATCAAGGCTTTTTTCTCGTTTGATTTGGAACACGGAATTGCTCTGCACGAAGTGCAGGGGAATCGGGCTTGATCTCGCGGCAAGAGGGATGTCTCATGGTTTTTCTCAAGTTGCGGCCGGAACCTGGGGTATATTCTCAAGTTACGACGGGGAGGGCCCTTCCAGACTCGTGTTTGCTCAGCGAAGTCAGGACTCCTGCCTAGGTGCGAGGGACACCTCGGGATTTTCCTCGAGTCTTGGCATGGCAATTGGGACGCGTCTCCACGTGAGGCGGGAGACCCAGGGTCCCTTTCCACGTGCCACAGGGATCCTGGGACTCCTATCCATTTTCAAGAGGAGTGAGGCATCGTCTCCTTTGTAAGCATTGATCTCCAGGGACCTCTCGAGTTTTCAAAGGATGTGAGGCCTCCGGTCGAGATGAGGCGGAGAAGTAGGTCTTTCTCTGTGGTCTCCACAGGGGATGCAGACACCCCTTCGACTTGGGAGATGCAAGACGAGCCGGCATTCAATTCACTGCAGGGATATCCTGCCTTACTTCGAGTCAGAGCATCTCGGTGTCCATTCCACTTGAGGCCACAAACTCAGGGTCTCTCTCACATACCTGTAGCTGAGAGAAGCCTCCTCTTGAGGTGCTTGTGGAAAATTGGTATTCCTCTTGAGTCGAAGCCAGGGAGTAAGCTCTCATCTCGAGTTGATTTGGGGTCTTAGGGGAAATTTCGTGTTGCTCCAGTGACCTCAGGATCCCTCTAGACTTGAGACAGTGATCTTGGGTTTTCTCTGGAGTGCCATCAAGGAAATCAAGGCTCCTTTCACGTTTGATGTGGAACACGGAATTGTACTGCACGCAGTGCACGGGAATCGGGCCTCATCTGGCGGCGAGGGGGAAATCTCATGGTTTTTCTCGAGTTGCGGCCGGAACCTGGGGTATATTCTCGAGTTACGACGGGGAGGGCCCTTCTAGACACGTGTTTGTTCAGCAACGTCAGGACTTTTGCCTAGGTGCGAGGGACACCTCGGGATTCTCCTCGAATCTTGGCATGGCAATTGGGACGCGTCTCCACGTGAGGCGGGAGACCCAGGGTCCCTTTCGACGTGCCACAGGGATCCTGGGACTCCTATCCATTTTCAAGAGTAGTCAGGCATCGTCTCCTTTGGAAGCATTGATCTCCAAGGACCTCTCGAGTTTTCAAAGGATGTGAGGCTTCCGGTCGCGATGAGGCGGAGAACTCGGTCTTTCTCTGAGGTCTCCACAGGGGATTCAGACATCCCTTCGTCTTGGGAGATGCAAGAGGAGCCTGCATTCAATTCACTGCAGGGATATCCTGCCTTACTTCGAGTCAGAGCATCTCGGTGTCCATTCCACTTGAGGCCACAAACTCAGGGTCTCTCTCACATACCTGTAGCTGAGAGAAGCCTCCTCTTGAGGTGCTTGTGGAAAGTTGGTATTCCTCTTGAGTCGAAGCCAGGGACTAAGCTCTCATCTCGAGTTGATTTGGGGTCCACGGAGCCCTTTCGTGTTGCTCCAGTGACCTCAGGATCCCTCTAGACTTGAGAAAGTGATTTTGGGTTTTCTCTGGAGTGCCATCAAGGAAATCAAGGCTCCTTTCAAGTTTGATGTGGAACACGGAATTGCTCTGCACGCAGTGCAGGGGAATCGGGCCTCATCTCGCGGCGAGGGGGAAGTCTCATGGTTTTATTCGAGTTTCAGCCGGAACCTGGGGTATATTCTCGAGTTACGATGGGGAGGGCCCTTCCAGACACGTGTTTGTTCAGCGACGTCAGGTCTCCTGCCTAGGTGCGAGGGACACCTCGGGATTCTCCTCGAGTCTTGGCATGGCAATTGGGACGCATCTCCACGTGAGGCGGGAGACCCAGGGTCCCTTTCCACGTGCCACAGGGATCCTGAGCCTCCTATCCATTTTCAAGAGGAGTCAGGCATCGACTCCTTTGGAAGCATTGATCTCCGCAGACCTCTCGAGTTTTCAAAGGATGTGAGGCCTCCGATCGCGATGAGGCAGAGAACTAGGTCTTTCTCTGTGGTCTCCACAGGGGATTCAGACATCCCTTCGTCTTTGGAGATGCAAGATGTGCCTGCATTCAATTCACTGCAGGGATATCCGGCCTTACTACGTTTCAGAGCATCTCGGTGTCCATTCCACTTGAGGCCACAAATTCAGGGTCCCTCTAACATACCTGTAGCTGAGAGAAGCCTCCTCTTGAGGTGCTTGTGGAAAGTTGGTATTCCTCTTGAGTCGAAGCCAGGGACTAAGCTCTCATCTCGAGTTGATTTGGGGTCCACGGAGCCCTTTCGTGTTGCTACAGTGACCTCAGGATCCCTCTAGACTTGAGACAGTGATCTTGGGTTTTCTCTGGAGTGCCATCATGGAAATCAAGGTTCCTTTCACGTTTGATGTGGAACACGGAATTGCTCTGCACGCAGTGCAGGGGAATCGGGCCTCATCTCTCGTCGAGGGGAAGTCGCATGGTTTTTCTCGAGTTGCGGCCGGAACCTGGGGTATATTCTCGACTTACGATGTGGAGAGCCCTTCCAGTCAAGTGTTTGTTGAGCGATGTCAGGACTCCTGCCTAGGTGCGAGGGACACCTCTGGATTTTCCTCGAGTCTTGACATGGCAATTGGGATGCGTCTCCACGTCAGGCGGGAGACCCAGGGTCCCTTTCCACGTGCCACACTGATCCTGGGACTCCTATCCATTTTCAAGAGTAGTCAGGCATCGTCTCCTTTGGAAGCATTGATCTCCGCGGACCTCTCGAGTTTTCAAAGGATGTGAGGCCTCCGGTCGCGATGAGGCGGAGAACTAGGTCTTTCTCTGTGGTCTCGAAAGGGGATGCAGACATCCCTTCGTCTTGGGAGATGCAAGATGAGCCTGCATTCAATTCACTGCAGGGATATCCGGCCTTACTTCGAGTCAGAGCATCTCGGTGTCCATTCCACTTGAGGCCAAAAACTCAGGGTCCCTCTCACATACCTGTAGCTGAGAGAAGCCTCCTCTTGAGGTGCTTGTGGAAAGTTGGTATTCCTCTTGAGTCGAAACCAGGGACTTAGCTCTCATCTCGAGTTGTTTGGGGTCCACGGAGCCCTTTCCTGTTGCTACAGTGACCTCAGGATCCCTCTAGACTTGAGAAAGTTATCTTGGGTTTTCTCTGGAGGGGCATCAAAGATATCAAGGCTCCTTTCACGTTTGATGTGGTATACGGAATTGCTCTGCACGCAGTGCAGGGGAATCGGGACTCATCTCGCGGCGAGGGGGAAGTCTCATGGTTTTTCTTGAGTTGCGGCCGGAACCTGGGGTATATTCTCGAGTTACGACGGGAAGGGCCCTTCCAGACACGTGTTTTTCAGCAATGTCAGGACTACTGCCTATCTGCGAGGGGCACCTCTGGATTCTCCTCGAGTCTTGCCATGGCAATTGGCACGTGTCTCCACGTGAGGCGGGAGACCCAGGGTCCCTTTCCACGTGCCATAGGGTTCCTGGGACTCCTATCCATTTTCAAGAGGAGTCAGGCATCGTCTCCTTTGGAAGCATTGATCTCCGCGGACCTCTTGAGTTTTCAAAGGATGTGAGGCCTCCGGTCGCGATGAGGAGGAGAACTAGGTCTTTCTCAGTGGTCTCCACAGGAGATTCAGACATCCCTTCGTCTTGGGAGATGGAAGACGAGCCTGCATTCAATTCACTGCAGAGATATTCGGCCTTACTTCGAGTCAGAGCATCTCGGTGTCCATTCCACTTGAGGCCAAAAATTCAGGGTCCCACTCACATACCTGTAGCTGAGAGAAACCTCCTCATGAGGTGCTTGTGGAAAGTTGTTATGCCTCTTGAGTCGAAGCCAGGGACTAAGCTCTCATCTCGAGTTGATTTGGGGTCCAGGAGCCGTTTCGTGTTGCTATAGTGATCTCAGGATCCCTCTAGACTTGAGAGAGTAATCTTGGGTTTTCTCTGGAGTGCCATCAAGGAAATCAAGGCTCCTTTCACGTTTGATGTGGAACACGGAATTGCTCTGCACGCAGTGCAGGGGAATCGGGCTTCATCTCGCGGCAAGGGGGAAGTCTCCTGGTTTTTCTCGAGTTGCGGCCGGAACCTGGGGTACATTCTCGAGTTACGACCGGGAGGGCCCTTTCAGACACGTGTTTGTTCAGCGACGTCAGGACTCCTGTCTACGTGCGAGGGACACCTCGGGATTCTCCTCGAGTCTTGGCATGGCAATTGGGACGCGTCTCCACGTGAGGCGGGAGACCCAGGGTCCCTTTCCACGTGCCACAGGGATCCTGGGACTCCGATCCATTTGCAAGAGGAGTCAGGCATCGTCTCCTTTGGAAGCATTGATCTCCGCGGACCTCTCGAGTTTTCAAAGGATGTGAGGCCTCCAGTCGCGATGAGGCGGAGAACTAGGTCTTTCTCTCTGGTCTCAACAGGGGATTCAGACATCCCTTCGTCTTGGAGATGCAAGACGATCCTGAATTCAATTCACTGCAGGGATATCCGGCCTTACTTCGAGTCAGAGCATCTCGTTGTTCATTCCACCTGAGGCCACAAATTCAGGGTCCCTCTCTCATACCTGTAGCTGAGAGAAGCCTCCTCTTGAGGTGCTTGTGGAAAGTTGATATTCCTCTTGAGTCGAAGCCAGGGACTAAGCTCTCATCTCGAGTTGATTTGGGGTCCACAGAGCCCTTTCGTGTTGCTCCAGTGACCTCAGGATCCCTCTAGACTTGAGACAGTGATCTTGGGTTTTCTCTGGAGTGCCATCAAGGAAATCAAGGATCCTTTCACGTTTGATGTGGAACACGGAACTGCTCTGCACGCAGTGCAGGGGAATCGGGTCTCATCTCGCGGCGAGGGGGAAGTCCCATGGGTTTTCTCGAGTTGCGGCCGGGACCTGGGGTATATTCTCAAGTTATAACAGGGAGGGCCATTCCAGACACGTGTTTGTTCAGCGATGTCAGGACTCTTGCCTAGGTGCGAGGGACACCTCGGGATTCTCGTCGAGTCTCGGCATGGCAATTGGGACGCGTCTCCACGTGAGGCGGGAGACCCAGGGTCCCTTTCGACGTACCACAGGGATCCTGGGACTCCTATCCATTTTCAAGAGTAGTCAGGCATCGTCTAATTTGGAAACATTGATCTCCGCGGACCTCTCGAGTTTTCAAAGGATGTGAGGCCTCCGGTAGCGATGAGGCGGAGAACTAGGTCTATCTCTGTCGTCTCCACAGGGGATGCAGACATCCCTTCGTCTTGGGAGATGCAAGATGAGCCTGCATTCAATTCACTGCAGGGATATCCGGCCTTACTTCGAGTCAGAGCATCTCGGTGTCCATTCCACTTGAGGCCACAAACTCAGTGTCCCTCTCACATACCTGTAGCTGAGAGAAGCCTCCTCTTGAGGTGCTTGTGGAAAGTTGGTATTCCTCTTGAGTCGAAGCCAGGGACTAAGCTCTCATCTCGAGTTGATTTGGTGTCTACAGAGCCCTTTCGTGTTGCTACAGTGACCTCAGGATCCCTCTAGACTTGAGACAGTGATCTTGGGTTTTCTCTGGAGTGCCATCAAGGAAATCAAGGCTCCTTTCACGTTTGATGTGGAACACGGAATTGCTCTGCACGCAGTGCAGGGGAATCAGGCCTCATCTCGCGGCGAGGGGGAAGTCTCATGGTTTTTCTCGAGTTACGGCCGGAACCTGGGGTATATTCTCGAGTTACGACGGGGAGGGCCCTTCCAGACACGTGTTTGTTCAGCGACGTCAGGATTCCTGCCTAGGTGCGAGGGACACCTCGGGATTCTCCTCGAGTCTTGGCATGGCAATTGGGACGCGTCTCCACGTGAGGCCGGAGACCCAGGGTCCCTTTCCACGTGCCACAGGGATCCTGGGACTCCTATCCATTTGCAAGAGGAGTCAGGGATCGTCTCCTTTGGAAGCATTGATCTCCGCAGACCTGTCGAGTTTTCAAAGGATGTGAGGCCTCCGGTCGCGATGAGGCGGAGGACTAGGTCTTTCTCTGTCGTCTCCACAGGGGATTTAGACATCCCTTCGTCTTGGGAGATGCAAGTCGAGCCTGCATTCAATTCACTGCAGGGATATCCGGCCTTACTTCGAGTCAGAGTATCTCGGTGTCCATTCCACTTGAGGCCACAAACTCAGGGTCCCTCTCACATACCTGTACCTGAGAGAAGCCTCCTCTTGAGGTGCTTGTGGCAAGTTGGTATTCCTCTTCAGTCGAAGCCAGGGACTAAGCTCTCATCTCAAGTTGATTTGGGGTCTACGGAGAAATTTCGTGTTGCTCCAGTGACCTCAGGATCCCTCTAGAATTGAGACAGTGATCTTGGGTTTTCTCTGGAGTGCCATCAAGGAAATCAAGGCTCCTTTCACGTTTGATGTGGAACACGGAATTGCTCTGCACGCAGTGCAGGGGAATCGGGCCTCATGTCGCGGCGAGGGGGAAGTCTCATGGTTTTTCTCGAGATGCGGTCGGAACCTGGGGTATATTCTCGAGTTACGACGGGGAGGGCCCTTCCAGACACGTGTTTGTTCAGCGACGTCAGGACTCCTGCCTAGGTGCGAGGGACACCTCGGGATTCTCTTCGAGTTTGGCCTGGCAATTAGGACGCGTCTCCACATGAGGCGGGAGACCCAGGGTCCCTTTCCAAGTTCCACTGGGATCCTGGAACTCCTATCCATTTTCAAGAGGAGTCAGGCATCGTCTCCTTTGGAAGCATTGATCTCCGCGGACCTTTCGAATTTTCAAAGGATGTGAGGTCTCCGGCCGCGATGAGGCGGAGAACTAGGTCTTTCTCTGTGGTCTCCACAGGGGATTCAGACATCCCTTCGTCTTGGGAGATGCAAGACGAGCCTGCATTCAATTCACTGCAGGGATATCCGGCCTTACTTCGAGTCAGAGCATCTCGGTGTCCATTCCACTTGAGGCCACAAACTCAGGGTCCTTCTCACATAACTGTAGCTGAGAGAAGGCTCCTCTTGAGGTGCTTGTGGCAAGTTGGTATTCCTCTTCAGTGGAAGCCAGGGACTAAGCTCTCATCTCAAGTTGATTTGGGGTCCACGGAGAAATTTCGTGTTGCTCCAGTGACCTCAGGATCCCTCTAGAATTGAGACAGTGATCTTGGGTTTTCTCTGGAGTGCCATCAAGGAAATCAAGGCTCCTTTCACGTTTGATGTGGAACACGGAATTGCTCTGCACGCAGTGCAGGGGAATCGGGCCTCATCTCGCGGCGAGGGGGAAGTCTCATGGTTTTTCTCTAGTTGCGGCCGGAACCTGGGGTATATTCTCGAGTTACGACGGGGAGGGCCCTTCCAGACACGTGTTTGTTCAGCGACGTCAGGACTCCTGCCTAGGTGCAAGGGACACCTCGGGATTCTCCTCGAGTCTTGGCATGGCAATTGGGTCGCGTCTCCATGTGAGGCGGGAGTCCCAGTGTCCCTTTCCACGTGCCACAGGGATCCTGGGACTCGTATCCATTTTCAAGAGGAGTCAGGCATCGTCTCCTTTGGAAGCATTGACCTCCGCAGACCTCTCGAGTTTTCAAAGGATGTGAGGCCTCCGGTCGCCATGAGGCTGAGAACTAGGTCTTTCTCTGTGGTCTCCACAGGTGATTCAGACATCCCTTCATCTTGGGAGATGCAAGACGAGCCTGCATTCAATTCACTGCAGGGATATCCGGCCTTCCTTCGAGTCAGAGCATCTCGGTGTCCATTCCACTTGAGGCCACAACCTCAGGGTCCCTCTCACATACCTGTAGCTGAGAGAAGCCTCCTCTTGAGTGGCTTGTGGAAAGTTCGTATTCCTCTTGAGTCGAAGCCAGGGACTAAGCTCTCATCTCGAGTTGATTTGGGGTACATGGAGCCCTTTCGTGTTGCTCCAGTGACCTCAGGATCCCTCTAGACTTGAGACAGTGATCTTGGGTTTTCTCTGGAGTGCCATCAAGGAAATCAAGGCTCCTTTCACGTTTGATGTGGAACACGGAATTGCTCTGCACGCAGTGCAGGGGAATCAGGTCTCATCTCGCGGCAAAAGGGAAGTCTCATGGTTTTTCTCGAGTTGCGGCCGGAACCTGGGGTATATTCTCGAGTTACGACGGGGAGGGCCCTTCCAGACACGTGTTTGTTCAGCGACGTCAGGACTCCTGCCTAGGTGGGAGGAGACCTCGGGATTCTCCTCGAGTCTTGGCATGGCAATGGGGATGCGTCTCCACGTGAGGCGGGAGACCCAGTGTCCCTTTCCATGTGCCACACGGATCCTGGGACTCCTATCCATTTTCAAGAGGAGTCAGGCATCGTCTCCTTTGGAAGCATTGATCTCCCCGAACCTCTCGAGTTTTCAAAGGATGTGAGGCCTCCGGTCGCGATGAGGCGGAGAATTACGTCTTTCTTTGTGGTCTCCACAGGGGATTCAGACATCCCTTCGTCTTGGGAGATGCAAGACGAGCCTGCATTCACTTCACTGCAGGGATATCCGGCCTTACTTCGAGTCAGAGCATCTCGGTGTCCATTCCACTTGAGGCCACAAACTCAGGGTCCCTCTCACCTACCTGTAGCTGAGAGAAGCCTCCTCTTGAGGTGCTTGTCGAAAATTGGTAATCCTCTTGAGTCGAAGCCAGGGACTAAGCTCTCATCTCGAGTTGATTTGGGGTCCACGGAGCCCTTTCGAGTTGCTCCAGTGACCTCAGGATCCCTCTAGACTTGAGACAGTGATCTTGGGTTTTCTCTGGAGTGCCATCAAGGAAATCAAGGCTCCTTTCACGTTTGATGTGGAATACGGAATTACTCTGCACGCAGTGCAGGGTAATCGGGCCTCATCTCGCTGCGAGGGGGAAGTCTCATGGTTTTTCTCGAGTTGCGGACCGAACCTGGGGTATATTCTCGAGTTACGACGGGGAGGGCCCTTCCAGACACGTGTTTGTTCCACGACGTCAGGACTCCTGCCTAGGTGCAAGGGATACCTCGGGCTTCTCCTCGAGTCTTGGCATGGCAATTGGGACGCGTCTCCACGTGAGGCGGGAGACCCAGGGTCCCTTTCCACGTTCCACAGGCCTACTGGGACTCCTATCCATTTTCAAGAGAAGTCAGGCATCGTCTTCTTTGGAAGCATTGATATCTGCGGACCTCTCGGGTTTTCAAAGGATGTGAGGCCTCCGCTCGCGATGAGGCGGAGAACTAGGTCTTTCTCTGTGGTCTCCACAGGGGATTCAGACATCCCTTCGTCTTGGGAGATGCAAGACGAGCCTGCATTCAATTCACTGCAGGGATATCCGGCCTTACTTCGAGTCAGAGCATCTCGGTGTCCATTCCACCTGAGGCCACAAACTCAGGGTCCCTCTCACATAACTGTAGCTGAGAGAAGCCTCCTCTTGTGGTGCTTGTGGAAAGTTGGTATTCTTCCTGGGTTGAAGCCAGGGACTAAGCTCTCATCTCGAGTTGATTTAGGGTCCACGGAGCATTTTTGTACTGCTCCAGTTACCTCAGTATCGCTCTAGACTTGAGACAGTGATCTTGGGTTTTCTCTGGAGTGCCATCAAGGAAATCAAGGCACCGTTCACATTTGATGTGGAACACGGTATTGCTCTGCACCCAGTGCTAGGGAATCGGGCCTCATCTCGGGGCGAATGGGAAGTCTCATGGTTTTTCTTGAGTTGCGGACGGACCCTGGGGTATATACTCGAGTTAGAAGGGAAGGGCCCTTCCAGACACGTGTTTGTTCAGCGACGTCAGGACTCCTGCCTAGGTGCTAGGGGCACATCGGTATTCTCTTCGAGTCTTGGCATGGCAATTGGGACGCGTCTCCACGTGAGGCGGGAGACCAAGTGTCCCTTTCCAAGTTACACAGGAGTCCTGGAACTCCTATCCATTTTCAAGAGGAGTCAGGCATCGTCTCCTTTGGAAGCATTGATCTCCGCGGACCTCTCGAGTTTTCAAAGAATGTGAGGCCTGCGGCCGCGATAAGTCGGAGAACTAGGTCTTTCTCTGTAGTATCCACAGGGGATTCAGACATCCCTTCGTCTTGGGAGATGCAAGACGAGCCTGCATTCAATTCACTGCAGGGATATCCGGCCTTACTTCGAGTCAGAGTATCTCGGTGTCCATTCCACTTGAGGCCACAAACTCAGGGTCCCTCTCCCATACTTGTAGCTGAGAGAAGCCTCGTCTTGAGGTGCTTGTGGAAAGTTGGTATTCCTCTTGAGTCGATGCCAGGGACTAAGCTCTCATCTCGAGTTGATTTGGGGTCCACTGAGCCCATTCGTGTTGCTCCAGTGACCTCAGGATCCCTCTAGACTTGAGACAGTGATCTTGGGTTTTCTCTGGAGTGCCATCAAGGAAATCAAGTCTCCTTTCACGTTTGATGTGGAACACGGAATTGCTCTGCACGCAGTGCAGGGGAATCAGGCCTCATATCGCGGCGAGGGGGAAGTCTCATGGTTTTTCTCGAGGTGCGGCCGGAACCTGGGGTATATTCTGGAGTTACGACGGGGAGGGCCCTTTCAGACACGTGTTTGTTCAGCGACGTCAGGACTCCTGCCTAGGTGCGAGGGACACCTCGGGATTCTCCTCGAGTCTTGGCATGGCAATTGGGACGCGTCTCCACATGAGGCGGGAGACCCAGGGTCCCTTTCCACGTGCCACAGGGATCCAGGGACTCCTATCCATTTTCAAGAGGAGTCAGGCATCGTCTCCTTTGGAAGCATTGATCTCCGCGGACCTCTCGAGTTTTCAAAGGATGTGAGTACTCCGGTCGCAATGTGGCAAGAACTAGGTCTTTCTCTGTGGTCTCCACAGGGGATTCAGACATCCCTTCGTCTTGGGAGATGGAAGACGAGCCTGCATCCAATTCACTGCAGGGATATCTGTCCTTACTTCGAGTCAGAGCATCTCGGTGTCCATTCCAATTGAGGCCACAACCTCAGGGTCCCTCTCACATACCTGTAGCTGAGAGAAGCCTCCTCTTGACGTGCTTGTTGAAAGTTCGTATTCCTCTTGAGTCGATGCCAGGGACTAAGCTCTCATCTTTAGTTGATTTGGGGTCCATGGAGCCCTTTCGTGTTGCTCCAGTGACCTCAGGATCCCTCTAGACTTGAGACAGTGATCTTGGGTGTTCTCTGGAGTGCCATCAAGGAAATCAAGGCTCCTTTCACGTTTTATGTGGAACACGGAACTGCTCTGCACGCAGTGCAAGGGAATCGGGCCTCATCTCGCGGCGAAGGGGAAGTCTCATGGTTTTTCTGGAGTTGCGGCCGGAACCTGGGGTATATTCTCGAGTTACGAAGGGGAGGGCCCTTCCAGACACGTGTTTGTTCAGCGACGTCAGGACTCCTGCCTAGGTTGGAGGACACCTCGGGATTCTCCTCGAGGCTTGGCATGGCAATTGGGACGCGTCTCCACGTGAGGCGGGAGACCCAGGGTCCCTTTCCACGTGCCACAGGGATCCTCGGACTCCTATCCATTTTCAAGAGGAGTCAGGCATCGTCTCCTTTGGAAGCATTGATCTCCGCGGACCTCTCGAGTTTTCAAAGGATGTGAGGCCTCCCGTCGCGATGAGGCGGAGAACTAGGTCTTTCTCTGTGGTCTCCACAGGGGATTCAGACATCCCTTCGTCTTGGGAGATGCAAGACGAGCCTGCATTCACTTCACTGCAGGGATATCCGGCCTTACTTCGAGTCAGAGCATCTCGGTGTCCATTCCACTTGAGGCCACAAACTCAGGGTCCCTCTCACCTACCTGTAGCTGAGAGAAGCCTCCTCTTGAGGTGCTTGTCGAAAATTGGTAATCCTCTTGAGTCGAAGCCAGGGACTAAGCTCTCATCTCGAGTTGATTTGCGGTCCACGGAGCCCTTTCGAGTTGCTCCAGTGACCTCAGGATCCCTCTAGACTTGAGACAGTGATCTTGGGTTTTCTCTGGAGTGCCATCAAGGAAATCAAGGCTCCTTTCACGTTTGATGTGGAATACGGAATTACTCTGCACGCAGTGCAGGGTAATCGGGCCTCATCTCGCTGCGAGGGGGAAGTCTCATGGTTTTTCTCGAGTTGCGGACCGAACCTGGGGTATATTCTCGAGTTACGACGGGGAGGGCCCTTCCAGACACGTGTTTGTTCAGCGACGTCAGGACTCCTGCCTAGGTGCAAGGGATACCTCGGGCTTCTCCTCGAGTCTTGGCATGGCAATTGGGACGCGTCTCCACGTGAGGCGGGAGACCCAGGGTCCCTTTCCACGTTCCACAGGCCTACTGGGACTCCTATCCATTTTCAAGAGAAGTCAGGCATCGTCTTCTTTGGAAGCATTGATATCTGCGGACCTCTCGGGTTTTCAAAGGATGTGAGGCCTCCGGTCGCGATGAGGCGGAGAACTAGGTCTTTCTCTGTGGTCTCCACAGGTGATTCAGACATCCCTTCGTCTTGGGAGATGCAAGACGAGCCTGCATTCAATTCACTGCAGGGATATCCGGCCTTACTTCGAGTCAGAGCATCTCGGTGTCCATTCCACCTGAGGCCACAAACTCAGGGTCCCTCTCACATAACTGTAGCTGAGAGAAGCCTCCTCTTGTGGTGCTTGTGGAAAGTTGGTATTCTTCCTGGGTTGAAGCCAGGGACTAAGCTCTCATCTCGAGTTGATTTAGGGTCCACGGAGCATTTTTGTACTGCTCCAGTTACCTCAGGATCGCTCTAGACTTGAGACAGTGATCTTGGGTTTTCTCTGGAGTGCCATCAAGGAAATCAAGGCTCCGTTCACATTTGATGTGGAACACGGTATTGCTCTGCACCCAGTGCTAGGGAATCGGGCCTCATCTCGGGGCGAATGGGAAGTCTCATGGTTTTTCTTGAGTTGCGGACGGACCCTGGGGTATATACTCGAGTTAGAAGGGAAGGGCCCTTCCATACACGTGTTTGTTCAGCGACGTCAGGACTCCTGCCTAGGTGCTAGGGGCACATCGGTATTCTCCTCGAGTCTTGGCATGGCAATTGGGACGCGTCTCCACATGAGGCGGGAGACCCAGGGTCCCTTTCCACGTGCCACAGGGATCCAGGGACTCCTATCCATTTTCAAGAGGAGTCAGGCATCGTCTCCTTTGGAAGCATTGATCTCCGTGGACCTCTCGAGTTTTCAAAGGATGTGAGTACTCAGGTCGCAATGTGGCGAGAACTAGGTCTTTCTCTGTGGTCTCCACAGGGGATTCAGACATCCCTTCGTCTTGGGAGATGGAAGACGAGCCTGCATCCAATTCACTGCAGGGATATCTGTCCTTACTTCGAGTCAGAGCATCTCGGTGTCCATTCCAATTGAGGCCACAACCTCAGGGTCCCTCTCACATACCTGTAGCTGAGAGAAGCCTCCTCTTGACGTGCTTGTTGAAAGTTCGTATTCCTCTTGAGTCGATGCCAGGGACTAAGCTCTCATCTTGAGTTGATTTGGGGTCCATGGAGCCCTTTCGTGTTGCTCCAGTGACCTCAGGATCCCTCTAGACTTGAGACAGTGATCTTGGGTGTTCTCTGGAGTGCCATCAAGGAAATCAAGGCTCCTTTCACGTTTTATGTGGAACACGGAACTGCTCTGCACGCAGTGCAGGGGAATCGGGCCTCATCTCGCGGCGAGGGGGAAGTCTCATGGTTTTTCTCGAGTTGCGGCCGGAACCTGGGGTATATTCTCGAGTTACGACGGGGAGGGCCCTTCCAGACACGTGTTTGTTCAGCGACGTCAGGACTCCTGCCTAGGTGCGAGGGACACCTCGGGATTCTCCTCGATTCTTGGCATGGCAATTGGGACGCGTCTCCATGTGAGGCGGGACACCCAGGGTCCCTTTCCACGTGCCACAGGGATCCTGGGACTCCTATCCATGTTCAAGAGGAGTCAGGCATCGTCTCCTTTGGAAGCATTGATCTCCGCGAACCTCTCGAGTTTTCAAAGGATGTGAGACCTCCGCTCGCGATGAGGCGGAGAACTCGGTCTTTCTCTGTGGTCTCCACAGGGGATTCAGACATCCCTTCGTCTTGGGAGATGCAAGACGAGCCTGCATTCAATTCACTGCAGGGATATCCGGCCTTCTTCGAGTCACAGAATCTCGGTCTCCATTCCACTTGAGGCAACAAACTCAGGGTCCCTCTCACATACCTGTAGCTGAGAGAAGCCTCCTCTTGAGGTGCTTGTGGAAACTTGGTATTCCTCTTGAGTCGAAGCCAGGGACTAAGCTCTCATCTTGAGTTGATTTGGGGTCCACGGAGCCCTTTTGTGTTGCTCCAGTGACCTCAGGATCCCTCTAGACTTGAGACAGTGATCTTGGGTTGTCTCTGGAGTGCCATCAAGGAAATCAAGGCTCCTTTCACGTTTGATGTGGAACACGGAATTGCTCTGCACGCATTGCAGGGGAATCGGGCCTCATCTCGCGGCGAGGGGGAAGTCTCGTGGTTTTTCTCGAGTTGCCTCCAGAACCTGGGGTATATTCTCGAGTTACGACGGGGAGGGCCCTTCCAGACACGTGTTTGTTCAGCGACGTAAGGACTCCTGCCTAGGTGCGAGGAACAACTGGGGATTCTCCTCGAGTCTTGGCATGGCAATTGGGACGCGTCTCGACGAGAGGCGGGAGACCCAGGGTACCTTTCCAAGTGCCTCAGGGATCCTGGGACTCCTATCCATTTTCAAGAGGGGTGGGGCATCGTCTCCTTTGGAAGCATTGATCTCTGCAGACCTCTCGAGTTTTCAAAGAATGTGAGGCCTCCAGTCGCGATGAGGCGGAGGACTAGGTCTATCTCTGTGGTCTCCACAGGGGATTCAGACATCCCTTCGTCTTGGGAGATGCAAGACGAGCCTGCATTCAATTCACTGCAGGGATATCCGGCCTTACTTCGAGTCAGAGCATCTCGGTGTCCATTCCACTTGAGGCCACAAACTCAGGGTCCCTCTCACATACCTGTAGCTGAGAGAAGCCTCCTCTTGAGGTGCTTGTGGAAAGTTGGTATTTCTCTTGACTCGAAGCCAGGGACTAAGCTCTCATCTCGAGTTGATTTGGGGTCCACGGAGCCCTTTCATGTTGTTCCAGTGACCTCAGGATCCCTCTAGACTTGAGACAGTGATCTTGGGTTTTCTCTGGAGTGCCATCAAGGAAATCAAGTCTCCGTTCACGTTTGATGTGGAACACGGAATTGCTCTGCACGCAGTCGAGGGTAATCGGGCCTCATGTCGCGGCGAGGGGGAAACTCATGGTTTTTCTCGAGTTGCGGCCGGAACCTGGGGTATATTCTCGAGTTACGACGGGGAGGGCCCTTCCAGACACGTGTTTGTTCAGCGACGTCAGGACTCCTGCCTAGGTGCGAGGGACACCTCGGGATTCTCCTCGAGTCTTGGCATGGCAATTGGGAGGTGTCTCCACGTGAGGCGGGAGACCCAGGGTCCCTTTCCACGTGCCATAGGGATCCTGGGATTCCTATCGATTTTCAAGAAGAGTCAGGCATCGTCTCCTTTGGAAGCATTGATCTACGCGGACCTCTCGAGTTTTCAAAGGATGTGAGGCCTCCGGTCGCGATGAGGCGGAGAACTCGGTCTTTCTCTGTGGTCTCCACAGGGGATTCAGACATCCCTTCGTCTTGGGAGATGCAAGACGAGCCTGCATTCAATTCACTGCAGGGATATCCGGCCTTCTTCGAGTCACAGAATCTCGGTCTCCATTCCACTTGAGGCAACAAACTCAGGGTCCCTCTCAGATACCTGTAGCTGAGAGAAGCCTCCTCTTGAGGTGCTTGTGGAAAGTTGGTATTCCTCTTGAGTCGAAGCCAGGGACTAAGCTCTCATCTTGAGTTGATTTGTGGTCCACGGAGCCCTTTCGTGTTGCTCCAGTGACCTCAGGATCCCTCTAGACTTGAGACAGTTATCTTGGGTTGTCTCTGGAGTGCCATCAAGGAAATCAAGGCTCCTTTCACGTTTGATGTGGAACACGGAATTGCTCTGCATGCATTGCAGGGGAATCGGGCCTCATCTCACGGCGAGGGGGAAGTCTCCTGGTTTTTCTCGAGTTGCGGCCGGAACCTGGCCTATATTCTCGAGTTACGACGGGGAGGGCCCTTCCAGACACGTGTTTGTTCAGCGACGTCAGGACTCCTGCCTAGGTGCGAGGGACACCTCGGGATTCTCCTCGAGTCTTGGCATGGCAATTGGGATGCGTCTCCACGTGAGGCGGGAGACCCAGGGTCCCTTTCCCCATGCCACAGAGATCCTGGGACTCCTATCCATTTTCAAGAGGAGTCGGGCATCTTCTCCTTTGGAAGCATTGATCTCCGCGGACCTCTCGAGTTTTCAAAGGATGTGAGGCCTCCGCTCGCGATGAGGCGGAGAACTCGGTCTTTCTCTGTCGTCTCCACAGGGGATTCAGACATGCCTTCTTCTTGGGAGATGCAAGACAAGCCTGCGCTCAATTGACTGCAGGGATATCCGGCCTTACTTCGAGTCAGAGCATCTCGGTGTCCATTCCACTTGGGGCCATAAACTCAGGGGCCCTCTCACATACCTGTGGCGGAGAGAAGCCTCCTCTTGAGGTGCTTGTGGAAAGTTGGTATTCCTCTTGACTCGAAGCCAGGGATTAAGCTCTCATCTCGAGTTGATTTGGGGTCCACGGAGCCCTTTCGTGTTACTACAGTGACCTCAGGATCCCTCTAGACGTGAGACAGTGATCTTGGGTTTTCTCTGGATTGCCATCAAGGAAATCAAGGCTCCTTTCACGTTTGATGTCGAACACGGAATTGCTCTGCACGCAGGGTAGGAGAATCGGGCCTCATCTCGCGGTGAGGGGGAAGTCTCATGGCTTTTCTCGAGTTGCGGCCGGAACCTGGGGTATATTCTCGAGTTACGTCGGGCAGGGCCCTTCGAGGCACGTGTATGTTCAGCGACGTAAGGACTCCTGCCTAGGTGCGAGGGACACCTCGGGATTCTCCTCGAGTCTTGGCATGGCAATTGGGAGGTGTCTCCACGTGAGGCGGGAGACCCAGGGTCCCTTTCCACGTGCCACAGGGATCCTGGGACTCCTATCCATTTTCAAGAGGAGTCGGGCATCGTCCTTTGGAAGCATTGATCTCTGCAGACCTCTCGAGTTTTCAAAGGATGTGAGGCCTCCGGTCGCGATGAGGCGGAGGACTAGGTCTTTCTCTGTGGTCTCCACAGGGGATTCAGACATCCCTTCGTCTTGGGAGATGCAAGACGAGCCTGCATTCATTTCACTGCAGGGATATCCGGCCTTACTTCGAGTCAGAGCATCTCGGTGTCCATTCCACTTGAGGCCACAAACTCGGGGTCCCTCAAATATACTTGTAGCTGAGAGAAGCCTCCTCTTGAGGTGCTTGTGGAAAGTTGGTATTCCTCTTGAGTCTAAGCCAGGGACTAAGCTCTCATCTCGAGTTGATTTGGGGTCCACGGAGCCCTTTCATGTTGCTCCAGTGACCTCAGGATCCCTCTAGACTTGAGACAGTGATCTTGGGTTTTCTCTGGAGTGCCATCAAGGAAATCAAGGCTCCTTTCACGTTTGATGTGGAACACGGAATTGCTTTGCACGCACTGCAGGGGAATCGGGTCTCATCTCGCGGCGAGGGGGAAGTCTCATGGTTTTTCTCGAGTTGCGGCCGGAACCTGGCGTATATTCTTGAGTTACGACGGGGAGGGCCCTTCCAGACACGTGTTTGTTCAGCGACGTCAGGACACCTGCCTAGGTGCGAGGGACAACTCGGGATTCTCCTCGAGTCTTGGCATGGCAATTGGGACCCGTCTCCCCGTGAGGCGGGAGACCAGGGTCCCTTTCCACGTGCCACAGGGATCCTGGGACTCCTATCCATTTTCAAGAGGTGTCAGGCATCGTATCCTTTGGAAGCATTGATCTCCGCGGACCTCTCGAGTTTTCAAAGGATGTGAGGCCTCCGGTCGCGATGAGGCGCAGAACTCGGTCTTTCTCTGCGGTCTCCACAGGAGATTCAGACATCCCTTCGTCTTGGGAGATGCAAGACGAGCCTGCATTCATTTCACTGCAGGGATATCCGGCATTACTTCGAGTCAGAGAATCTCGGTGACCATTCCACTTGAGGCCACAAACTCAGGGGTCCTCTAACATACCTGTGGCTGCGAGAAGCCTCCTCTTCAGGTGCTTGTGGAAAGTCGGTATTCCTTTTGTGTCGAAGCCAGGGACTAAGCTCTCATCTCAAGTTGATTTGGGGTCGACGGAGCCCTTTCATGTTCTTCCAGTGACCTCAGGATCCCTCTAGGCTTGAGACAGTGATCTTGGGTTTTCTCTGGAGTGCCATCAAGGAAATCAACGCTCCTTTCATGTTTGATGTGGAACATGGAATTGCTCTGCACGCAGTGCAGGGGATTCGGGCCTCATCTCGCGGCGAGGGGGAAGTCTCATGCTTTTTCTCGAGTTGCGGCCGGAACCTGGGGTATATTCGCGAGTTACGACGGGGAGGGCCCTTCCAGACACGTGTTTGTTCAGCGTCGTCAGGACCCCTGCCTAGGTGCGAGAGACACCTCGGGATTCTCCTCGAGTCTTTGCATTGCAATTGGGACGCGTCTCCACGTGAGGCGGGAGACCCAGGGTCCCTTTCCACGTGCCACAGATATCCTGGGACTCCTATCCATTTTCAAGAGGAGTCAGGCATCGTCTCCTTCGGAAGTATTGATCTCAGCGGACCTCTCGAGTTTTCAAAGGATATGAGGCCTCCGGTCGCGAAGAGGCGGAGGACTAGGTCTTTCTCTGTGGTCTCCACAGGGGATTCAGACAACCCTTCGTCTTCGGAGATGCAAGACGAGCCTGCATTCAATTCACTCCAGGGATATCCGGCCTTACTTCGAGTCAGAGCATCTCGGTGTCCATTCCAATTGAGGCCACAAACTCAGGGTCCCTCTCACATACCTGTAGCTGAGAGAAGCCTACTCTTGAGATGCTTGTGGAAAATTGGCATTCCTCTTGAGTCGAAGCCAGGGACTAAGCTCTCATCTCGAGTTGATTTGGTTTCCATGGAGCCCTTTCGTGTTGCTCCATTGACCTCAGGATCCCTCTAGACTTGAGACAGTGATCTTGGGTTTTCTCTGGAGTGCCATCAAGGAAATCAAGTCTCCGTTCACGTTTGATGTGGAACACGGAATTGCTCTGCACGCAGTCCAGGGTAATCAGGCCTCATGTCGCGGCGAGGGGGAAGTCTCATGGTTTTTCTCGAGTTGCGGCCGGAACCTGGGGTATATTCTCGAGTTACGACGGGGAGGGCCCTTCCAGACACGTGTTTGTTCAGCGACGTCAGGACTCCTGCCTAGGAGCGAGGGACACCTCGGGATTCTCCTCGATTCTTGGCATGGCAATTGGGTGGCGTCTCCACGTGAAGCGGGAGACCCAGGGTCCCTTTCCACGTGCCATAGGGATCCTGGGATTCCTATCCATTTTCAAGAGGGGTCAGGCATCGTCTCCTTTGGAAGCATTGATCTCCGCGGACCTCTCGAGTTTTCAAAGGATGTGAGGCCTCCGCTCGCGATGAGGCGGAGAACTCGGTCTTTCTCTGTGGTCTCCACAGGGGATTCAGACATCCCTTCGTCTTGGGAGATGCAAGACGAGCCTGCATTCAATTCACTGCAGGGATATCCGGCCTTACTTCGAGTCACAGCATCTCGGTCTCCATTCCACTTGAGGCAACAAACTCAGGGGCCCTCTCACATACCTGTAGCTGAGAGAAGCCTCCTCTTGAGGTGCTTGTGGAAAGTTGGTATTCCTCTTGAGTCGAAGCCAGGGAGTAAGCTCTCATCTCGAGTTGATTTGTGGTCCACGGAGCCCTTTCGTGTTGATCCAGTGACCTCAGGATCCCTCTAGACTTGAGACAGTGAACTTGGGTTTTCTCTGGAGTGCCATCAAGGAAATCAAGGCTCCTTTCAAGTTTGATTAGGAACACGGAATTGCTCTGCATGCAGTGCAGGGGAATCGGGCCTCATCTCGCGGCGAGGGGGAAGTCTCATGGTTTCTCTCGAGTTGCGGCCGGAACCTGGGGTATATTCTCGAGTTACGACGGGGAGGGCCCTTCCAGACACGTGTTTGTTCAGCGACGTCAGGACTCCTGCCTAGGTGCGAGGGACACCTCGGGATTCTCCTCGAGTCTTGGCATGGCAATTGGGATGCGTCTCCACGTGAGGCGGGAGACCCAGGGTCCCTTTCCACGTGCCACAGGGATCCTGGGACTCCTATCCATTTTCAAGAGGAGTCGGGCATCGTCTCCTTTGGAAGCATTGATCTCTGCAGACCTCTCGAGTTTTCAAAGGATGTGAGGCCTCCGGTCGCGATAAGGCGGGGGACTAGGTCTTTCTCTGTGGTCTCCACAGGGGATTCAGACATCCCTTGGTCTTGGGAGATGCAAGCCGAGCCTGCATTCAATTCACTGCAGGGATATCCGGCCTTACTTCGAGTCAGGGCATCTCGGTGTCCATTCCACTTGAGGCCACAAACTCAGGGTCCCTCTCACATACCGGTAGCTGAGAGAAGCCTCCTCTTGAGGTGCTTGTGGAAAGTTGGTATTTCTCTTGAGTCGAAGCCAGGGACTAAGCTCTCATCTCGAGTTGATTTGGGGTCCACGGAGCCCTTTCGTGTTGCTCCAGTGACCTCAGGATCCCTCTAGACTTGAGACAGTGAACTTGGGATTTCTCTGGAGTGCCATCAAGGAAATCAAGGCTCCTTTCACGTTTGATGTGGAACACGAAATTGCTCTGCACGCAGTGCAGGGGAATCGGGCCTCATCTCGCGGCGAGGGGGAAGTCTCATGGTTTTTCTCGAGTTGCGACCAGAACCTGGGGTATATTCTCGAGTTACGACGGGGAGGGCCCTTCCAGACACGTGTTTGTTCATCGACGTCAGCACTCCTGCCTAGGTGCGAGGGACACCTCGGGATTCTCCTCGAGTCTTGGCATGGCAATTGGGACGCGTCTCCACGTTAGGCGGGACACCCAGGCTCCCTTTCCACGTGCCACAGGGATCCTGGGATTCCTATCCATTTTCAAGAGGAGTCAGGCATCACCTCCTTCGGAAGTATTGATCTCCGCGGACCTCTCGAGTTTTCAAAGGATGTGAGGCCACCGGTTCCGTTGAGGTGGAGGACTAGGTCTTTCTCTGTGGTCTCCACAGGGGATTCAGACAACCCTTCGTCTTGGGAGATGCAAGACGAGCCTGCATTCAATTCAGTGCAGGGATATCCGGCCTTACTTCGAGTCAGAGCATCTTGGTGTCCATTCCACTTGATGCCACAAACTCAGGGTCGATCTCACATACCTGTAAATGAGAGAAGCCTCCTCTTGAGGTGCTTGTGAAAAGTTGGTATTCCTCTTGAGTCGAAGCCAGGGACTAAGCTCTCATCTCGAGTTGATTTGGGGTCCACGGAGGCCTTTCGTGTTGCTACAGTGACCTCAGGATCCCTCTAGACTTGAGACAGTGATCTTGGGTTTTCTCTTTAGTGCCATCAAGGAAATCAAGGCTCCTTTAACTTTTGATGTGGAACACGGAATTGGTCTGCACGCAGGGCAGGGGAATCAGTCCTCATCTCGCGGCGAGGGGGAAGTCTCATGGTTTTTCTCGAGTTGCGGCCCGAACCTGGGGTATATTCTCGAGTTACGACGGGGAGGGCCCTTCCAGACACGTGTTTGTTCAGCGACGTCAGGACTCCTGCCTAGGTGCGAGGGACACCTCGGGATTCTCCTCGAGTCTTGGCATGGCAATTGGGATGCGTCTCCACGTGAGGAGGGAGACCCAGGGTCCTTTTCCACGTGCCACAGGGATCCTGGGACTCCTATCCATTTTCAAGAGGAGTCGGGCATCGTCTCCTTTGGAAGCATTGATCTCTGCAGACCTCTCGAGTTTTCAAAGGATGTGAGGCCTCCGGTCGCGATGAGGCGGAGGACTAGGTCTTTCTCTGTGGTCTCCACAGGGGATTCAGACCTCCCTTCGTCTTGGGAGATGCAAGACGAGCCTGCATTCAATTCACTGCAGGGATATCCGGCCTTACTTCAAGTCAGCGCATCTCGGTGTCCATTCCACTAGAGGCCACAAACTCGGGGTCCCTCAAAAATACCTGTAGCTGAGAGAAGCCTCCTCTTGAGGTGCTTGTGGAAAGTCGGTATTCCTCTTGATTCGAAGCCAGTGACTAAGCTCTCATCTCGAGTTGATTTGGGGTCCACGGAGCCCTTTCGTGTTGCTCCAGTGACCTCAGGATCACTCTAGACTTGAGACAGTGATCTTGGGTTTTCTCTCGAGTGCTATCAAGGAAATCAAGGCTCCTTTCACGTTTGATGTGGAACACGGAATTGCTCTGCACACAGTGCAGGGGAATCGAGCCTCATCTCGCGGCAAGGGTGAAATCTCATGGTTTTTCTCGAGTTGCGGCCGGAACCTGGGGAACATTCTCGAGTTACGACGGGGAGGGCCCTTCCAGACACGTGTTTGTTCAGCGACGTCAGGACTCCTGCCTAGGTGCGAGGGACACCTCGGGATTCTCCTCGAATCTTGGCATGCCAATTGGGGCGCGTATCCACGTGAGGCGGGAGACCCAGGGTCCCTTTCCACGTGCCACAGGGATCCTGGGACTCCTATCCATTTTCAAGATGAGTCAGGCATCTTCTCCTTTGGAAGCATTGATCTCCGCGGACCTCTCGAGTTTTCAAAGGATGTGAGGCCTCCGCTCGCGATGAGGCGGAGAACTCGGTCTTTCTCTGTCGTCTCCAAAGGGGATTCAGACATCCCTTCTTCTTGGGAGATGCAAGTCAAGCCTGCGCTCAATTGACTGCAGGGATATCCGGCCTTACTTCGAGTCAGAGCATCTCGGTGTCCATTCCACTTGGGGCCACAAACTCAGGGTCCCTCTCACATACCTGTAGCTGAGAGAAGGCTCCTATTGAGGTGCTTGTGGAAAGTTGGTATTCCTCTTGAGTCGAAGCCAGGGACTAAGCTCTCATCTCGAGTTGATTTGGTTTCCACGGAGCCCTTTCGTGTTGCTACAGTGACCTCAGGATCCCTCTAGACTTGAGCCAGTGATCTTGGGTTTTCTCTGGAGTGCCACCAAGGAAATCAAGGCTCCTTTCACGTTTGATGTCGAACACGGAATTGCTCTGCACGCAGGGCAGGGGAATCGGGCCTCATCTCGCGGTGAGGGGGAAGTCTCATGGCTTTTCTCGAGTTGCGGCCGGAACCTGGGGTATATTCTCGAGTTACGTCGGGCAGGGCCCTTCGAGACACGTGTTTGTTCAGCGACGTCAGGACTCCTGCCTAGGTGCGAGGGACACCTCGGGATTCTCCTCGAGTCTTGGCATGGCAATTGGGACGCGTCTCCACGTGAGGCGGGAGACCCAGGGTCCCTTTCCACGTGCCACAGGGATCCTGGGACTCCTATCCATTTTCAAGAGGAGTCGGGCATCGTCCTTTGGAAGCATTGATCTCTGCAGACCTCTCGAGTTTTCAAAGGATGTGAGGCCTCCGGTCGCGATGAGGCGGAGGACTAGGTCTTTCTCTGTGGTCTCCACAGGGGATTCAGACATCCCTTCGTCTTGGGAGATGCAAGACGAGCCTGCATTCATTTCACTGCAGGGATATCCGGCCTTACTTCGAGTCAGAGCATCTCGGTGTCCATTCCACTTGAGGCCACAAACTCGGGGTCCCTCAAATATACTTGTAGCTGAGAGAAGCCTCCTCTTGAGGTGCTTGTGGAAAGTTGGTATTCCTCTTGAGTCTAAGCCAGGGACTAAGCTCTCATCTCGAGTTGATTTGGGGTCCACGGAGCCCTTTCATGTTGCTCCAGTGACCTCAGGATCCCTCTAGACTTGAGACAGTGATCTTGGGTTTTCTCTGGAGTGCCATCAAGGAAATCAAGGCTCCTTTCACGTTTGATGTGGAACACGGAATTGCTTTGCACGCACTGCAGGGGAATCGGGTCTCATCTCGCGGCGAGGGGGAAGTCTCATGGTTTTTCTCGAGTTGCGGCCGGAACCTGGCGTATATTCTTGAGTTACGACGGGGAGGGCCCTTCCAGACACGTGTTTGTTCAGCGACGTCAGGACACCTGCCTAGGTGCGAGGGACAACTCGGGATTCTCCTCGAGTCTTGGCATGGCAATTGGGACCCGTCTCCCCGTGAGGCGGGAGACCAGGGTCCCTTTCCACGTGCCACAGGGATCCTGGGACTCCTATCCATTTTCAAGAGGTGTCAGGCATCGTATCCTTTGGAAGCATTGATCTCCGCGGACCTCTCGAGTTTTCAAAGGATGTGAGGCCTCCGGTCGCGATGAGGCGCAGAACTCGGTCTTTCTCTGCGGTCTCCACAGGAGATTCAGACATCCCTTCGTCTTGGGAGATGCAAGACGAGCCTGCATTCATTTCACTGCAGGGATATCCGGCATTACTTCGAGTCAGAGAATCTCGGTGACCATTCCACTTGAGGCCACAAACTCAGGGGTCCTCTAACATACCTGTGGCTGCGAGAAGCCTCCTCTTCAGGTGCTTGTGGAAAGTCGGTATTCCTTTTGTGTCGAAGCCAGGGACTAAGCTCTCATCTCAAGTTGATTTGGGGTCGACGGAGCCCTTTCATGTTCTTCCAGTGACCTCAGGATCCCTCTAGGCTTGAGACAGTGATCTTGGGTTTTCTCTGGAGTGCCATCAAGGAAATCAACGCTCCTTTCATGTTTGATGTGGAACATGGAATTGCTCTGCACGCAGTGCAGGGGAATCGGGCCTCATCTCGCGGCGAGGGGGAAGTCTCATGCTTTTTCTCGAGTTGCGGCCGGAACCTGGGGTATATTCGCGAGTTACGACGGGGAGGGCCCTTCCAGACACGTGTTTGTTCAGCGTCGTCAGGACCCCTGCCTAGGTGCGAGAGACACCTCGGGATTCTCCTCGAGTCTTTGCATTGCAATTGGGACGCGTCTCCACGTGAGGCGGGAGACCCAGGGTCCCTTTCCACGTGCCACAGATATCCTGGGACTCCTATCCATTTTCAAGAGGAGTCAGGCATCGTCTCCTTCGGAAGTATTGATCTCAGCGGACCTCTCGAGTTTTCAAAGGATATGAGGCCTCCGGTCGCGAAGAGGCGGAGGACTAGGTCTTTCTCTGTGGTCTCCACAGGGGATTCAGACAACCCTTCGTCTTGGGAGATGCAAGACGAGCCTGCATTCAATTCACTCCAGGGATATCCGGCCTTACTTCGAGTCAGAGCATCTCGGTGTCCATTCCAATTGAGGCCACAAACTCAGGGTCCCTCTCACATACCTGTAGCTGAGAGAAGCCTACTCTTGAGATGCTTGTGGAAAATTGGCATTCCTCTTGAGTCGAAGCCAGGGACTAAGCTCTCATCTCGAGTTGATTTGGTTTCCATGGAGCCCTTTCGTGTTGCTCCATTGACCTCAGGATCCCTCTAGACTTGAGACAGTGATCTTGGGTTTTCTCTGGAGTGCCATCAAGGAAATCAAGTCTCCGTTCACGTTTGATGTGGAACACGGAATTGCTCTGCACGCAGTCCAGGGTAATCAGGCCTCATGTCGCGGCGAGGGGGAAGTCTCATGGTTTTTCTCGAGTTGCGGCCGGAACCTGGGGTATATTCTCGAGTTACGACGGGGAGGGCCCTTCCAGACACGTGTTTGTTCAGCGACGTCAGGACTCCTGCCTAGGAGCGAGGGACACCTCGGGATTCTCCTCGATTCTTGGCATGGCAATTGGGTGGCGTCTCCACGTGAAGCGGGAGACCCAGGGTCCCTTTCCACGTGCCATAGGGATCCTGGGATTCCTATCCATTTTCAAGAGGGGTCAGGCATCGTCTCCTTTGGAAGCATTGATCTCCGCGGACCTCTCGAGTTTTCAAAGGATGTGAGGCCTCCGCTCGCGATGAGGCGGAGAACTCGGTCTTTCTCTGTGGTCTCCACAGGGGATTCAGACATCCCTTCGTCTTGGGAGATGCAAGACGAGCCTGCATTCAATTCACTGCAGGGATATCCGGCCTTACTTCGAGTCACAGCATCTCGGTCTCCATTCCACTTGAGGCAACAAACTCAGGGGCCCTCTCACATACCTGTAGCTGAGAGAAGCCTCCTCTTGAGGTGCTTGTGGAAAGTTGGTATTCCTCTTGAGTCGAAGCCAGGGAGTAAGCTCTCATCTCGAGTTGATTTGTGGTCCACGGAGCCCTTTCGTGTTGATCCAGTGACCTCAGGATCCCTCTAGACTTGAGACAGTGAACTTGGGTTTTCTCTGGAGTGCCATCAAGGAAATCAAGGCTCCTTTCAAGTTTGATTAGGAACACGGAATTGCTCTGCATGCAGTGCAGGGGAATCGGGCCTCATCTCGCGGCGAGGGGGAAGTCTCATGGTTTCTCTCGAGTTGCGGCCGGAACCTGGGGTATATTCTCGAGTTACGACGGGGAGGGCCCTTCCAGACACGTGTTTGTTCAGCGACGTCAGGACTCCTGCCTAGGTGCGAGGGACACCTCGGGATTCTCCTCGAGTCTTGGCATGGCAATTGGGATGCGTCTCCACGTGAGGCGGGAGACCCAGGGTCCCTTTCCACGTGCCACAGGGATCCTGGGACTCCTATCCATTTTCAAGAGGAGTCGGGCATCGTCTCCTTTGGAAGCATTGATCTCTGCAGACCTCTCGAGTTTTCAAAGGATGTGAGGCCTCCGGTCGCGATAAGGCGGGGGACTAGGTCTTTCTCTGTGGTCTCCACAGGGGATTCAGACATCCCTTGGTCTTGGGAGATGCAAGCCGAGCCTGCATTCAATTCACTGCAGGGATATCCGGCCTTACTTCGAGTCAGGGCATCTCGGTGTCCATTCCACTTGAGGCCACAAACTCAGGGTCCCTCTCACATACCGGTAGCTGAGAGAAGCCTCCTCTTGAGGTGCTTGTGGAAAGTTGGTATTTCTCTTGAGTCGAAGCCAGGGACTAAGCTCTCATCTCGAGTTGATTTGGGGTCCACGGAGCCCTTTCGTGTTGCTCCAGTGACCTCAGGATCCCTCTAGACTTGAGACAGTGAACTTGGGATTTCTCTGGAGTGCCATCAAGGAAATCAAGGCTCCTTTCACGTTTGATGTGGAACACGAAATTGCTCTGCACGCAGTGCAGGGGAATCGGGCCTCATCTCGCGGCGAGGGGGAAGTCTCATGGTTTTTCTCGAGTTGCGACCAGAACCTGGGGTATATTCTCGAGTTACGACGGGGAGGGCCCTTCCAGACACGTGTTTGTTCATCGACGTCAGCACTCCTGCCTAGGTGCGAGGGACACCTCGGGATTCTCCTCGAGTCTTGGCATGGCAATTGGGACGCGTCTCCACGTTAGGCGGGACACCCAGGCTCCCTTTCCACGTGCCACAGGGATCCTGGGATTCCTATCCATTTTCAAGAGGAGTCAGGCATCACCTCCTTCGGAAGTATTGATCTCCGCGGACCTCTCGAGTTTTCAAAGGATGTGAGGCCACCGGTTCCGTTGAGGTGGAGGACTAGGTCTTTCTCTGTGGTCTCCACAGGGGATTCAGACAACCCTTCGTCTTGGGAGATGCAAGACGAGCCTGCATTCAATTCAGTGCAGGGATATCCGGCCTTACTTCGAGTCAGAGCATCTTGGTGTCCATTCCACTTGATGCCACAAACTCAGGGTCGATCTCACATACCTGTAAATGAGAGAAGCCTCCTCTTGAGGTGCTTGTGAAAAGTTGGTATTCCTCTTGAGTCGAAGCCAGGGACTAAGCTCTCATCTCGAGTTGATTTGGGGTCCACGGAGGCCTTTCGTGTTGCTACAGTGACCTCAGGATCCCTCTAGACTTGAGACAGTGATCTTGGGTTTTCTCTTTAGTGCCATCAAGGAAATCAAGGCTCCTTTCACTTTTGATGTGGAACACGGAATTGGTCTGCACGCAGGGCAGGGGAATCAGTCCTCATCTCGCGGCGAGGGGGAAGTCTCATGGTTTTTCTCGAGTTGCGGCCCGAACCTGGGGTATATTCTCGAGTTACGACGGGGAGGGCCCTTCCAGACACGTGTTTGTTCAGCGACGTCAGGACTCCTGCCTAGGTGCGAGGGACACCTCGGGATTCTCCTCGAGTCTTGGCATGGCAATTGGGATGCGTCTCCACGTGAGGAGGGAGACCCAGGGTCCTTTTCCACGTGCCACAGGGATCCTGGGACTCCTATCCATTTTCAAGAGGAGTCGGGCATCGTCTCCTTTGGAAGCATTGATCTCTGCAGACCTCTCGAGTTTTCAAAGGATGTGAGGCCTCCGGTCGCGATGAGGCGGAGGACTAGGTCTTTCTCTGTGGTCTCCACAGGGGATTCAGACCTCCCTTCGTCTTGGGAGATGCAAGACGAGCCTGCATTCAATTCACTGCAGGGATATCCGGCCTTACTTCAAGTCAGCGCATCTCGGTGTCCATTCCACTAGAGGCCACAAACTCGGGGTCCCTCAAAAATACCTGTAGCTGAGAGAAGCCTCCTCTTGAGGTGCTTGTGGAAAGTCGGTATTCCTCTTGATTCGAAGCCAGTGACTAAGCTCTCATCTCGAGTTGATTTGGGGTCCACGGAGCCCTTTCGTGTTGCTCCAGTGACCTCAGGATCACTCTAGACTTGAGACAGTGATCTTGGGTTTTCTCTCGAGTGCTATCAAGGAAATCAAGGCTCCTTTCACGTTTGATGTGGAACACGGAATTGCTCTGCACACAGTGCAGGGGAATCGAGCCTCATCTCGCGGCAAGGGTGAAATCTCATGGTTTTTCTCGAGTTGCGGCCGGAACCTGGGGAACATTCTCGAGTTACGACGGGGAGGGCCCTTCCAGACACGTGTTTGTTCAGCGACGTCAGGACTCCTGCCTAGGTGCGAGGGACACCTCGGGATTCTCCTCGAATCTTGGCATGCCAATTGGGGCGCGTATCCACGTGAGGCGGGAGACCCAGGGTCCCTTTCCACGTGCCACAGGGATCCTGGGACTCCTATCCATTTTCAAGATGAGTCAGGCATCTTCTCCTTTGGAAGCATTGATCTCCGCGGACCTCTCGAGTTTTCAAAGGATGTGAGGCCTCCGCTCGCGATGAGGCGGAGAACTCGGTCTTTCTCTGTCGTCTCCAAAGGGGATTCAGACATCCCTTCTTCTTGGGAGATGCAAGTCAAGCCTGCGCTCAATTGACTGCAGGGATATCCGGCCTTACTTCGAGTCAGAGCATCTCGGTGTCCATTCCACTTGGGGCCACAAACTCAGGGTCCCTCTCACATACCTGTAGCTGAGAGAAGGCTCCTATTGAGGTGCTTGTGGAAAGTTGGTATTCCTCTTGAGTCGAAGCCAGGGACTAAGCTCTCATCTCGAGTTGATTTGGTTTCCACGGAGCCCTTTCGTGTTGCTACAGTGACCTCAGGATCCCTCTAGACTTGAGCCAGTGATCTTGGGTTTTCTCTGGAGTGCCACCAAGGAAATCAAGGCTCCTTTCACGTTTGATGTCGAACACGGAATTGCTCTGCACGCAGGGCAGGGGAATCGGGCCTCATCTCGCGGTGAGGGGGAAGTCTCATGGCTTTTCTCGAGTTGCGGCCGGAACCTGGGGTATATTCTCGAGTTACGTCGGGCAGGGCCCTTCGAGACACGTGTTTGTTCAGCGACGTCAGGACTCCTGCCTAGGTGCGAGGGACACCTCGGGATTCTCCTCGAGTCTTGGCATGGCAATTGGGACGCGTCTCCACGTGAGGCGGGAGACCCAGGGTCCCTTTCCACGTGCCACAGGGATCCTGGGACTCCTATCCATTTTCAAGAGGAGTCAGGCATCGTCTCCTTTGGAAGCATTCATCTCCGCGGACCTCTCGAGTTTTCAAAGGATGTGAGGCCTCCGGTCGCAATGTGGCGAGAACTAGGTCTTTCTCTGTGGTCTCCACATGGGATTCAGACATCCCTTCTTCTTGGGAGATGCAAGACGAGCCTGCATTCAATTCACTGCAGGGATATCCGTCCTTACTTCGAGTCAGAGCATCTCGGTGTCCATTCCACTTTAGGCCACAAACTCAGGGTCCCTCTCACATACCAGTAGCTGAGAGAAGCCCCCTCTTGAGGTGCTTGTGGAAAGTTGGTATTCCTCTTGAGTCGAAGCCAGGGACTAAGCTCTCATCTCGAGTTGATTTGGGGTCCACGCAGCCCTTTCCTGTTGCTCCAGTGACCTCAGGATCCCTCTAGACTTGAGACAGTGATCTTGGGTTTTCTCTGGAGTGCCATCAAGGAAATCAAGGCTCCTTTCATGTTTGATGTGGAACACGGAATTGCTCTGCATGCAGTGCAGGGGAATCGGGCCTCATCTCGCAGCGAGGGGAAAGTCTCATGATTTTTCTCGAGTTGCGGCCGGAACCTGGGGTATATTCTCGAGTTACGACGGGGAGGGCCCTTCCAGACACGTGTTTGTTCAGCGACGTCAGGACTCCTGCCTCGGTGCGAGGGACACCTCGGGCTTCTCCTCGAGTCTTGGCATGGCAATTTTTACGCGTCTCCTCGTGAGGCGGCAGACCCAGGGTCCCTTTCCACATGCCACAGGGATCCTGGGACTCCTATCCATTTTCAAGAGGAGTCAGGCATCGTCTCCTTTGGAAGCATTGATCTCCGCGGACCTCTCGAGTTTTCAAAGGATGTGAGGCCTCTGGTCGCGATGAGGCGGAGAAGTAGGTCTTTCTCTGTGGTCTCCACAGGGGATTCAGACATCCCTTCGTATTGGGAGATGCAAGACGAGCCTGCATTCAATACACTGCAGGGATATCTGGCCTTACTTCGAGTCAGAGCATCTCGGTGTCCATTCCACTTGAGGCCATATATTCAGGGTCCCTCTCACATACCTGTAGCTGAGAGAAGCCTCCTCTTGAGGTGCTTGTGGAAAGTTGGTATTCCTCTTGAGTCGAAGCCAGGGACTAAGCTCTCATCTCGAGTTGATTTGGTTTCCACGGAGCCCTTTCGTGTTGCTACAGTGACCTCAGGATCGATCTAGACTTGAGCCAGTGATCTTGGGTTTTCTCTGGAGTGCCACCAAGGAAATCAAGGCTCCTTTCACGTTTGATGTGTAACACGGAATTGCTCTGCACGCAGTGCAGGGGAATCGGGCCTCATCTCGCAGCGAGGGGGAAGTCTCATGGTTTTTCTCGAGTTGCGGCCGGAACTTGGGGTATATTCTCGAGTTAGAAGGGGAGGGCCCTTCCAGACACGTGTTTGTTCAACAACGTCAGGACTCCTGCCTAGGTGCGAGGGACACCTCGGAATTCTCTTCGAGTCTTGGCATGGCAATTGGGACGCGTCTCCACGTGAGGCGGGAGACCCAGGGTCCCTTTCCAAGTTCGACAGGAGTCCTGGAACTCCTATCCATTTTCAAGAGGAGTCAGGCATCGTCTCCTTTGGAAGCATTGATCTCCGCGGACCTCTGGAGTTTTCAAAGGATGTGAGGCTACCGGACGCGATGAGACGGAGAACTAGGTCTTTCTCTGTGGTCTCCACAGGGGATTCAGACATCCCTTCGTCTTGGGAGATGCAAGACAAGCCTGCATTCAATTCACTGCAGGGATATCTGGCCTTACTTCGAGTCAGAGCATCTCGGTGTCCATTCCACTTGAGGCCACAAATTCAGGGTCCCTCTCACATACCTGTAGCTGAGAGAAGCCTCCTCTTGAGGTGCTTGTGGAAAGTTCGTATTCCTATTGAGTCGAAGCCAGCGACGAAGCTCTCATCTCGAGTTGATTTGGGGTCCATGGAGCCCTTTCGTCTTTCTCCAGTAACTTCAAGATCCCTCTAGACTTGAGACAGTGATCTTCGGTTTTCTCTGCAGTGCCATGAAGGAAACCAAGGCTCCTTTCAGATTTGATGTGTAAGACGGAATTGGTCTGCACGCAGTACAAGGGAATCCGGCCTCATCTCGCAGCGAGGGGGAAGTCTCATGGTTTTTCTCGAGTTGCGGCCGGAACCTGGGGTATATTCTCGAGTTACGACGGGGAGGGCCCTTCCAGACACGTGTTTGTTCAGCGACGTCAGGACTCCTGCCTAGGTGCGAGGGACACCTCGGGATTCTCCTCGAGTCTTGGCATGGCCATTGGGACGCGTCTCCACGTGAGGTGGGAGCCCCAGCGTCCCTTTGCACTTGCCACAGGGATCCGGGGACTCCTATCCATTTTCAAGATTAGTCAGTCATCGTCTCCTTTGGAAGCATTGATCTCCGCGGACCTCTCGAGTTTTCAAAGGACGTGAGGCCTCCGGTCGCGATGAGGCGGAGAACTAGGTCTTTCTCTGAGGTCTCCACAGGGGATTCAGACATCCCTTCGTCGTGGGAGAGGCAAGACGAGCCTGCATTCAATTCACTGCAGGGATATCCGGCCTTCCTTCGAGTCAGAGCATCTCGGTGTCCATTCCACTTGAGGCCACAAACTCAGGGTCCCTCTCACATACCTGTAGCTGAGAGAAGCCTCCTCTTGAGGTGCTTGTGGAAAGTGGGTATCCCTCTTGAGTCGAAGCCAGGGACGAAGCTCTAATCTCGAGTTGATTTGGGGTCCAACGAGCCCTTTCGTGTTGCTACAGGGACCTCAGGATCCCTCTAGACTTGAGACAGTGATCTTGGGTGTTGTCTGGAGTGCCATCAAGGAAATCAAGGCTCCTTTCATGTTTGATGTGGAACACGGAATTGCTCTGCACGCAGTGCAGGGGAATTGGGCCTCATCTCGCGGCGAGGGGGATGTCTCATGGTTTTTCTCGAGTTGCGGCCGGAACCTGGGGTATATTCTCGAGTTACCACAGGGAGTGCCCTTCCAGACACGTGGTTGTTCAGCGACGGCAGGACTCCTGCCTAGGTGCGAGGGACACCTCGGGATTCTACTCGAGTCTTGGCATGGCCATTGGGACGCGTCTCCACGTGAGGCGGGAGACCCAGGGTCCCTTTCCACGTGCCACAGGGATCCTGGGACTCCTATCCATTTTCAAGAGGAGTCAGGCATCGTCTCCTTTGAAAGCATTGATCTCCGCGGACCTCTCGAGTTTTCAAAGGACGTCAGGCCTCCGGTCGCGATGAGTCGGAGAACTAGGTCTTTCTCTGTGGTTTCCAGTGGGCATTCAGACATTCCTTCGTCGTGGGAAAGGCAAGACGAGCCTGCATTCAATTCACTGCTGGGATATCTGGCCTTCCTTCGAGTCAGAGCATCTCGGTGTCCATTTCACTTGAGGCCACAAACTCAGGGTCCCTCTCACATACCTGTAGCTGAGAGAAGCCTCCTCTTGAGGTGCTTGTGGAAAGTGGGTATTAATCTTGACTCGAAGCCAGGGACGAAGCTCTCATCTCGAGTTGATTTGGGGTCCACAGAGCTCTTTCTTGTTGCTACAGTTACCTCAGGATCCCTCCAGACTTGAGACAGTGATCTTGCGTGTTCTCTGGAGTGCCATGAAGGAAATCAAGGCTCCTTTCAAGTTTGATGTGGATCACGTCATTGCCCTGCACACAGCGCAGGGGAATCGGATATCAACTCGCGGCGAGGGGGAAGTCTCATGGTTTTTCTCGAGTTGCGGCCGGAACCTGGGGTATATTCTCGAGTTACGATGGGGAGGGCCCTTCCAGACACGTGTTTGTTCAGTGATGTCAGGACTCCTGCCTAGGTGGGAGGGACACCTCGGGATTCTCCTCGAGTCTTGGCATGGCCATTGGGACGCGTCTCCACGTGAGGCGGGAGACCCAGTGTCCCTTTCCACGTGCCACAGGGATCCTGGGACTCCTATCCATTTTCAAGAGGAGTCAGGCATCGTCTCCTTTGAAAGCATTGATCTCCGCGGACCTCTCGAGTTTTCAAAGGACGTCAGGCCTCCGGTCGCGATGAGTCGGACAACTAGGTCTTTCTCTGTGGTTTCCAGTGGGCATTCAGACATCCCTTCGTCGTGGGAGAGGCAAGACGAGCCTGCATTCAATTCACTGCAGGGATATCTGGCCTTCATTCGAGTCAGAGCATCTCGGTGTCCATTTCACTTGAGGCCACAATCTCAGGGTCCCTCTCACATACCTGTAGCTGAGAGAAGCCTCCTCTTGAGGTGCTTGTGGAAAGTGGGTATCCCTCTTGAGTCGAAGCCAGGGACGAAGCTCTCATCTCGAGTTGATTTGGGGTCCAACGAGTCCTTTTGTGTTGCTACAGTGACCTCAGGATCCCTCTAGACTTGAGACAGTGATCTTGGGTGTTCTCTGGAGTGCCATCAAGGAAATCAAGGCTCCTTTCATGTTTGATGTGGAACACGGAATTGCTCTGCACGCAGTGCAGAGAATCGGGCCTCATCTCGCGGCGAGGGGGAAGTCTCATGGTTTTTCTAGAGTTGCGGCCGGAACCTGGGGTATATTCTCGAGTTACAACGGGGAGGGCCCTTCCAGACACGTGTTTGTTCAGCGACATCAGGACTCCTGCCTAGGTGGGAGGGACACCTCGGGATTCTCCTCGATTCTTGGCATGGCCATTGGGACGCGTCTCCACGTGAGGCGGGAGACCCAGGGTCCCTTTCCATGTGCCACAGGGATCCTGGGACTCCTATCCATTTTCAAGAGGAGTCAGGCATCGTCTCCTTTGGAAGCATTGATCTCCATGAAGCTCTCGAGTTTTCAGAGGACGTGAGGCCTCCGGTCGTGATGAGGCGGAGAACTAGGTCTTTCTCTGTGGTCTCCACAGGGGATTCAGACATCCCTTCTTCGTGGGAGAGGCAAGACGAGCCTGCATTCAATTCACTGCAGGGATATCCGGCCTTTCTTCGAGTCAGAGCATCTCGGTGTCCATTCCACTTGAGGCCACAAACTCAGGGTCCCTCTCACATATCTGTAGCTTAGAGAAGCCTCCTCTTGAGGTGCTTGTGGAAAGTGGGTATTCCTCTTGAGTCGAAACCAGGAACGAAGCTCTCATCTCGATTTGCTTTGTGGTCCACGGAGCCCTTTCGTGTTGCTACAGTGACCTCAGGATCCCTCTAGACTTGAGGCAGTGATCTTGGGTGTTCTCTGGAGTGCCATCAAGGAAATCAAGGCTCCGTTCATGTTTGATGTGGAACACGGAATTGCTCTGCACGCAGTGCAGGTGAAGCGGGCCTCATCTCGCGGCGAGGGGGAAATCTCATGGTTTTTCTCGAGTTGCGGCCGGAACCTGGGGTATATTCTCGAGTTACGACGGGGAGGGCCCTTCCAGACACGTGTTTGTTCAGCGACGTCAGGACTCCTGCCTAGGTGCGAGGGACACCTCGGGATTCTCCTCGAGTCTTGGCATGGCCATTGGGACGCGTCTCCACGTGAGGTGAGAGACCCAGGGTCCCTTTCCACGTGCCACAGGGATCCTGGGACTCCTATCCATTTTCAAGAGGAGTCAGGCATCGTCTCCTTTGGAAGCATTGATCTCCGCGGACCTCTCGAGTTTTCAAAGGACGTGAGTCCTCCGGTCACGATGAGGCGGGGAACTAGGTCTTTCTTGTGGTCTCCACAGGGGATTCAGACATCCCTTCGTCGTGAGAGAGGCAAGACGAGCCTGCATTCAATTCACTGCAGGGATATCCGGCCTTCCTTCGAGTCAGAGCATCTCGGTGTCCATTCCACTTGAGGCCACAAACTCAGGGTCCCTCTCACATACCTGTAGCTGAGAGAAGCCTCCTCTTAAGGTGCTTGAGGAAAGTGGGTATTCCTCTTGAGTCAAAGCCTGGGACGAAGCTCTCATCTCGAGGTGATTTGGGGTCCACGGAGCCCTTTCGTGTTGCTACAGTGACCTCAGGACCCCTCTAGACTTGAGACAGTGATCTTGGGTGTTCTCTGGAGTGCCATCAAGGAAATCAAGGCTCCTTTCATGTTTGATGTGGAACACGGAATTGCTCTGCATGCAGTGCAGGGGAATCGGGCCTCATCTCGCGGCGAGGGGGAAGTCTAATGGTTTTTCTCGAGTTGCGGCCGGAACCTGGGGTATATTCTCGAGTTACGATGGGGAGGGCCCTTCCAGACACGTGTTTGTTCAGCGATGTCAGGACTCCTGCCTAGGTGGGAGGGACACCTCGGGATTCTCCTCGAGTCTTGGCATGGCCATTGGGATGCGTCTCCACGTGAGGCGGGAGACCCAGGGTCCCTTTCCACGTGCCACAGGGATCCTGGGACTCCTATCCATTTTCAAGAGGAGTCAGGCATCGTCTCCTTTGAAAGCATTGATCGCTGCGGACCTCTCGAGTTTTCAAAGGACGTCAGGCCTCCGGTCGCGTTGAGGCGGAAAACTAGGTCTTTCTCTGTGGTTTGCAGAGGGCATTCATTCATCCCTTCCTCGTGGGAGAGGTAAGACGAGCCTGCATTCAATTCACTGCAGGGATATCTGGCCTTCCTTCGAGTCAGAGCACCTCGGTGTCCATTTCAATTGAGGCCACAAACTCAGTGTCCCTCTCACATACATGTAGCTGAGAGAATCCTCCTCTTGAGGTGCTTGTGGAAAGTGGGTATTCTTCTTGAGTCGAAGCCAGGGACGAAGCTCTCATCTCGCGTTGATTTGGGGTCCACAGAGCCCTTTCGTGTTGCTACAGTGACCTCAGTATCCCTTGGACTTGAGTCAGTGATCTTGGGTGTTCTCTGGAGTGCCATCAAGGAAATCAAGGCTCCTTTCATGTTTGATGTGGAACACGGAATTTCTCTGCACGCAGTGCAGGGGAATCGGGCCTCATCTCGCGGCGAGGGGGAAGTCTCATGGTTTTTCTCGAGTTGCGGCCGGAACCTGGCGTATATTCTCGAGTTACGACGGGGAGGGACCTTCCAGACACGTGTCTGTTCAGCGACATCAGAACTCCTGCCTAGGTTCGATAGACACCTCGGTATTCTCCCCGAGTCTTGGCCTGGAAATTGGGACGCGTCTCCACGTGAGGCGGGAGACCCAGGGACCCTTTCCACGTGCCACAGGGATCCTGGGACTCCTATCCATTTTCAAGAGGAGTCAGTCATCGTCTCCTTTGGAAGCATTGATCTCCGCGGACCTCTCGAGTTTTCAAAGGATGTGAGGCCTCCAGTGGCGATGAGGCGGAGAACTAGGTCTTTCTCTGTGGTCTACACAAGGGATTCAGACACCCCTTCATCTTGGGAGATGCAAGACGAGCCTGCATTCAATTAACTGAAGGGATATCCGGCCTTACTTCGAGTCAGAACATCTCAGTGTCCATTCCACTTGAGGCCACAAACTCAGGGTCCCTCTCACATACCTGTAGCTGAGAGAAGCCTCCTCTTGAGGTGCTTGTGGAAAGTTGGTATTCCTCTTGAGTCGAAGCCAGGGGCTAAGCTCTCATCTCGAGTTGAATTGGGGTCCACGGGGCCCTTTCTTGTTGCTACAGTGACCTCAGGATCCCTCTAGACTTGAGACAGTGATCTTGGGTTTTCTCTGGAGTGCCATCAAGGAAATCAAGGCTCCTTTCAGGTTTGATGTGGAACAGGGAATTGCTCTGCACGCAGTGCAGGGGAAATGGGCCTCATCTCGCGGCGAGGGGAAGTCTCATTGTTTTTCTCGAGTTGCGGCCGGAACCTGGGGTATATTCTCGAGTTACGACGGGGAGGTCCCTTCCAGACACGTGTTTGTACAGCGACGTCAGGACTCCTGCCTAGGTGAGAGCGACACCTCGGGATTCTCCTCGAGTCTTGGCATGGCAATTCTGACGCTTCTCCACGTGAGGCGGGAGACCCAGGGTCCCTTTCCCCGTGCCACAGGGATCCTGGGACTCCTATCCATTTTCAAGAGGTGTCAGGCATCTTCCCCTTTGGAAGCATGGATCTCCACGGCCCTCTTGAGTTTTCAAAGAAGGTGAGGCCTCCGGTCGCGATGAGGTGGAGAACTAGGTCTTTCTCTGTGGTCTCCACAGGGGATTCAGACATCCCTTCGTCTTGGGAGATGCAAGACGAGCCTGCATTCAATTCACTGCAGGGATATCCGGCCTTCCTTCGAGTCAGAGCATCTCGGTGTCCATTCCACTTGAGGCCACAAACTCAGGGTCCCTCTCACATACCTGTAGCTGAGAGAAGCCTCCTCTTAAGGTGCTTGAGGAAAGTGGGTATTCCTCTTGAGTCAAAGCCTGGGACGAAGCTCTCATCTCGAGGTGATTTGGGGTCCACGGAGCCCTTTCGTGTTGCTACAGTGACCTCAGGACCCCTCTAGACTTGAGACAGTGATCTTGGGTGTTCTCTGGAGTGCCATCAAGGAAATCAAGGCTCCTTTCATGTTTGATGTGGAACACGGAATTGCTCTGCATGCAGTGCAGGGGAATCGGGCCTCATCTCGCGGCGAGGGGGAAGTCTAATGGTTTTTCTCGAGTTGCGGCCGGAACCTGGGGTATATTCTCGAGTTACGATGGGGAGGGCCCTTCCAGACACGTGTTTGTTCAGCGATGTCAGGACTCCTGCCTAGGTGGGAGGGACACCTCGGGATTCTCCTCGAGTCTTGGCATGGCCATTGGGATGCGTCTCCACGTGAGGCGGGAGACCCAGGGTCCCTTTCCACGTGCCACAGGGATCCTGGGACTCCTATCCATTTTCAAGAGGAGTCAGGCATCGTCTCCTTTGAAAGCATTGATCGCTGCGGACCTCTCGAGTTTTCAAAGGACGTCAGGCCTCCGGTCGCGTTGAGGCGGAAAACTAGGTCTTTCTCTGTGGTTTGCAGAGGGCATTCATTCATCCCTTCCTCGTGGGAGAGGTAAGACGAGCCTGCATTCAATTCACTGCAGGGATATCTGGCCTTCCTTCGAGTCAGAGCACCTCGGTGTCCATTTCAATTGAGGCCACAAACTCAGTGTCCCTCTCACATACATGTAGCTGAGAGAATCCTCCTCTTGAGGTGCTTGTGGAAAGTGGGTATTCTTCTTGAGTCGAAGCCAGGGACGAAGCTCTCATCTCGCGTTGATTTGGGGTCCACAGAGCCCTTTCGTGTTGCTACAGTGACCTCAGTATCCCTTGGACTTGAGTCAGTGATCTTGGGTGTTCTCTGGAGTGCCATCAAGGAAATCAAGGCTCCTTTCATGTTTGATGTGGAACACGGAATTTCTCTGCACGCAGTGCAGGGGAATCGGGCCTCATCTCGCGGCGAGGGGGAAGTCTCATGGTTTTTCTCGAGTTGCGGCCGGAACCTGGCGTATATTCTCGAGTTACGACGGGGAGGGACCTTCCAGACACGTGTCTGTTCAGCGACATCAGAACTCCTGCCTAGGTTCGATAGACACCTCGGTATTCTCCCCGAGTCTTGGCCTGGAAATTGGGACGCGTCTCCACGTGAGGCGGGAGACCCAGGGACCCTTTCCACGTGCCACAGGGATCCTGGGACTCCTATCCATTTTCAAGAGGAGTCAGTCATCGTCTCCTTTGGAAGCATTGATCTCCGCGGACCTCTCGAGTTTTCAAAGGATGTGAGGCCTCCAGTGGCGATGAGGCGGAGAACTAGGTCTTTCTCTGTGGTCTACACAAGGGATTCAGACACCCCTTCATCTTGGGAGATGCAAGACGAGCCTGCATTCAATTAACTGAAGGGATATCCGGCCTTACTTCGAGTCAGAACATCTCAGTGTCCATTCCACTTGAGGCCACAAACTCAGGGTCCCTCTCACATACCTGTAGCTGAGAGAAGCCTCCTCTTGAGGTGCTTGTGGAAAGTTGGTATTCCTCTTGAGTCGAAGCCAGGGGCTAAGCTCTCATCTCGAGTTGAATTGGGGTCCACGGGGCCCTTTCTTGTTGCTACAGTGACCTCAGGATCCCTCTAGACTTGAGACAGTGATCTTGGGTTTTCTCTGGAGTGCCATCAAGGAAATCAAGGCTCCTTTCAGGTTTGATGTGGAACAGGGAATTGCTCTGCACGCAGTGCAGGGGAAATGGGCCTCATCTCGCGGCGAGGGGGAAGTCTCATTGTTTTTCTCGAGTTGCGGCCGGAACCTGGGGTATATTCTCGAGTTACGACGGGGAGGTCCCTTCCAGACACGTGTTTGTACAGCGACGTCAGGACTCCTGCCTAGGTGAGAGCGACACCTCGGGATTCTCCTCGAGTCTTGGCATGGCAATTCTGACGCTTCTCCACGTGAGGCGGGAGACCCAGGGTCCCTTTCCCCGTGCCACAGGGATCCTGGGACTCCTATCCATTTTCAAGAGGTGTCAGGCATCTTCCCCTTTGGAAGCATGGATCTCCACGGCCCTCTTGAGTTTTCAAAGAAGGTGAGGCCTCCGGTCGCGATGAGGTGGAGAACTAGGTCTTTCTCTGTGGTCTCCACAGGGGATTCAGACATCCCTTCGTCTTGGGAGATGCAAGACGAGCCTGCATTCAATTCACTGCAGGGATACCCGGCCTTACTTCGATTCAGAGCATGTCGGTGTCCACTCCACTTGAGGCCACAAACTCAGGGTCCCTCTCACATACCTGTAGCTGAGAGAAGCCTCCTCTTGAGGTGCTTGTGGAAAGTTTGTATTCCTCTTGATTCGAGGCCAAGGACTAAGCTCTCATCTCAAGTTGATTTTGGGTCCACGGAGCCCTTTCCTGTTGCTCCAGTGACCTCAGAATCCCTCTAGACTTGAGACAGTCATCTTGGGTTTTCGCTGGAGTTCCATCAAGGAAGTCAAGGGTCCTTTCTCGTTTGATGTGGAACGGAATTGCTTTACACGCAGTGCAGGGGAATCGGGCCTCATCTCGCGGCGAAGGGGAAGTCTCATGGTTTTTCTCGAGTTGCGGCCGGAACCTGGCGTATATTCTCGAGTTACGACGGGGAGGGACCTTCCAGACACGTGTCTGTTCAGCGACATCAGAACTCCTGCCTAGGTTCGATAGACACCTCGGTATTCTCCCCGAGTCTTGGCCTGGAAATTGGGACGCGTCTCCACGTGAGGCGGGAGACCCAGGGACCCTTTCCACGTGCCACAGGGATCCTGGGACTCCTATCCATTTTCAAGAGGAGTCAGTCATCGTCTCCTTTGGAAGCATTGATCTCCGCGGACCTCTCGAGTTTTCAAAGGATGTGAGGCCTCCAGTGGCGATGAGGCGGAGAACTAGGTCTTTCTCTGTGGTCTACACAAGGGATTCAGACACCCCTTCATCTTGGGAGATGCAAGACGAGCCTGCATTCAATTAACTGAAGGGATATCCGGCCTTACTTCGAGTCAGAACATCTCAGTGTCCATTCCACTTGAGGCCACAAACTCAGGGTCCCTCTCACATACCTGTAGCTGAGAGAAGCCTCCTCTTGAGGTGCTTGTGGAAAGTTGGTATTCCTCTTGAGTCGAAGCCAGGGGCTAAGCTCTCATCTCGAGTTGAATTGGGGTCCACGGGGCCCTTTCTTGTTGCTACAGTGACCTCAGGATCCCTCTAGACTTGAGACAGTGATCTTGGGTTTTCTCTGGAGTGCCATCAAGGAAATCAAGGCTCCTTTCAGGTTTGATGTGGAACAGGGAATTGCTCTGCACGCAGTGCAGGGGAAATGGGCCTCATCTCGCGGCGAGGGGGAAGTCTCATTGTTTTTCTCGAGTTGCGGCCGGAACCTGGGGTATATTCTCGAGTTACGACGGGGAGGTCCCTTCCAGACACGTGTTTGTACAGCGACGTCAGGACTCCTGCCTAGGTGAGAGCGACACCTCGGGATTCTCCTCGAGTCTTGGCATGGCAATTCTGACGCTTCTCCACGTGAGGCGGGAGACCCAGGGTCCCTTTCCCCGTGCCACAGGGATCCTGGGACTCCTATCCATTTTCAAGAGGTGTCAGGCATCTTCCCCTTTGGAAGCATGGATCTCCACGGCCCTCTTGAGTTTTCAAAGAAGGTGAGGCCTCCGGTCGCGATGAGGTGGAGAACTAGGTCTTTCTCTGTGGTCTCCACAGGGGATTCAGACATCCCTTCATCTTGGGAGATGCAAGACGAGCCTGCATTCAATTCACTGCAGGGATATCCGGCCTTACTTCGAGTCAGAGCATCTCGGTGCCCATTCCACTTGAGGCCACAAACTGAGGGTCCCTCTCACATACTTGTAGCTGAGAGAAGCCTCCTCTTGAGGTGCTTGTGGAAAGTTGGTATTCCTCATGAGTCGAAGCCAGGAACTAAGCTCTCATCTCGAGTTGATTTGCTGTCCACGGAGCCCTTTCGTGCTGCTACAGTGACCTCAGGATCCCTCGAGACTTGAGACAGTGACTTTGGGTTTTCTCTGGAGTGCCATCAAGGAAATCAAGGCTCCTTTCACGTTTGATGTGGAACACGGAATTGCTCTGCACGCAGTGCAGGGGAATCGGGCCTCATCTTGCGGCCAGGGGGAAGTCTCATGGTTTTTCTCGAGTTGCGGCCGGAACCTGGAGTATATTATCGAGTTACGACGGGGAGGGCCCTTCCAGACACGTGTTTGTTCAGCGACGTCAGGACCCCTGCCTAGGTGCGAGGGACACCTCGGGATTCTCCTCGAGTCTTGGCATGGCAATTGGGACACGTCTCCACGTGAGGCGGGAGACCCAGGGTCCCTTTCCACGTGCCACAGGGATCCTGGGACTCCTATCCATTTTCAAGAGGAGTCAGGCATCGTCTCCTTTGGAAGCATTGATCTCCGCGGACCTCTCGAGTTTTCAAAGGATGTGAGGCCTCCGGTCGCGAAGAGGCGGAGAATGAGGTCTTTCTCTGTGGTCTCCACAGGGGATTCAGACATCCATTCGATTTGGGAGATGCAAGACGAGCCTGCATTCAATTCACTGCAGGGATATCCGGCCTTACTTCGAGTCAGAGCATCTCGGTGTCCATTCCACTTGATGCCACAAACTCAGGGTCCCTCTCACATACCTGTAGCTGAGAGAAACCTCCTCTTGAGGGGCTTGTGGAAAGTTCCTATTCCTCTTGAGTTGAAGCCAGGGACTAATCTCTCATCTCGAGTTGATTTGGGGTCCACGGAGACCTTTCGTTTTGCTCCAGTGACCTCAGGATCCCTCTAAACTTGAGACAGTGATCTTGGGTTTTCTCTGGAGTGCCATCAAAGAAATCAAGGCTCCTTTCACGTTTAATGTGGAACACGGAATTGCTCTGCACGCATTGCAGGGGAATCGGGCCTCATCTCGCGGCGAGGGGGAAGTCGCATGGTTTTTTTCGAGTTGCGTCCGGAACCTGTGGTATATTCTCGAGTTAAGACGGGGAGGGCCCTTCGAGACACGTGTTTGTTCAGCGACGTCAGGACTCCTGCCTAGGTGCGAGGGACACCTCGGGATTCTCCTCGAGTCTTGGCATGGCAATTGGGACGCGTCTCCACATGAGGCGGGAGACCCAGGGTCCCTTTCCACGTGTCACAGGGATCCTGGGACTCCTATCCATTTTCAAGAGGAGTCAGGCATCGTCTCCTTTGGAAAAACTGATCTCCGCGGACATCTTGAGTTTTCAAAGGATGTGAGGCCTCACGTCGCGATGAAGTGGAGAACTAGGTCTTTATCTGTGGTTTCCACAGGGGTTTCAGACATCCCTTCGTCTTGGGAGATGCAAGACGAGCCTGCATTCAATTCAATGCAGGGCTATCCGGCCTAACTTCGAGTCAGAGCATCTCGGTGTCCATTCCACTTGAGGCCACAAACTCAGGGTCCCTCTCACATACCTGTAGCTGAGAGAAGGCTCCTCTGGAGGTGCTTGTGGAAACTTGGTATTCCTCTTGAGTCGAAGCCAGGGACTAAGCTCTCATCTCGAGTTGATTTGGGGTCCACGGAGCCCTTTCCTGTTGCTCCAGTGACCTCAGGATCCCTCTAGAATTGAGACAGTGTTCTTGGGTTTTCTCTGGAGTGCCATCAAGGAAATCAAGGCTCCTTTCACGTTTGATGTGGAACACGGAATTGCTCTGCACGCAGTGCAGGGGAACCGGGCCTCATCTCGCGGCGAGGGGGAATTCTCATGGTTTTCTCAAGTTGCGGCCGGAACCTGGTGTATATTCTCGAGTTATGACGGGGAGGGCCATTCCAGACACGTGTTTGTTCAGCGACGTCAAGACTCCTGCCAAGGTGTGAGGGACACCTCGGGATTCTCCTCCAGTCTTGGCAAGGCAATTGGGTTGCGTCTCCACATGAGACGGGAGACCCAGGGTCCCTTTCCACGTGCCACAGGGATCCTGGGACTCCTATCCATTTTCAAAAGGAGTCAGGCATCGTCTCCTTTGGAAGCATTGATCTCCGTGGACCTCTCGAGTTTTCAAAGGATGTGAGGCCTCCGGTCGCGATGAGGCGGAGGACTAGGTCTTTCTCTGTGGTCTCCACAGGGGATTCAGACATCCCTTCGTCTTGGGAGATGCAAGACGAGCCTGCTTTCAATTCACTGCAGGGATATCCGTCCTTACTTCGAGTGAGAGCATCTCGGTGTCCATTCCACTTGAGGCCACAAACTCAGGGTCCCTCTCACATACCTGTAGCTGAGAGAAGCCTCCTCTTGAGGTGCTTGTGGAAAGTTGGTATTCCTCTTGAGTCGAAGCCAGGGATTAAGCTCTCATCTCGAGTTGATTTGGGGTCCACAGAGCCCTTTCGTGTTGCTACAGTGACATCAGGATCCCGCTAGACTTGAGACAGTGATCTTGGGTTTTCTCTGGAGTGCTATCAAGGAAATCTAGGTTCCTTTCACGTTTGATGTGGAACACGGAATTGCTCTGCACGCAGTGCAGGGGAATCGAGCCTCATCTCGCGGCGAGGGTGACGTCTCATGGTTTTTCTCGAGTTGCGACCGGAACCTGGGGTATACTCTCGAGTTACGACGGGGAGGCCCCTTCCAGACACGTGTTTGTTCAGCGACGTCAGGACTCCTGCATTGGTGCGAGGGACACCTCGAAATTTTCCTCGAGTCTTGGCATGGCAATTGGGATGCGTCTCCACGTGAGGCGGGAGACCCAGTGTCCCTTTCCACGTGCCATAGGGATCCTGGGACTCCTATCCATTTTCAAGATAAGTCAGGCATCGTCTCCTTTGGAAGCATTAATCTCCGTGGACCTCTCGAGTTTTCAAAGGATGTGAGGCCTCCGGTTGCGATGAGGCGGGGAACTCGGTCTTTCTCTGTGGTCTCCACAGGGGATTCAGACATCCCTTCGGCTTGGGAGATGCAAGACGAGCCTGCATTCAATTCACTGCAGGGATATCCGGCCTTACTTCGAGTCAGAGCATCTCGGTGTCCATTCCACTGGAGGCCACACACTCAGGGTACCTCTCACATACCTGTAGCTAAGAGAAGCCTCCTCTTGAGGTGCTTTTGGAAAGTTGGTATTCCTATTGAGTCGAACCCAGGGACTAAGCTCTCATCTCGAGTTGATTTGGGGTCCATGGAGCCCTTTCGTGTTGCTCCAGTGACCTCAGGATCCCTCTAGATTGAGACAGTGATCTTGGGTTTTCTCTGGAGTGCCATCAAGGAAATCAAAGCTCCTTTCACCTTTGATGTGGAACACGGAATTGCTCTGCACGCAGTGCAGGGGAATCGAGCCTCAACTCGCGGAGAGGGGGAAGTCTCATGGTTTTTCTCGAGTTTCGGCCGGAACCTGGGGTATATTCTCGAGTTACGACGGGGAGGGCCCTTCCAGACACGTGTATGTTCAGCGACGTCAGCACTCCTGCCTAGGTGCGAGGGACACCTCGGGATTCTCCTCGAGAATTGGCATGGCAAATGGGACACGTCTCCACGTGAGGCGGGAGACCCAGAGTCCCTTTCCACGTTCCACAGGGATCCTGGGACTCCAATCCATTTTCAAGAAGAGTCAGGCATCGTCTCCTTTGGAAGCATTGATCTCCGCAGACCTCTCGAGTTTTCAAAGGATGTGTGGCCTCCGGTCGCGATGAGGCGGAGACTTGGTCTTTCTCTGTGGTCTCCACAGGGGATTCAGCCATCCCTTCTTCTTGGGAGATGCAAGAAGAGCCTGCATTCTATTCACTGCAGGGATATCCATCCTTAATTCGAGTCAGAGCATCTCGGTGTCCATATCACTTTAGGCCACAAACTCAGGGTCCCTCTCACATACCTGTAGGTGAGAGAAGCCTCCTCTTGAGGTGCTTGTGGAAAGTTGGTATTCCTCTTGAGTCGAAGCCAGGGACTAAGCTCTCATCTCGAGTTGATTTGGGGTCCACGGAGCTCTTTCATTTTGCTCCAGTGACCTCAGGATCCCTCTAGACTTGAGACAGTGATCTTGGGTTTTCTCTGGAGTGCCATCAAGGAAATCAAGGCTCCTTTCACCTTTGATGTGGAACACGGAATTGCACTGCACGCAGTGCAGGGGAATCGGGCCTCATCTCGCGGCGAGGGGGAATTCTCATTGTTTTTCTCGAGTTGCGGCCGGAACCTGGGGTATATTCTCGAGTTACGACGGGGAGGGCCCTTCCAGATACGTGTTTGTTCAACGACGTCAGGACTCCTGCCTAGGTGCGAGGGACACCTCGTGATTCTCCTCGAGTCTTGGCATGGCAATTGGGACACGTTTCCACGTGAGGCGGGAGACCCAGGGTCCCTTTCCACGTGCCACAGGCATCCTGGGACTCCTATCCATTTTCTGGAGGAGTCAGGAATCGTCTCCTTTGGAAGCATTGATCTCCGCGGACCTCTCGAGTTTTCAAAGGATGTGAGGCCTCCGGACGCGATGAGGCGGAGGACTAGTTCTTTCTCTGTCGTCTCCACAGGGGATTCAGACATCCCTTCGTCTTGGGAGATGCAAGACGAGCCTGCATTCAATTTACTGCAGGGATATCCGGCCTTACTTCGAGTCAGAGCATGTCGGTGTCCATTCCACTTGAGGCCACAAACTCAGGGTCCCTCTCCCGTACCTGTAGCTGAGAGAAGCCTCATCTTGAGGTGCTTGTGGAAAGTTGGTATTCCTCTTGAGTCGAAGCCAGGGACTAAGCACTCATCTCGAGTTGATTTGGGGTCCACGGAGCCCTTTTGTTTTGCTCCAGTGACCTCAGGATCCCTTTACACTTGAGACAGTGATCTTTGGTTTTCTCTGGAGTGTCATCACGGAAATCAAGCCTTCTTTCAAGTTTGATATGGAAAACGGAATTGCTCTGCACGCAGTGCAGGGGAATCGGGCCTCATCTCGCGGCAAGGGGGATGTCTCATGGTTTTTCTCAAGTTGCGGCCGGAACCTGGGGTATATTCTCGAGTTACGACGGGGAGGGCCTTTGCAGACACGTGTTTGTTAAGCGACGTCAGGACTCCTGCCTAGGTGCGAGGGACACCTCGGGATTCTCCTCGAGACTTGGCATGGCAATGGGACGCGTCTCCACGTGAGGCGGGAGACCCAGGGTCCCTTTCCACGTGCCACAGGGATCCTGGGACTCCTATCCATTTTCAAGAAGAGTCAGGCATCGTCTCCTTTGGAAGCATTGATCTCCGCGGACCTCTCGAATTTTCAAAGGCTGTGAGGCCTCCGGTCTTGATGAATCGGAGAACTAGGTCTTTCTCTGTGGTCTCCACAGCGGATTCAGACATCCCTTCGTCTTGGGAGATGCAAGACGAGCCTGCTTTCAATTCAGTGCAGGGATATCCGGCCTTACTTCGAGTCAGAGCATATCGGTGTCCATTCCACTTGATGTCACAAACTCAGGGTCCCTCTCACATACCTGTAGCTGAGAGAAGCCTCCTCTTGAGGTGCTTGTGGAAAGTTGGTATTCCTCTTGAGTCGAAGCCAGGGACTACGCTCTCATCTCGAGTTGATTTGGGGTCCACGGAGCTCTTTCATTTTGCTCCGGTGAGCTCAGGATCCCTCTAGACTTGAGACAGTGATCTTGGGTTTTCTCTGGAGTGCCATCAAGGAAATCAAGGCTCCTTTCACTTTTGATGTGGAACACGGAATTGCACTGCACGCAGTGCAGGGGAATCGGGCCTCATCTCGCGGCGAGGGGGAATTCTCATGGTTTTTCTCGAGTTGCCGTCAGAACCTATGGTATATTATCGAGTTACGACGGGGAGGACCCTTCCAGACTCGTGTTTGTTCAGCGAGGTCAGGAGTCCTGCCTAGGTGCGAGGGACACCTCGTGATTCTCATCGAGTCTTGGCATGGCAATTGGGACACGTTTCCACATGAAGCGGGAGACCCAGGATCCCTTTCAACGTGCCACAGGGATCCTGGGACTCCGATCCATTTTCTGGAGGAGTCAGGAATCGTCTCCTTTGGAAGCATTGATCTCCGCGGACCTCTCGAGTTTTCAAAGGATGTGAGGCCTCCGGACGCGATGAGGCGGAGGACTAGTTCTTTCTCTGTCGTCTCCACAGGGGATTCAGACATCCCTTCGACTTGGCAGATGCAAGAAGAGCCTGCATTCAATTCACTGCAGGGATATCCGGCCTTACTTCAAGTCAGAGCATCTCGGTGTTCATTCCACTTGAGGCCACAAACTCAGGGTCCCTCTCCCGTATCTGTAGCTGAGAGAAGCCTCATCTTGAGGTGCTTGTGGAAAGTTGGTATTCCTCTTGAGTCGAAGCCAGGGACTAAGCTCTCCTCTCGAGTTGATTTGGGGTCCACGGAGCCCTTTCGTTTTGCTCCAGTGACCTCAGGATCCCTCTACACTTGAAACACTGATCTTGGGTTTTCTCTGGAGTGCCATCAAGGAAATCAAGGCTCCTTTCAAGTTTGATGTGGAACACGGAATTGCTCTGCACGCAGTGTAGGGGAATCGGGCCTCATCTCGCGGCAAGGGGGAAGTCTCATGGTTTTTCTCAAGTTGTGGCCGGAACCTGGGGTATATTCTCGAGTAACGACGGGGAGGGCCCTTCCAGACACGTGTTTGTTCAGCGACGTCAGGACTCCTGCCTAGGTGCGAGGGACACCTCGGGATTCTCCTCGAGTCTTGGCATGGCAATTGGGACGCGTCTCCACGTGAGGCGGGAGACCCAGGGTCCCTTTCCACGTGCCTCAGGGATCCTGGGACTCCTATCCATTTTCAAGAAGAGTCAGGCATCGTCTCCTTTGGAAGCATTGATCTCCGCGGACCTCTCGAGTTTTCAAAGGATGTGAGGCCTCCGTTCTTGATGAGGCGGAGAACTAGTTCTTTCTCTGTGGTCTCCACAGCGGATTCAGATATCCCTTCTTCTTGGGAGATGCAAGACGAGCCTGCATTCAATTCACTGCAGGGATATCCGGCCTTACTTCGAGTCAGAGCATCTCGGTGTCCATTCCACTTGATGCCACAAACTCAGGGTCCCTCTCACATACCTGTAGCTGATAGAAGCCTCCTCTTGAGGTGCTTGTGGAAAGTTGGTATTCCTCTTGAGTCGAAGCCAAGGACTAAGATCTCATCTCGAGTTGATTTGGGTTATACGGAGCCCTTTCGTGTTGCTCCAGTGACCTCAGGATCCCTCTAGACTTGAGACAGTGATCTTGGGTTTTCTCTGGAGTGCCGTCAAGGAAATCAAGGCTCCTATCATGTTTGATGTGGAACACGGAATTGCTCTGCACGCAGGGCAGAGGAATCGGGCCTCATCTCGCGGCGAGGGGGAAGTCTCATGGTTTTTCTCGAGTTGCGGCCGAAACCTGGGGTACATTCTCGAGTTACGACGGGGAGGGCCCTTCCAGACACGTGTTTGTTCACCGACGTCAGGACTCCTGCCTAGGTGCGAGGGACACCTCGGGATTCTCCTCGAGTCTTGGCATGGCAATTGGGACGCGTCTCCACGTGAGGCGGGAGACCCAGGGTCCCGTTCCACGTGCCATAGGGATCCTGGGACTCCTATCCATTTTCAAGAGGAGTCAGGCATTGTCTCCGTTGGAAGCATTGATCTCCGCAGGCCTCTCGAGTTTTCAAAGGATGTGAGGCCTCCGGTCGCGATGAGTCGGAGGACTAGGTCTTTCTCTGTCATCTCCACAGGGGATTCAGACATCCCTTCGTCTTGGGAGATGCAAGACGAGCCTGCTTTCAATTCACTGCAGGGATATCCGGCCTTACATCGAGTCTGAGCATCTCAGTGTCCATTCCACTTGAGGCCACAAATTCAGGGTCCCTCTCACATACCTGTCGCTGAGAGAAGCCTCCTCTTGAGGTGCTTGTGGAAAGTTGGTATTCCTCTTGCGTCGAACCCAGGGACTAAGCTTTCATCTCAAGTTGATTTGGGGTCCATGGAGCACTTTCGTGTTGCTCCAGTGACCTCAGGATCCCTCTAGATTGAGACAGTGATCTTGGGTTTTCTCTGGTGTGCCATCAAGGAAATCAAAGCTCCTTTCACCTTTGATGTGGAACACGGAATTGCTCTGCACGCAGTGCAGGGGAATCGAGCCTCAACTCGCGGCGAGGGGGAAGTCTCATGGTTTTTCTCGAGTTGCGGCCGCAACCTGGGGTATATTCTCCAGTTACGACTGGGAGGGCCCTTCCAGACACGTGTTTGTTCAGCGAGGTCAGGACTCCTGCCTAGGTGCGAGGGACACCTCGGGATTCTCCTCGAGTCTTAGCTTGGCAATTGGGACGCGTCTCCACGTGAGGCGGGAGACCCAGGGACCCTTTCCACGTGCCACAGGGATCCTGGGACTCCTATCCATTTTCAAGAGGAGTCAGGCATCGTCTCCTTTGGAAGCATTGATCTCCGCGGACCACTCGAGTTTTCAAAGAATGTGAGGCCTCCGGTCGCGATGAGGCGGAGAACTAGGTCTTTATCTGTGGTTTCCACAGGGGATTCAGACATCCCTTCGTCTTGGGAGATGCATGACGAGCCTGCATTCAATTCAATGCAGGGATATCCGGCCTTACTTCGAGTCAGAGCATCTCGGTGTCCATTCCACTTGAGGCCACAATCTCAGGGTCCCTCTCACATACCTGTAGCTGAGAGAAGCCTCCTCTTGAGGTACTTGTGGAAAGTTGGTATTCCTCTTGAGTCGAAGCCAGGGACTAAGCTCTCATCTCGAGTTGATTTGGGGTCCATGGAGCCCTTTCGTGTTGCTGCAGTGACCTCAGAATCCCTCTAGACTTGAGACAGTGATCTTGGGTTTTCTCTGGAGTGCCATCAAGGAAATCAAGGCTCCTTTCACGTTTGATGTGGAACACGGAATTGCTCTGCACGCAGTGCAGGGGAATCGAGCCTCAACTCGCGGCGAGGGGGAAGTCTCATGGTTTTTCTCGAGTTGCGGCCGGAACCTGGGGTATATTCTCGAGTTATGACGGGGAGGGCCCTTCCAGACACGTGTTTGTTCAGCGACGTCAGGACTCCTGCCTAGGTGCGAGGGACACCTCGGGATTCTCCTCAAGTCTTGGCATGGCAATTGGGATGCGACTCCACGTGAGGCGGGAGACCCAGGGTCCCTTTCCACGTGCCACAGGGATCCTGGGACTCCTATCCATTTTCAAGAGGCGTCAGGCGTCGTCTCCTTTGTAAGCATTGATCTCTGCGGACCTCTAGAGTTTTCAAAGGATGTGAGGCCTCCGGTCGCGATGAGGCGGAGGACTAGGTCTTTCTCTGTGGTCTCCACAGGGGATTCAGACATCCGTTCGTCTTGTGAGATGCAAGACGAGCCTGCATTCAATTCACTGCAGGGATATCTGGCCTTACTTTGAGTCAGAGCATCGGTGTCCATTCCACTTGAGGCGACAAATTCAGGGTCCCTCTCACATACCATTAGCTGAGAGAAGCCTCCTCTTGAGGTGCTTGTGGAAAGTTGGTATTCCTCTAGATTTGAAGCCAGGGACTAAGCTCTCATCTCGAGTTGATTTGGGGTCCACTGAGCCCTTTCGTGTTGCTCCAGTGACCTCAGGATCCCTCTAGACTTGAGACAGTGATCTTGGGTTTTCTCTGGAGTGCCATCAAGGAAATCAAGGCTCCTTTCATTTTTGATGTGGAAGACGGAATTGCTCTGCACGCAGGGCAGGGGAATCGGGCCTCATCTCGCGGCGATGGGGAAGTCTCATGGTTTTTCTCGAGTTGCGGCCGGAACCTGGGGTATATTCTCGAGTTACGACGGGGAGGGCCCTTGCAGACACGTGTTTGTTCAGCGATATCAGGACTCCTGCCTAGGTGCGAGGGACACCTCGGGATTCTCCTCGAGTCTTGGCATGGCAATTGGGACGCGTCTCAACGTGAGGCGTGAGACCCAGGGTCCCTTTCCACGTGCCACAGGGATCCTGGGACTCCGATCCATTTTCAAGAGGAGTCAGGCATCGTCTCCTTTGGAAGCATTGATCTCTGCAGACCTCTCGAGTTTTCAAAGGATGTGAGGCCTCCGGTCACGATGAGGCGAAGGACTAGGTCTTTCTCTGTGGTCTCCACAGGGGATTCAGACAGCCGTTCGTCTTGGGAGATGCAAGACGAGCCTGCATTCAATTCACTGCAGGGATATCCGGCCTTACTTAGAGTCAGAGCATCTCGGTGTCCATTGCACTTGAGGCCACAAACTCAGGTTCCCTCTCACATACCTGTAGCTGAGAGAAGCCTCCTCTTGAGGTGCTTGTGGAAAGTTGGTATTCCTCTTGAGTTGAAGCCAGGGACTAAGCTCTCATCTCGAGTTGATTTGGGTTATACGGAGCCCTTTCGTGTTGCTCCAGTGACCTCAGGATCCCTCTAGACTTGAGACAGTGATCTTGGGTTTTCTCTGGAGTGCCATCAAGGAAATCAAGGCTCCTTTCAAGTTTGATGTGGAACACGGAATTGGTCTGCATGCAGTGCAGGGGAATCGGGCCTCAACTCGCGGCGAGGGGGAAATCTCATGGTTTTTGTCGAGTTGCGGCCGGAACCTGGGGTATATTCTCGAGTTATGACGGGGAGGGCCCTTCCAGACACGTGTTTGTTCAGCGACGTCAGGACTCCTGCCTAGGTGCGAGGGACACCTCGGGATTCTCCTCGAGTCTTGACATGGCAATTGGGACGCGTCTCCACGTGAGGCGGGAGACCCAGGGTCCCTTTCCACGTGCCACAGGGATCCTGGGACTCCTATCCATTTTCAAGAGGAGTCAGGCATCGTCTCCTTCGGAAATATTGATCTCCGCGGACCTCTCGAGTTTTCCAAGGAGGTGAGGCCTACGGTCGCGTTGAGGTGGAGGACTGGGTCTTTCTCTGTGGGCTCCACAGGGGATTCAGACAACCCTTCGTCTTGGGAGATGCAAGACGAGCCTGCATTCAATTCACTGCAGGGATATCCGGCCTTACTTCGAGTCAGAGCATCTCGGTGTCCATTCCACTTGAGGCCACAAACTCAGGGTCCCTCTGACATACCTGTAGCTGAGAGAAGCCTCCTCTTGAGGTGCTTGTGGAAAGTTGGTATTCCTCTTGAGTCGAAGCCAGGGACTAAGCTCTCATCTCGAGTTGATTTATGGTCCACGGAGCCCTTTCGTGTTGCTCCAGTGACATCAGGATCCCTCTAGACTTGAGACAGTAATCTTGGGTTTTCTCTGGAGTGCCATCAAGGAAATCAAGGCTCCTATCACGTTTGATGTGGAACACGGAATTCTTCTGCACACAGCCCAAGGGAATCGGGCCTCATCTCGCGGCGAGGGGGAAGTCTCATGGTTTTTCTCGAGTTGCGGCCAGAACCTGGGGTATATTCTCGAGTTACGACGGGGAGGGCCCTTCCAGACACGTGTTTGTTCAGCGACGTCAGGACTCCTGCCTAGGTGCGAGGGACACCTCGGGATTCTCCTCGAGTCTTGGCATTGCAATGGGGACGCGTCTCCACGTGAGGCGGGAGACCCAGGGTCCCTTTCCACGTGCCACAGGGATCCTGGGACTCCTATCCATTTTCAAGAGGAGTCAGGCATCGTCTCCTTTGGAAGCATTGATCTCCGCGGACCTCTCGAGTTTTCAAAGGATGTGAGGCCTCCGGTCGCGTTGAAGCGGAGGACTAGGTCTTTCTCTGTGTTCTGCACAGGGGATTCAGACATCCCTTCGTCTTGGGAGATGCAAGATGAGCCTGCATTCAATTCACTGCAGGGATATCCGGCCTTACTTCGAGTTAGAGCATCTCGGTGTCCATTCCACTTGAGGCCACAATCTCAGGGTCCCTCTCACATACCTGTAGCTGAGAGAAGCCTCCTCTTGAGGGGCTTGTGGAAAGTTGGTATTCCTCTTGAGTCTAAGCCAGGGACTAACCTCTCATCTCGAGTTGATTTGGGGTCCACGGAGCCCTTTCATGTTGCTCCAGTGACCTCAGGATCCCTCTAGACTTGAGACAGTGATCTTGGGTTTTCTCTGGAGTGCCATCAAGGAAATCAAGGCTCCTTTCACGTTTGATGTGGAACACGGAATTGCTCTGCACGCATTGCAGGGGAATCGGGCCTCATCTCGCGGCGAGGGGGAAGTCTCATGGTTTTTCTCGAGTTGCGACCGGAACCTGGGGTATATTCTCGAGTTACGACGGGGAGGGCCCTTCCAGACACGTGTTTGTTCAGCGACGTCAGGACTCCTGCCTAGGTGCGAGGGACACCTCGGGATTCTCCTCGAGTCTTGGCATGGCAATTGGGACGCGTCTCCACGTGAGGCGGGAGACCCAGGGTCCCTTTCCACGTGCCACAGGGATCCTGGGACTCCTATCCATTTTCAAGAGGCGTCAGGCATCGTCTCCTTTGGAAGCATTGATCTCCGCGGACCTCTCGAGTTTTCAAAGGATGTGAGGCCTCCGGTCGCAATGAGGCGGAGGACTAGGTCTTTCTCTGTGGTCTCCACAGGGGATTCAGACATCCCTTCTTGTTGGGAGATGCAAGACAATCCTGCATTCAATTCACTGCAGGGATATCTGGCCTTACTTTGAGTCAGAGCTTCTCGGTGACCATTCCACTTGAGGCGACAATCTCAGGGTCCCTCTCACATACCATTAGCTGAGGGTAGCCTCCTCTTGAGGTGCATGTGGATAGTTGGTATTCCTCTCGATTTGAATACAGGGACTAAGCTCTCATCTCGAGTTGATTTGGGGTCCACGGAGCCCTTTCGTGTTGCTCCAGTGACCTCAGGATCCCTCTGGACATGAGACAGTGATCTTGGGTTTTCTCTGGAGTGCCATCAAGGAAATCAAGGCTCCTTTCACGTTTGATTTGGAACACAGAATTGCTCTGCACGCAGTGCAGGGGAATCGGGCCTCATCTCGCGGCGAGGGGGAAGTCTCATGGTTTTTCTCGAGTTGCGGCCGGAACCTGGGGTATATTCTCGAGTTACGACGGGGAGGGCCCTTCCAGACACGTGTTTGTTCAGCGATGTCAGGACTCCTGCCTAGGTGCGAGGGACACCCCGGTATTCTCCTCAAGTCTTAGCATGGCAATTGGGACGCGTCTCCACGTGAGGCGGGAGACCCACGGTCCCTTTCCACGTGCCAAAGGGATCCTGGGACTCCTATCCATTTTCAAGAGGAGTCAGGCATCGTCTCCTTTGGAAGCATTGATCTCTGCAGACCTCTCGTGTTTTCAAAGGATGTGAGGCCTCCGGTCACGATGAGGCGTAGGACTAGGTCTTTCTCTGTGGTCTCCACAGGGGATTCAGACATCCCTTCGTCTTGGGAGATGCAAGACGAGCCTGCATTCAATTCACTGCAGGGATATCCGGCCTTACTTCGAGTCAGAGCATCTCGGTGTCCATTGCACTTGAGGCCACAAACTCAGGGTCCCTCTCACTTACCTGTAGCTGAGAGAAGCCTCCTCTTGAGGTGCTTGTGGAAAGTTGGTATTCCTCTTGAGTCTAAGCCAGGGACTAAGCTCTCATCTCGAGTTGATTTGGGGTCCACGGAGCCCTTTCGTGTTGCTCCAGTGACCTCAGGATCCCTCTAGACTTGAGACAGTGATCTTGGGTTTTCTCTGGAGTGCCATCAAGGAAATCAAGGCTCCTTTCACGTTTGAAGTGGAACACGGAATTGCTCTGCACGCAGTGCAGGGGAATCGGGCCTCAACTCGCGGCGAGGGGGAAATCTCATGGTTTTTCTCGAGTTGCGGCCGGAACCTGGGGTATATTCTCGAGTTACGACGGGGAGGGCCCTTCCAGACACGTGTTTGTTCAGCGACGTCAGGACTCCTGCCTAGGGGCGAGAGACACCTCGGGATTCTCCTCGAGTCTTGGCATGGCAATTGGGACGCGTCTCCACGTGAGGCGGGAGACCCAGGGTCCCTTTCCACGTGCCACAGGGATGCTGGGACTCCTATCCATTTTCAAGAGGAGTCAGGCATCGTCTCCTTCGGAAGTATTGATCTCCGCGGACCTCTCGAGTTTTCAAAGGATGTGAGGCCTCCGGTCGCGTTGAGGCGGAGGACTAGGTCTTTTCTGTGGTCTCCACAGGGGATTCAGACAACCGTTCGTCTTGGGAGATGCAAGACGAGCCTGCATTCAACTCACTGTAGGGACATCCGGCCTTACTTCGAGTCAGAGCATCTTGGTGTCCATTCCACTTGAGGCCACAAACTCAGGGTCCCTCTGACATACATGTAGCTGAGAGAAGCCTCCTCTTGAGGTGCTTGTGGAAAGTTGGTATTCCTCTTGAGTCGAATCCAGGGACTAAGCTCTCATCTCGAGTTGATTTGGGGTCCACGGAGCACTTTCGTGTTGCTCCAGTGACCTCAGGATCCCTCTAGACTTGAGACAGTGATATTGGGTTTTCTCTGGAGTGGCATTAAGGAAATCAAGGCTCCTTTCACCTTTGATGTGGAAAACGGAATTGGTCTGCACTCAGTGCAGGGGAATCGGGCCTCATCTCGCGGGGAGGGGGAAGTCTCATGGTTTTTCTCGAGTTGCGGCCGGAACTTGGGGTATATTCTCGAGTTACGACGGGGAGGGCCCTTCCAGACACGGGTTTGTTCAGCGACGTGAGGACACCTGCCTAGGTGCGAGGGACACCTCGGGATTCTCCTCGAGTCTTGGCATGGCAATTTGGACGCGTCTCCACGTGAGGCGGGAGACCCAGGTTCCGTTTCCACGTGCCACAGGGATCTGGGACTTCTATCCATTTTCAAGAGGAGTCAGGCATCGTCTCCTTTGGAAGCAATGACCTCCGCGGACCTCTCGAATTTTCAAAGGATGTGAGGCCTCCGGTCACGATGAGGCGTAGGACTAGGTCTTTCTCTGTGGTCTCCACAGGGGATTCAGACATCCCTTCGTCTTGGGAGATGCAAGACGAGCCTGCATTCAATTCACTGCAGGGATATCCGGCCTTACTTCGAGTCAGAGCATCTTGGTGTCCATTCCACTTGAGGCCACAAACTCAGGGTCCCTCTCACATACCTGTAGCTGAGAGAAGCCTCCTCTTGAGGTGCTTGTGGAAAGTTGGTATTCCTCTTGAGTCGAAGCCAGGTACTAAGCTCTCATCTCGAGTCGATTTGGGGTCCACGGAGCCCTTTCGTGTTGCTCCACTGACCTCAGGATCCCTCTAGACTTGAGACAGTGATCTTGGGTTTTCTCTGGAGTGCCATCAAGGAAATAAAGGCTCCTATCACGTTTAATATGGAACACGGAATTGCTCTGCACGCATTGCAGGGGAATCGGGCCTCATCTCGCGGCGAGGGGGAAGTCTCATGGTTTTTCTCGAGTTGCGGCCGGAACCTGGGGTATATTCTCGAGTTACGACGGGGAGGGCCCTTCCAGACACGTATTTGTTCAGCGACGTCAGGACTCCTGCCTAGGTGTGAGGGACACCTCGGAATTCTCCTCGAGTCTTGGCATGGCAATGGGGATGCGTATCCACGTGAGGCGGGAGACCCAGGGTCCCTTTCCACGTGCCACAGGGATCCTGGGACTCCTATCCATTTTCAAGAGGAGTCAGGCATCGTCTCCTTTGGAAGCATTGATCTCCGTGGACCTCTCGAATTTTCAAAGGATGTGAGGCCTCCGGTCGCGTTGAGGCGGAGGACTAGGTCTTTCTCTGTGGTCTCCACAGGGTATTCAGACATCCCTTCGTCTTGGGAGATGCAAGACGAGGCTGCAATCAGTTCACTGCAGGGATATCCGGCCTTACGTCAAGTCAGAGCATCTCGGTGTCCATTCCACTTGAGGCCACAAACTCAGGGTCCCTCTCACATACCTGTAGCTGAGAGAAGCCTCCTCTTGAGGTGCTTGAGGAAAGTTGGTATTCCTCTTGAGTCGAAGCCAGGGACTAAGCTCTCATCTCGAGTTGATTTGGGGTCCACGGAGCCCTTTTATGTTGTTACGGTGACCTCAGGATCCCTCTAGACTTGAGACAGTGATCTTGGGTTTTCTCTGGAGTGCCATCAAGGAAATCAAGGCTCCTTTCAGGCTTGATGTGGAACACGGAATTTCTGCGCACGCAGTGCAGGGGAATCGGGCCTCATCTCGCGGCGAGGGGGAAGTCTCATGGTTTTTCTCGAGTTGCGGCCGGAACCTGGGTCATATTCTCGAGTTAAGACGGGGAGGGCCCTTCCAGACACGTGTTTGTTCAGCGACGTCAGGACTCCTGCCTAGGTGCGAGGGACACCTCGGGATTCTCCTCGAGTCTTGGCATGGCAATTGGGACGCGTCTCCACGTGAGGCGGGAGACCCAGGGTCCCTTTCCACGTGCCAGAGGGATCCTGGGACTCCTATCCATTTTCAAGAGGAGTCAGGCATCGTCTCCTTTGGAAGCATTGATCTCCGCGGACCTCTCGAATTTTCAAAGGATGTGAGGCCTCCGGTCGTGAAGAGGCGGAGAGCTAATTCTTTCTCTGTGGTCTCCACAGGGGATTCAGACACACCTTCATCTTCTTAGATTTAAGACGAGCATGCATTCAATTCACTGCAGGGATATCCTGCCTTACGTCGAGTCAGAACATCTCGGTGTCCATTCCAAGTGAGACCACAAATTCAGGGTCCCTCTCACATACCTTTTGCTGAGAGAAGCCTCCTCTTGAGGTGCTTGTGGAAAGTTGGTATTCCTCTTGAGTCGAAGCCAGGGACTAAGCTCTAATCTCGAGTTGATTTGGGTTCCTCGGAGCCCTTTCGTGTTGCTCCAGTGACCTCAGGATCCCTCTAGACTTGAGCCAGTGATCTTGGGTTATCTCTGGAGTGCCATCAAGGAAATCAAGGCTCCTTTCACGTTTGATGTGGAACACGGAATTGCTCTGCACGCAGTGCAGGGGAATCGGGCCTCATCTCGCGGCGAGGGGTAGTCTCATGGTTTTTCTCGAGTTGCGGCCGGAACCTGGGGTATATTCTCGAGTTACGACGGGGAGGGCCCTTCCAGACACGTGTTTGTTCAGCGACGTCAGACTCCTGCCTTGGTGCGAGGGACAGCTCGGTATTCTCCTCGAGTCTTGGCATGGCAATTGGGATGCGTCTCCACGTGAGGCGGGAGACCCAGGGTCCCTTTCCACGTGCCACAGGGATCCTGGGACTCCTATCCATTTTCAAGAGGAGTCAGGCATCGTCTCTTTTGGAAGCATTGATCTCCGCGGAGCTCTCGAGTTTTCAAAGGATGTGAGGCCTCCGGTCGCTTTGAGGCGGAGGACTAGGTCTTTCTCTGTGGTCTCCACAGGGGATTCAGGCATCCCTTCGTCTTGGGAGATGCAAGACGAGCCTGCATTCAATTCACTGCAGGGATATCCGGCCTTACTTCGAGTCAGAGCATCTCGGTGTCCATTCCACTTGAGGCCACAAACTCAGGGTCCCTCTCACACACCTGTAGCTGAGAGAAGCCTCCTCTTGAGGTGCTTGTGGAAAGTTGGTATTCCTCTTAAGTCGAAGCCAGGGACTAAGCTCTCATCTCGAGTTGATTTGTGGTCCATGGAACCCTTTCGGGTTGCTCCAGTGACCTCAGGATCCCTCTAGCCTTGAGACAGTGATCTTGGGTTTTCTCTGGAGTGCCATCAAGGAAATCAAGGCTCCTTTCACGTTTGATGTGGAACACGGAATTGCTCTGCACGCAGTGCAGGGGAATCGGGCCTCATCTCACGAGGAGGGGGAAGTCTCATGGTTTTTCTCGAGTTGCGGACCGAACCTGGGGTATATTCTAGAGTTACGACGGGGAGGGCTCTTCCAGACACGTGTTTGTTCAGCGACGTCAGGACTCCTGCCTAGGTGTGAGGGACACCTCGGGATTCTCCTCGAGTCTTGGCATGGCAATTTGGACGGGTCTCCACGTCACGCGGGAGACCCAGGGTCCCTTTCGACGTGCCACAGGGATCCTGGGACTCCTATCCATTTTCAAGAGGAGTCAGGCATCGTCTCCTTTGGAAGCATTGATCTCCGCGGACCTCTTGAGTTTTCAAAGGATGTGAGGCCTCCGGTCGCGATGAGGCGGAGAACTAGGTCTTTCTCTGTGGTCTCCACAGGGGATTCACACATCCCTTCGTCTTGGGAGATGCAAGGCGAGCCTGCATTCACTTCACTGCAGGGATATCCGGCCTTACTTCGAGTCAGAGCATCTCGGTGTCCATTCCACTTGAGGCCACAAACTCAGGGTCCCTCTCATATACATGTAGCTGATAGAAGCCTCCTCTTGAGGTGCTTGTGGAAAGTTGGTATTCCTCTTGAGTCGAAGCCAGGCACTAAGCTCTCATCTCGAGTTGATTTGGGGTCCATGGAGCCCTTTCGAATTGCTCCAGTGACCTCAGGATCCCTCTAGACTTGAGACAGTGATCTTGGGTTTTCTCTGGAGTGCCATCAAGGAAATCAAGCCTCCTTTCACGTTTGATGTTGAACACGGAATTGCTCTGCACGCAGTGCAGGGGAATCGGTCCTCATCTCGCGGCGAGGGGGAAGTCTCATGGTTTTTCTCGAGTTGCGGCCGGAACCTGGGGTATATTCTCGAGTTACGACGGGGAGGGCCCTTACAGACACGTGTTTGTTCATCGACGTCAGGACTCCTGCCTGGGTGCGAGGGACACCTCGGTATTCTCCTCGAATCTTGGCATGGCAATTGGGACGCGTCTCCACGTGAGGCGGGAGACCCAGGGTCCCTTTCCACGTGCCACAGGGATCCTGGGACTCCTATCCATTTTCAAGAGGAGTCAGGCATCATCTCCTTTGGAAGCATTGATCTCCGCGGACCTCTCGAGTTTTCAAAGGATGTGAGGCCTCCTGTTTCGATGAGGCGGAGAACTAGGTCTTTCTCTGTGGTCTCCACAGGGGATTCAGACATCCCTTCGTCTTGGGAGATGGAAGAGGAGCCTGCATTCAATTCACTGCAGGGATATCCGGCCTTATTTCGAGTCAGAGCATCTCAGTGTCCATTCCACTGGAGGCCACAAACTCAGGGTCCCTCTCACATACCTGTAGCTGAGAGAAGCCTCCTCTTGTGGTGCTTGTGGAAAGTTGGTATTCCTCTTGAGTCGAAGCCAGGGACTAAGCTATCATCTCGAGTTGATTTGGGGTCCACGGAGCCCTTTCGTGTTGCTCCAGTGACCTCAGGATCCCTCTAGACTTAAGACAGTGACCTTGGGTTTTCGCTGGAGAGCCATCAAGGAAATCAAGGCTCCTTTCACGTTTGATGTGGAACACGGAATTGCTTTGCACGCAGTGCAGGGGAATCGGGCCTCATCTCGCGGCGAGGGGGAAGTCTCATGGTTTTTCTCGAGTTGCGGCCGGAACATGGGGTATATTCTCGGGTTACGACGGGGAGGGCCCATCCAGACACGTGTCTGTGCAGCGACGTCAGAACTCCTGCCTAGGTTCGATGGACACCTCGGTATTCTCCCCAAGTCTTGGCATGGCAATTGGGACGCGTCTCCACGTGAGGCGGGAGACCCAGGGTCCCTTTCCACGTGCCACAGGGATCCTGGGACTCCTATCCATTTTCAAGAGGAGTCAGGCATTGTCTCCTTTGTAGCATTGATCTCCGCGGACCTCTCAAATTTTCAATGGATGTGAGGCCTCCCGTCGCGATGAGGCGGAGAACTAGGTCTTTCTCTCTGGTCTCCACAGGGGATTCAGACATGCCTTCGTCTTGGGAGTTGCAAGACGAGCCTACATTCAATTCACTGCAGGGATATCCGGCCTTACTTCGAGTCAGAGCATCTCGGTGTCCATTCCACTTGAGGCCACAAACTCAGGGTCCCTCTCACATACCTGTAGCTGAGAGAAGCCTCCTCTTGAGGTGCTTATGGAAAGTTGGTATTCCACTTGAGTCGAAGCCAGGGACTAAGCTCTCATCTCGAGTTGATTTGGGGTCCACGGAGCCCTTTCGTGTTGCTCCAGTGACCTCAGGATTCCTCTAGACTTGAGAGAGTGACATTGGGTTTTCTCTGGAGTGCCATCAAGGAAATCAGGCTCCTTTCACGTTTGATGTGGAACACGGAATTGCTCTGCACGCAGTGCAGGGGAATCGGGCCTCATTTCGCGGTGAGGGGGAATTCTCATGGTTTTTCTCGAGTTGCGGCCGGAACCTGGGGTATATTCTCGAGTTATGATGGGGAGGGCCCTTCCAGACACGTGTTTGTTCAGCGACATAAGGACTACTGCCTAGGTGTGAGGGACACCTCGGGATTCTCCTCGAGTCTTGGCATGGCAATTGGGACGCGTCTCCACGTGAAGCGGGAGACCCAGGGTCCCCTTCCATGTGGACAGGGATCCTGGTACTCCTAACCATTTTCAAGAGGAGTCAGGCATCGACTCCTTTGGAAGCATTGTTCTCGGCGGACCTCTCGAGTTTTCAAAGGATGTGAGGCCTCCGGTAGCGATGAGGCAGAGAACTAGGTTTTTCTCTGTGGTCTCCTCCGGGGATTCAGACATCCCTTCGTATTGGGAGATGCAAGACGAGCTTGCATTCAACTCACTGCAGGGATATCCGGCCTTACTTCGATTCAGAGCAACTCGGTGTCCATTCCACTTGAGGCCACAAACTCAGGGTCTCTCAAATATACCGTTAGCTGAGAGAAGCCTCCTCTTGAGGTGCTTGTGGAAACTTGGTATTCCTCTTGAGTCTAAGCCAACGACTACGCTCTCATCTCGAGTTGATTTGGGGTCCACGGAGCCCTTTCCTGTTGGTCCAGTGACCTCAGGATCCCTCTAGACTTGAGACAGTGATCTTTGGTTTTCTCTGGAGTGCCATCAAGGAAATCAAGGCTCCTTTCACGTTTGATGTGGAACACGGAATTGCTCTGCACGCATTGCAGGGGAATCGGGCCTCATCTCGCGGCGAGGGGGAAGTCTCATGGTTATTCTCGAGTTGCAGCCGGAACCTGGGGTATATTCTCGAGTTACGACGGTTAGTGCCCTTCCAGACACGTGTTTGTTCAGCGACGTCAGGACTCCTGCCTAGGTGCGAGGGACACCTCGGGATTCTCCTCGAGTCTTGGCATGGCAATTGGGACGCGTCTCCACGTGAAGCATGAGACCCAGGGAACCTTTCCACGTGCCACAGGGATCCTGGGACTCCTATCCATTTTCAAGAGGAGTCGGGCATCGTCTCCTTTGGAAGCATTGATCTCTGCAGACCTCTCGAGTTTTCAAAGGATGTGAGGCCTCCGGTCGCGATGAGGCGGAGGACTAGGTCTTTCTCTGTGGTCTCCACAGGGGATTCAGATATCCCTTCGTGTGGGAGATGCAAGACGAGCCTGCATTCAATTCACTGCAGGGATATCCGGCCTTACTTCGAGTCAGAGCATCTCGGTGTCCATTCCTCTTGAGGCCACAAACTCGGGGTCCCTCAAATATACCTGTAGCTGAGAGAAGCCTCCTCTTGAGGTGCTTGTGAAAAGTTGGTATTCTTCTTGAGTCGAAGCCAGGGACTAAGCTCTCATCTCGAGTTGATTTGGGGTCCACAGAGCCCTTTCGTGTTGCTCCAGTGACCTCAGGATCCCTCTAGACTTGAGACAGTGATGTTGGGTTTCCTCTGGAGTGCCATCAAGGAAATCAAGGCTCCTTTCACGTTTGATGTGGAACACGGAATTGCTCTGCACGCAGTGCAGGGGAATCGGGCCTGAACTCACGGCGAGGGGGAAGTCTCATGGTTTTTCTCGAGTTGCGGCCGGAACCTGGGGTATATTCTCGAGTTACGACGGGGAGGGCCCTTCCAGACACGTGTTTGTTCAGCGACGTCAGGACTCCTGCCTAGGTGCGAGGGACACCTCGGGATTCTCCTCGAGTCTTGGCATGGCAATTGGGACGCGTCTCCACGTGAGGCGGGAGACCCAGGGTCCCTTTCCACGTGCCACAGGGATCCTGGGACTCCTATCCATTTTCAAGAGGAGTCAGGCATCGTCTCCTTTGGAAACATTGATCTCCGCGGACCTCTCGAGTTTTCAAAGGATGTGAGGCCTCCGGTCGCGATGAGGCGGAGGACTAGGTCTTTTCTGTGGTCTCCACAGGGGATTCAGACATCCCTTCGTCTTGGGAGATGCAAGACGAGCCTGCATTCACTTCACTGCAGGGATATCCGGCCTTACTTTGAGTCAGAGCATCTCTTTGTCCATTCTGCTTGAGGCCACAAACTCAGGGTCCCTCTCACATACCTGTAGCTGAGAGAAGCCTCCTCTTGAGGTGCTTGTGGAAAGTTGGTATTCCCCTTGAGTCGAAGCCAGGGACTAAGCTCTCATCTCGAGTTGATTTGGGGTCCACGGAGCCCTTTCGTGTTGCTCCAGTGACCTCAGGATCCCTCTAGACTTGAGACAGTGATCTTGGGTTTTCTCTGGAGTGCCATCAAGGAAATCAAGGCTCCTTTCACGTTTGATGTGGAACACGGAATTGCTCTGCACGCAGTGCAGGGGAATCGGGCCTCATCCAGCGGCGAGGGGGAAGTCTCATGGTTTTTCTCGAGTTGCGGCCGGAACCTGGGGTATATTCTCGAGTTACGACGGGGAGGGCCCTTCCAGACACGTGTTTGTTCAGCGAAGTCAGGACTCGTGCCTAGGTGCGAGGGACACCTCGGGATTCTCCTCGAGTCTTGCCATGGCAATTGGGATATGTCTCCAGTTGAGGCGGGAGACCCAGGGTCCCTTTCCACGTGCCACAGTGATCCTGGGACTCCTATCCATTTTCAAGATGCGTCAGGCATCGTCTCCTTCGGAAGTATTGATCTCCGCAGACCTCTCGAGTTTTCAAAGGATGTGATGCCTCCCATCTCGTTGAGGTGGAGGACTAGGTCTTATTCTGTTGTCTCCACAGGTGATTCAGACAACCCTTCGTCTTGGGAGATGCAAGACGAGCCTGCATTCAAATCATTGCAGGGATATTTGGCCTTACTTCGAGTCAGAGCATCTCGGTGTCCATTCCACTTGAGGCGACAAACTCAGGGTCCCTCTCACATACCATTAGTTGAGAGTAGCCTCCTCTTGAGGTGCTTGTGGAAAGTTGGAATTCCTCTTGAGTCGAAGCCAGGGACTAAGCTCTCATCTCGAGTTGATTTGGGGTCCACGGAGCCCTTTCGTGTTGCTACAGTGACCTCAGGATCCCTCTAGACTTGAAACAGTGATCTTGGGTTTTCTCTGGAGTGCCATTAAGGAAATCAAGGCTCCTTTCACGTTTGATGTGGAACACGGAATTGGTCTGCACGCAGTGCAGGGGAATCGGGCCTCATCTCGCGGGGATGGGGAAGTCTCATGGTTTTTCTCGAGTTGCGGCCGGAACCTGGGGTATATTCTCCATTTACGACGGCGAGGGCCCTTCCAGACACGTGTTTGTTCAGCGATGTCGGGACTCCTGCCTAGGTGCGAGGGACACCTCGGGATTCTCCTCGAGTCTTGCCATGGCAATTGGGACGTGTCTCCACGTGAGGCGGGAGCCCCAGGGTCCCTTTCCACGTGCCACAGTGATCCTGGGACTCCTATCCATTTTCAAGAGGAGTCAGGCATCGTTTCCTTTGGAAGCATTGGTCTCCGCGGACCTCTCGAGTTTTCAAATGATGTGAGGCCTCCGGTCGCATTGAGGGGGAGGACTAGGTCTTTCTCTGTGGGCTCCACAGGGGATTCAGACATCCCTTCGTCTTGGGAGATGCAAGACGAGCCTGCATTCACTTCACTGCACGGATATCCGGCTTTACTTCGAGTCAGAGCATCTCGGTGTCCATTCGACTTGAGGCCACAAACTCAGGGTCCCTCTCACATACCTGTAGCTGAGAGAAGCCTCCTCTTGAGGTGCTTGTGGAAAGTTAGTATTCCTCTTGAGTCGAAGCCAAGGACTAAGCTCTCATCTCGAGTTAATTTGGGGTCCACGGAGCCCTTTCATGTTGCTACAGTGACCTCAGGATCCCTCTAGACTTGAGACAGTGATCTTGGGTTTTCTCTGGAGTGCCATCAAGGAAATCAAGGCTCCTTTCACGTTTGATGTGGAACACGGAATTGCTCTGCACGCAGTGTAGGTGAATCGGGCCTCATCTCGCGGCGAGGGGGAATTCTCATGATTTTTCTCGAGTAGCGGCCGGAACCTGGTGTATATTCTCGAGTTACGACGGGGAGGGCCCTTCCAGACACGTGTTTGTTCAGCGACGTCAGGACTCCTGCCTAGGTGCGAGGGACACTTCGGGATTCTCCACGAGTCTTGGCATGGCAATTGGGACGCGTCTCCACGTGAGGCGGGAGACCCAGGTTCCCTTTCCACGTGCCACACGGATCCTGGGACTCCTATCCATTTTCAAGAGGAGTGAGGCATCGTCTCCTTTGGAAGCATTGATCTCCGCGGAACTCTCGAGTTTTCAAAGGATGTGAGGCCTCCGCTCGCGATAAGGCGGAGAATTAGGTCTTTCTCTGTGGTCTCCACAGGGGATTCAGACATCCCTTCGTCTTGGGAGATGCAAGACGAGCCTGCATTCAATTCACTGCATGGATATCCGGCCTTACTTCGAGTCAGAGCATCTCGGTGTCCATTCCACTTGAGGCCACAAACTCAGGGTCCCTCTCACATACCTGTAGCTGAGAGAAGCCTCCTCTTGAGGTGCTTGTGGAAAGTTGGTATTCCTCTTGAGTCGAAGCCAGGGACTAAGCTCTCATCTCGAGTTGATTTGGGGTCCACGGAGCCCTTTCGTGTTGCTCCAGTGACCTCAGGATCCCTCTAGACTTGAGACAGTGATCTTGGGTTTTCTCTGGAGTGCCATCAAGGAAATCAAGGCTCCTTTCATGTTTGATGTGGAACACGGAATTGCTCTGCACGCAGTGCAGGGGCATCGGGCCTCATCTCGTGGCGAGGGGGAAGTCTCATATTTTTTCTCGAGTTGCGGCCGGAAGCTGATTTATATTCTCGAGTTACGACGGGGAGGGCCCTTCCAGACACGTGTTTGTTCAGCGACGTCAGGACCCCTGCCTAGGTGCGAGGGACACCTCGGGATTCTCCTCGAGTCTTTGCATTGCATTTGGGACGCGTCTCCACGAGGCGGGAGACCCAGGGTCCCTTTCCACGTGCCACAGATATCCTGGGACTCCTATCCATTTTCAAGAGGAGTCAGGCATCGTCTCCTTCGGAAGTATTGATCTCAGCGGACCTCTCGAGTTTTCAAAGGATATGAGGCCTCCGTTCGCGAAGAGGCGGAGGACTAGGTCTTTCTCTGTGGTCTCCACAGGGGATTCAGACAACCCTTCGTCTTGGGAGATGCAAGACGAGCCTGCATTCAATTCACTGCAGGGATATCTGGCCTTACTTCGAGTCAGAGTATCTCGGTGTCCATTCCACTTGAGGCCACAAACTCAGGGTCCCTCTCACATACCTGTAGCTGAGAGAAGCCTCCTCTTGTGGTTCTTGTGGAAAGTTGGCATTCCTCTTGAGTCGAAGCCAGGGACTAAGCTCTCATCTCGAGTTGATTTGGGGTTCCCGGAGCCCTTTCGTGTTGCTCCAGTGACCTCAGGATCCCTCTAGACTTGAGACAGTGATCTTGGGTTTTCTCTGGAGTGCCATCAAGGAAATCAAGGCTCCTTTCACGTTTGGTGTGGAACACGGAATTGCTCTGCACGCAGTGCAGGGGAATCGGGCCTCAACTCGCAGCGAGGGGGAAATCTCATGTTTTTTCTCGAGTTGCGGCCCGAACCTGGGGTATATTCTCGAGTTACGACGGGGAGGGCCCTTCCAGACACGTGTTTGTTCAGCGACGTCAGGACTCCTGCCTAGGTGCGAGGGACACCACGGGATTCTCCTCGAGTCTTGGCATGGCAATTGGGAGGCGTCTCCACGTGAGGCGGGAGACCCAGGGTCCCTTTCCACGTGCCACAGGGATCCTGGGACTCCTATCCATTTTCAAGAGGAGTCAGGCATCGTCTCCTTTGGAAGCATTGATCTCCGCGGACCTCTCGAGTTTTCAAAGGATGTGAGGCCTCCGGTCGCGTTGAGGCGGAGGACTAGGTCTTTCTCTGTGGTCTCCACAGGGGATTCAGACAACCCTTCGTCTTGGGAGATGCAAGACGAGCCTGCATTCAATTCACTGCAGGGATATCCGGCCTTACTTCGAGTCAGAGCATCTCGGTGTCCATTCCACTTGAGGCCACAAACTCAGGGTCCCTCTGACATACCAGTAGCTGAGAGAAGCCTCCTCTTGAGGTGCTTGTGGAAAGTTTGTATTCCTCTTGAGTCTAAGCCAGGGACTAAGCTCTCATCTCGAGTTGATTTTGGGTCCACGGAGAACTTTCGTGTTGCTCCAGTGACCTCAGGATCCCTCTAGACTTGAGACAGTGATCTTGGGTTTTCTCTGGAGTGCCATCAAGGAAATCAAGGCTCCTTTCACTTTTGATGTGGAACGCGGAATTGGTCTGCACGCAGTGTAGGGGAATCGGGCCTCATCTCGCGGCGAGGGGGAAGTCTCATGGTTTTTCTCGAGTTGCGGCCGGAACCTGGGGTATATTCTCGAGTTACGACGGGGAGGGCCCTTCCAGACACGTGTTTGTTCAGCGACGTCAGGACTCCTGCCTAGGTGCGAGGGACACCTCGGGAATCTCCTCGAGTCTTGGCATGGCAATTGGGATGCGTCTCCACGTGAGGCGGGAGACCCAGTGTCCTTTTCCACGTGCCACAGTGATCCTGGGACTCCTATCCATTTTCAAGAGGAGTCAGGCATCGTCTCCTTTGGAAGCATTGATCTCTGCAGACCTCTCAAGTTATCAAAATATATGAGGCCTACGGTCGCGATGAGGCGGAGGATAGGTTTTTCTCTGTGGTCTCCACAGGGGATTCAGACATCCCTTCGTCTTGGGAGATGCAAGACGAGCCTGCATTCAATTCACTGCAGGGATATCCGGCCTTACTTCGAGTCAGAGCATCTCGGTGTCCATTCCACTTGAGGCCACAAACTCAGGGTCCCTCTCACATACCTGTAGCTGAGAGAAGCCTCCTCTTGAGGTGCTTGTGGAAAGTTGGTATTCCTCTTGAGTCGAAGCCAGGGACTAAGCTCTCATCTCGAGTTGATTTGGGGTCCACGGAGCCCTTTCGTGCTGCTACAGTGACCTCAGGATCCCTCTAGACTTGAGACAGTGATCTTGGGTTTTCTATTGAGTGCCATTAAGGAAATCAAGGCTCCTTTCACGTTTGATGTGGAACACGGAATTGGTCTGCACCCAGTGCAGGGGAATCGGGCCTCATCTCGCAGCAAGGGGGAAGTCTCATGGTTATTCTCGAGATGTGGCCGGAACCTGGGGGATATTCTCGAGTTACGACGGGGAGGGCCTTTCCAGACACGTGTTTGTTCATCGACGTCAGGACTCCTGCCTAGGTGCGAGGGACACCTCGGGATTCTCCTCGAGTCTTGGCATGGCAATTGGGATGCGTCTAAACGTGAGGTGGGAGACCCAGGGTCCCTTTCCAAGTGCCACAGGGATCCTGGGACTCCTATCCATTTTCCAGAAGAGTCAGGCATCGTCTCCTTTGGAAGCATTGATCTTCGCGGACCTCTCGAGTTTTCAAAGTATGTGATGCCTCCGGTCTCGATGAGGCGGAGGACTAGGTCTTTCTCTGTGGTCTCCACAGGGGATTCAGACATCCCTTCGTCTTGGGAGATGCAAGACGAGCCTGCATTCAATTCACTGCAGGGATATCCGGCCTTACCTCGAGTCAGAGCATCTCGGTCTCCATTCCACTTGAGCCAACAACCTCAGGGGCCCTCTCACATACCTGTAGCTGAGAGAAGCCTCCTCTTGAGGTGCTTGTGGAAAGTTGGTATTCCTCTTGAGTCGAAGCCAGGGACTAAGCTTTCATCTCGAGTTGATTTGGGGTCCACGGAGAACTTTCGTGTTGCTCCAGTTACCTCAGGATCCCTCTAGACTTGAGACAGTGATCTTGGGTTTTCTCTGGAGTGCCATCAAGGAAATCAAGGCTCCTTTCATTTTTGATGTGGAACTCGGAATTGCTCTGCACGCAGTGCAGGGGAATCGGGCCTCATCTGGCGGCGAGCGGGAAGTCTCATGGTTTTTCTCGAGTTGCGGCCGGAACCTGGGCTATATTCTCGAGTTACGACGGGGAGGGCCCTTCCAGACACGTGTTTGTTCAGCGACGTCAGGACCCCTGCCTAGGTGCGAGGGACACCTCGGGATTCTCCTCGAGTCTTGTCATGGCAATTGGGATGTGTCTCCACGTGAGGCGGGAGACCCAGTGTCCCTTTCCACGTGCCACAGGGTTCCTGGGACTCCTATCCATTTTCAAGAGGAGTCAGACATCGTCTCCTTCGGAAGTATTGATCTCCGCGGTCCTCTCGAGTTTTCAAAGGATATGAGGCCTCTGGTTGCGTTGAGGTGTTGGACTAGGTCTTTCTCTGTGGTCTCCACAGGGGATGCAGACATCCCTTCGTCTTGGGAGATGCAAGACGAGCCTGCATTCAATTCACTGCAGGGATATCCGGCCTTATTTCGAGTCAGAGCATCTCGGTGTCCATTCCACTTGAGGCCACAAACTCATGGTTCCTCTCACATACCTGTAGCTGAGAGAAGCCTCCTCTTGAGGTGCTTGTGGAAAGTTGGTATTCCTCTTGAGTCGAAGCCAGGGACTAAGCTCTCATCTCGAGTTGATTTGGGGTCCACGGAGCCCTTTCGTGTTGCTCCAGTGACCTCAGGATCCCTCTAGACTTGAGACAGTGATCTTGGGTTTTCTCTGTAGTGCCATCAAGGAAATCAAGGCTCCTTTCACGTTTGATGTGGAATACGGAATTGCTCTGCACGCAGGGCAGGGGAATCGGGCCTCATCTCGCGGCGAGGGGGAAGTCTCATTGTTTTTCTCGAGTTGCGGCGAGAACCTGGGGTATATTCTCGAGTTACGACGGGGAGGGCCCTTCCAGACACGTGTTTGTTCAGCGACGTCAGGACTCCTGCCTAGGTGCGAGGGACACCTCGGGATACTCCTCGAGTCTTTGCATGGCAATTGGGAGGCGTCTCCACGTGAGGCGGGAGACCCAGGGTCCCTTTCCACGTGCCACAGGTATCCTGGGACTCCGATCCATTTGCAAGAGGAGTCAGGCATCGTCTCCTTTGGAAGCATTGATCTCCGCGGACCTCTCGAGTTTTCAAAGGATGTGAGGCCTCCGGTCGCGATGAGGCGGAGAACTAGGTCTTTCTCTCTGGTCTCCCCAGGGGATGCAGACATCACTTTGTCTTGGAGATGCAAGATGAGCCTGCATTCAATTCACTGCAGGGGTATCCGGCCTTACTTCGAGTGAGAGCATCTCGGTGTCCATTCCACTTGAGGCCACAAACTCAGGGTCCCTCTCACATACCTGTAGCTGAGAGAAGCCTCCTCTTGAGGTGCTTGTGGAAAGTTGGTATTCCTCTTGAGTCGAAGCCAGGGACTAAGCTCTCATCTCGAGTTGATTTGGGGTCCACGGAGCCCTTTTCTTTTGCTCCAGTGACCTCAGGATCCCTCTAGACTTGAGACAGTGATCTTGGGTTTTCTCTGGAGTGCCATCAAGGAAATCAAGGCTCCTTTCACGTTTGATGTGGAACACGGAATTGCTCTGCATGCAGTGCAGGGGAATCGGGCCTCATCTCGCGGCGAGGGGAAAGTCTCATGGTTTTTCTCGAGTTGCATCCGGAACCTGGGGTTTATTCTCGAGTTACGACGGGGAGGGCCCTTCCCGACACGTGTTTGTTCAGCGACGTCAGGACTCCTGCCTAGGTGCGAGGGACACCTCGGGATTCTCCTCGGGTCTTGGCATGGCAATTGGGACGCGTCTCCTCGTGAGGCAGGAGACCCAGGGTCCCTTTCCACGTGCCACAGGGATCCTGGGACTCCTATCCATTTTCTTTTTTTTTTTTTTTTATTTTTTTTTTAATTTTTATTATTATTATTTTTTTTTCCAGTGGGTTTTGTCATACATTGATATGAATCAGCCATGGATTTACATGTATTCCCAATCCCGATCCCCCCTCCAACCTCCCTCTCCACCCGATTCCTCTGGGTCTTCCCAGTGCACCAGGCCGGAGCACTTGTCTCGTGCATCCCACCTGGGCTGGTGATCTGTTTCACCATAGATAGTATACATGCTGTTCTTTTGAAATATCCCACCCTCACATTCTCCCACAAAGTTCAAAAGTCTGTTCTGTATTTCTGTGTCTCTTTTTCTGTTCTGCATATAGGGTTATCGTTATCACCTTTCTAAATTCCATATACATGTGTCAGTATGCTGTAATGTTCTTTATCTTTCTGGCTTACTTCACTCTGTATAAGGGGCTCCAGCTTCATCCATTTCATTAGGACTGGTTCAAATGAATTCTTTTTAATGGCTGAGTAATATTCCATGGTATATATGTACCACAGCTTCCTTATCCATTCATCTGCTGATGGGCATCTAGGTTGCTTCCATGTCCTGGCTATTATAAACAGTGCTGCAATGAACATTGGGGTGCACGTGTCTCTTTCAGATCTGGTTTCCTCAGTGTGTATGCCCAGAAGTGGGATTGCTGGGTCATATGGCAGTTCTATGTCCAGTTTTTTAAGAAATCTCCACACTGTTTTCCATAGCGGCTGTACTAGTTTGCATTCCCACCAACAGTGTAAGAGGGTTCCCTTTTCTCCACACCCTCTCCAGCATTTATTGCTTGTAGACTTTTGGATAGCAGCCATCCTGACTGGCGTGTAATGGTACCTCATTGTGGTTTTGATTTGCATTTCTCTAATAATGAGTGATGTTGAGCATCTTTTCATATGTTTGTTAGCCATCTGTATGTCTTCCTTGGAGAAATGTCTGTTTAGTTCTTTGGCCCATTTTTTGATTGGGTCATTTATTTTTCTGGAATTGAGCTGCAGGAGTTGCTTGTATATTTTTGAGATTAGTCCTTTGTCTGTTTCTTCATTTGCTATTATTTTCTCCCAATCTGAGGGCTGTCTTTTCATCTTACTTATAGTTTCCTTTGTAGTGCAAAAGCTTTTAAGTTTCATTAGGTCCCATTTGTTTAGTTTTGCTTTTATTTCCAATATTCTGGGAGGTGGGTCATAGAGGATCTTGCTTTGATTTATGTCGGAGAGTGTTTTGCCTATGTTCTCCTCTAGGAGTTTTATAGTTTCTGGTCTTACATTTAGATCTTTAATCCATTTTGAGTTTATTTTTGTGTATGGTGTTAGAAAGTGTTCTAGTTTCATTCTTTTACAAGTGGTTGACCAGTTTTCCCAGCACCACTTGTTAAAGAGGTTGTCTTTTTTCCATTGTATATCCTTGCCTCCTTTGTCAAAGATAAGGTGTCCATAGGTTCGTGGATTTATCTCTGGGCTTTCTATTCTGTTCCATTGATCTATATTTCTGTCTTTGTGCCAGTACCATACTGTCTTGATGACTGTGGCTTTGTAGTAGAGTCTGAAGTCAGGCAGGTTGATTCCTCCAGTTCCATTCTTCTTTCTCAAGATTACTTTGGCTATTCGAGGTTTTTTGTATTTCCATACAAATTGTGAAATTCTTTGGTCTAGTTCTGTGAAAAATACCGTTGGTAGCTTGATAGGGATTGCATTGAATCTATAGACTGCTTTGGGTAGAATAGCCATTTTGACAATATTAATTCTTCCAATCCATGAACACGGTATGTTTCTCCATCTGTTTGTGTCCTCTTTGATTTCTTTCATCAGTGTTTTATAGTTTTCTATGTATAGGTCCTTTGTTTCTTTAGGTAGATATACTCCTAAGTATTTTATTCTTTTTGTTGCAGTGGTGAATGGTATTGTTTCCTTAATTTCTCTGTCTGTTTTTTCATTGTTAGTATATAGGAATGCAAGGGATTTCTGTGTGTTAATTTTATATCCTGCAACTTTACTATATTCATTGATTAGCTCTAGTAATTTTCTGGTAGAATCTTTAGGGTTTTCTATGTAGAGGATCATGTCATCTGCAAACAGTGAGAGTTTTACTTCTTCTTTTCCTATCTGGATTCCTTTTACTTCTTTTTCTGCTCTGATTGCTGTGGCCAGCACTTCCAACACTATGTTGAATAGTAGTGGTGAGAGTGGGCACCCTTGTCTTGTTCCTGATTTCAGGGGAAATGCCTTCAATATTTCACCATTGAGGGTGATGCTTGCTGTGGGTTTGTCATATATAGCTTTTATTATGTTGAGGTATGTTCCTTCTATTCCTGCTTTTTGGAGAGTTTTAATCATAAATGAGTGTTGAATTTTGTCAAAGGCTTTCTCTGCATCTATTGAGATAATCATATGGTTTTTATCTTTCAATTTGTTAATGTGGTGTATTACATTGATTGATTTGCGGATATTAAAGAATCCTTGCATTCCTGGGATAAAGCCCACTTGGTCATGGTGTATGATTTTTTTAATATGTTGTTGGATTCTGTTTGCTAGAATTTTGTTAAGGATTTTTGCATCTATGTTCATCAGTGATATTGGCCTGTAGTTTTCTTTTTTTGTGGCATCTTTGTCTGGTTTTGGAATTAGGGTGATGGTGGCCTCATAGAATGAGTTTGGAAGCTTACCTTCTTCTGCAATTTTCTGGAAGAGTTTGAGTAAGATAGGTGTTAGCTCTTCTCTAAATTTTTGGTAGAATTCAGCTGTGAAGCCATCTGGTCCTGGGCTTTTGTTTGCTGGAAGATTTTTGATGACAGTTTCGATTTCCTTGCTTGTGATGGGTCTGTTAAGATCTTCTATTTCTTCCTGGTTCAGTTTTGGAAAGTTATACTTTTCTAAGAATTTGTCCATTTCATCCAAGTTGTCCATTTTATTGGCATAGAGCTGCTGGTAGTAGTCTCTTATGATCCTTTGTATTTCAGTGTTGTCTGTTGTGATCTCTCCATTTTCATTTCTAATTTTGTTAATTTGGTTTTTCTCTCTTTGTTTCTTAATGAGTCTTGCTAATGGTTTGTCAATTTTGTTTATTTTTTCAAAAAACCAGCTTTTAGCTTTGTTGATTTTTGCTATGGTCTCTTTAGTTTCTTTTGCATTTATTTCTGCCCTGATTTTTAAGATTCCTTTCCTTCTGCTAACTCTGGGGTTCTTCATTTCTTCCTTCTCTAATTGCTTTAGGTGTAGAGTTAGGTTATTTAATTGGTTTTTTTCCTGTTTCTTGATGTAAGCCTGTAATGCTATGAACCTTCCCCTTAGCACTGCTTTTACAGTGTCCCATAGGTTTTGGGTTGTTGTGTTTTCATTTTCATTCATTTCTATACATATTTTGATTTCTTTTTTGATTTCTTCTATGATTTGTTGGTTATTCAGAAGCGTGTTATTTAGCCTCCATATGTTTGAAGTTTTAACAATTTTTTCCCTGTAATTGAGATCTAATCTTACTGCACTGTGGTCAGAAAAGATAACTGGAATGATTTCAATTTTTTTGAATTTTCCAAGACCAGATTTATGGCCCAGGATGTGATCTATTCTGGAGAATGTTCCGTGTGCACTTGAGAAAAAGGTGAAGTTGATTGTTTTGGAGTGAAATGTCCTATAGATATCAATTAGGTCTAGCTGGTCCATTGTGTCATTTAAGGTTTGTGTTTCCTTGTTAATTTTCTGTTTAGTTGATCTATCCATAGTTGTGAGTGGGGTATTAAAGTCTCCCACTATTATTGTGTTACTATTAATTTCCTCTTTCATACTTGTTAGCGTTTGCCGTACATATTGCGGTGCTCCTATGTTGGGTGCATATATATTTATAATTGTTATATCTTCTTTTTTGATTGATCCTTTGATCATTATGTAGTGTCCTTCTTTGTCTCTTTTCACTTCCTTTATTTGAAAGTCTATTTTATCTGATATGAGTATTGCGACTCCTGCTTTCTTTTGGTCTCCGTTTGCATGAAATATTTTTTTCCAGCCCTTCACTTTTAGTCTGTATGTGTCTCTTGTTTTGAGGTGGGTCTCTTGTAGACAGCATATATAGGGGTCTTGTTTTTGTATCCATTCAGCCAATCTTTGTCTTTTGGTTGGGGCATTCAACCCATTTACATTTAGGGTAATTATTGATAGGTGTGTTCCCGTTGCCATTTACTTTGTTGTTTTGGGTTCACATTTATAAAACCTTTCTGCATTTCCTGTCTAGAGAAGATCCTTTAGCATTTGTTGAAGAGCTGGTTTGGTGGTGCTGAATTCTCTCAGCTTTTGCTTATCTGTAAAGCTTTTGAATTCTCCTTCATATCTGAATGAGATCCTTGCTGGATACAGTAATCTAGGTTGTAGGTTATTCTCTTTCATTACTTTCAGTACGTCCTGCCATTCCCTTCTGGCCTGGAGGGTTTCTATTGATAGATCAGCTGTTATCCTTATGGGAATCCCTTTGTGTGTTATTTGTTGTTTTTCCCTTGCTGCTTTTAATATTTGTTCTTTGTGTTTGATCTTTGTTAATTTGATTAATATGTGTCTTGGGGTGTTTCGCCTTGGGTTTATCCTGTTTGGGACTCTCTGGGTTTCTTGGATTTGGGTGGCTATTTCCTTCCCCATTTTAGGGAAGTTTTCAGCTATTATCTCCTCGAGTATTTTCTCATGGCCCTTCTTTTTGTCTTCTTCTTCTGGAACTCCTATGATTCGAATGTTGGGGCGTTTCACAGTGTCCCAGAGGTCCCTGAGGTTGTCCTCATTTCTTTTGATCCTTTTTTCTTTTTTCCTCTCTGCTTCATTTATTTCCACCATTTTATCTTCTACCTCACTTATCCTATCTTCTGCCTCCGTTATTCTACTCTTGGTTCCCTCCAAAGTGTTTTTGATCTCATTCATTGCATTATTCATTTGTAATTGACTCTTTTTTATTTCTTCTAGGTCTTTATTAAACAGTTCTTGAATCTTTTCAATCTTTGTTTCCAGGCTATTTATCTGTAACTCCATTTTGTTTTCAAGATTTTGGATCATTTTTATTATCATTATTCTAAATTCTTTTTCAGGTAGATTCCCTATCTCCTCCTCTTTTGTTTGACTTGGTGGGCATTTTTCATGTTCCTTTACCTGTTGGGTATTTCTTTGCCTTTTCATCTTGTTTAGATTGCTGTATCTGGAGTGGGCTTTCTGTATTCTGGAGGTCTGTGGTTCCTTTTTGTTGTGGAGGATTAACCCAGTGGATGGGGTTAGACGATTGGCTTGTCAAGGTTTCCTGGTTAGGGAAGCTTGCATCAGTGTTCTGGTGTGTGGAACTTGATTTCTTCTCTTTGGAAAGCAATGGAGTGCCCAGTAATGAGTTTTGAGATGGGTCTATGTGTTAGGTGTGACCTTGGGCAGCCTGTATGTTGATGTTCAGGGCTATGTTCCTGCGTTGCTGGAGAATTTGCGTGGTATGTCTTGCTCTAAAACTTATTGGCTCTTGTGTGGTAGTTGGTTTCAGTGTAGGTATGGAGGCTTTTGGACAGTCACTTATCACTTAAAGTTCCTTGTAGTCAGGAGTTTTCTGGTGTTCTCAGGTTTTGGGCTTAAGTCTCCTGCCTCTGGATTTCAGTTTTATTCTTCCTGTAGTCTCAGGACTTCTCCAACTATGCAGCCCTGATAAGAAAACTTCTAGGTTAATGGCTAAAAGATTCTCCCCCGTTAGGGACACCCAGAGAGGTTCACAGAGTCACATGAAGAAGAGGAGAGGGAGGAGGGAGATAGAGATGAACAGGAGGAGAAAAAGGGGGACTCAAGAGGAGAGAGACAGATCTACACAGCTGTCTGTTCCCAGAGTGTTCTCCGTAGCCCAGTCACCTACAAAGATTCACAGAACTGGATTGGGAAGAGAAGGGGAAAGGAGGAAATAGAGGTGTTCTGAGGTAGAAAACAGAGAGTCAAGATTGGGAGAGAATAATCTTCAGTTTAAAAATAGGGCTTCTCTTCTTTTTTTTTTTTTTTGTAAGGTTATAGTGCATTGAAAATGAAAATTAAGGAGTAGTAGAGGAGTACTAGAGGAATTTAAAAGAAATAAGAGAAAAAGAAAAATAGAAAATAGAAGAGAAAAAGGAAAGAAAAAAAAGAAAAAAAAAAAGAAAGAAAAAGAAAAAAAACAGAAAAAAAAGAAAAAAAAAAGGAAAAAAAATTTTTTTTCCCCCTAATTAAAAAATCGTAAAAGTCTATGGAAATGAAAGTTAAGGAGTAATGGGGGAGTAATAGGGGATTTTAAAGGAAAATAAAAGAGAAAAAAGAAAAAAGAAAAAAAGAAAAAAAAATTAAAAAAAGAGAAAAAAGTAAAATTATATCTAGGAGTTTCTCTGGAGCTGTTGCGGTCAGTGTGGGTTCGGCTCAGTTTCAGATAGCTCCTCGTTCCAGCTTACGCTTCTCGATATCTACAGGCTCCTCCGGTGTAGTCAATGTTTCCTAGAGGGATTTTAATCTGTTGCACCAGTCCCTTCTGAAGCGGTTCCCTTTGTTTATTTGGCTTCTGTTTGCCGGTCTCTTCAGAGCCTCATTTCCGCCCTGAAACAGGCGGGCGGAGGTGGACTCTTATTCAGGTAGCTAGTTACGTCGCTCCGGGGGGAGGGGCTTGTGCTGCGGGGACGGGCTGGCGCTGCGGGGAGGGGCTGGCGCGGCTCTCTCCGTCTGCGCTGCTCAGGAATTGCTCTGCACGCAGTGCAGGGGAATCGGGCCTCATCTCGCGGTGAGGGGGAATTCTCATGGTTTTTCTCGAGTTGCGGCCGGAACCTGGGGTATATTCTCGAGTTAGGACGGGGAGGGCCCTTCCAGACACGTGTTTGTACAGCGACGTCAGGACTCCTGCTTAGGTGCGTGGGACACTTCGGGATTCTAAACGAGTCTTGGCATGGCAATTGGGAGGCGTCTCCACGTGAGGCGGGAGACCCAGGGTCCCTTTCCACGTGCCACAGGGATCCTGGGACTCCTATCCATTTTCAAGAGGAGTCAGGCATCGTCTCCTTTGGAAGCATTGATCTCCGCGGACCTCTCGAGTTTTCAAAGGATGTGAGGCCTCCGGTCGCGATGAGGCGGAGAACTAGGTCTTTCTCGGTGGTCTCCACAGGGGATTCAGACATCCCTTCGTCTTGGGAGATGCAAGACGAGCCTGCATTCAATTCACTGCAGGGATATCCGGCCTTACTTCGAGTTAGAGCATCTCTGTGTCCATTCCACTTGAGGCCACAAACTCAGGGTCCCTCTCACTTACCTGTAGCTGAGAGAAGCCTCCTCTTGAGGTGCTTGTGAAAATTTGGTATTCCTCTTGAGTCGAAGCCAGGGTCTAAGCTCTCATGTCGAGTTGATTTGGGGTCCACGGAGCTCTTTCGTGTTGCTCCAGTGACCTCAGGATCCCCCTAGACTTGAGACAGTGATCTTGGGTTTTCTCTGGAGTGCCATCAAGGAAATCAAGGCTCCTTTCACGTTTGATGTGGAACACGGAATTGCTCTGCATGCAGTGCAGGGGAATCGGGCCTCATCTCGCGGCGAGGGGGATATCTCATGGTTTTTCTCGAGATGCGGCCGGAAACTGGGGTATATTCTCGAGTTACGACGGGGAGGGCCCTTCCAGACACGTGTTTGTTCAGCGACGTCAGGACTCCTGCCTAGGGGTGAGGGACACCTAGGGATTCTCCTCGAGTCTTGGCATGGCAATTGGGACGCGTCTCCACGTGAGGCGGGAGACACAGGGTCCCTTTCCACGTGCCACAGGGATCCTGGGACTCCTATCCATTTTCAAGAGGAGTCAGGCATCGTCTCCTTTGGAAGCATTGATCTCTGCGGACCTCTCTAGTTTTCAAAGGATGTGAGGCCCCCGGTCGCTATGAGGCGGAGAATTAGGTCTTTCTCTATGGTCTCCACAGGGGATTCAGACATCCCTTCGTCTTGGGAGATGCAAGACGAGCCTGCATTCAATGCACTGCAGGGATATCCGGCCTTACTTCGAGTCAGAGCATCTCGGTGTCCATTCCACTTGAGGCCACAAACTCAGGGTCCCTCTCACATACCTGTAGCTGAGAGAAACCTCCTCTTGAGGTGCTTGTGGAAAGTTGGTATTCCTCTTGAGTCTAAGCCAGGGTCTAAGCTCTCATCTCGAGTTGATTTGGGGTCCACGAAGCCCTTTCCTGTTGGTCCAGTGACTTCAGGATCCCTCTAGACTTGAGACAGTGATCTTGGGTTTTCTCTGGAGGGCCATCAAGGAAATCAAGGCTCCTTTCACTTTTGATGTGGAACACGGAATTGCTCAGCATTCAGCGCAGGGGAATCAGGCCTCAACTCGCGGCGAGGGGGAAATCTATGGTTTTTCTCGAGTTGCGGCCGGAACATGGGGTATATTCTCGAGTTACGACGGGGAGGGCCCTTCCAGACACGTGTTTGTTCAGCGACATCAGGACTCCTGCCTAGGTGCGAGGGACAACTCGGGATTCTCCTCGAGTCTTGACATGGTAATTTGGACGCGTCTCCACGTGAGGCGGGAGACCCAGGGTCCCTTTCCACGTGCCACAGGGATCCTGGGACTCCTATCTATTTTCAAGAGGAGTGAGGCATCGTCTCCTTTGGAAGCATTGATCTCCGCGGACCTCTCGAGTTTTCAAAGGATGTGAGGCCTCCGGTCGCGATGAGGCGGAGAATTCGGTCTTTCTCTGAGGTCTCCACAGGGGATTCAGACATCCCTTCGTCTTGGGAGATGCAAGACGAGCCTGCATTCAATTCACTGCAGGAATATCCGGCCTTACTTCGAGTCAGAGCATCTCGGTGTCCATTCCACTTGAGGCCACAAACTCAGGGTCCCTCTCACATACCTGTAGCTGAGAGAAGCCTCCTCTTGAGGTGCTTATGGAAAGTTGGTATTCCTCTTGAGTCAAAGCCAGGGACTAAGCTCTCATCTCGAGTTGATTTGGGGTCCAAGGGGAAATTTCCTGTTGCTCCAGTGACCTCAGGATCCCTCTAGACTTGAGACAATGATCTTGGGTTTTCTCTGGAGTGCCATCAAGGAAATCAAGGCTCCTTTCACGTTTGAAGTGGAACACGGAATTGCTCTGCACGCAGTGCAGGGGAATCGGGCCTCATCTCGCGGCGAGGGGGAAGTCTCATGGTTTTTCTCGAGTTGCGGCCGGAACCTGGGGTATATTCTCGAGTTACGACGGGGAGGGCCCTTCCAGACACGTGTTTGTTCAGCGACGTCAGGACTCCTGCCTAGGTGCGAGGGACACCTCGGGATTCTCCTCGAGTCTTGGCATGGCAATTGGGACGCGTCTCCACGTGAGGCGGGTGACCCAGGGTCCCTTTCCACGTGCCACAGGGATCCTGGGACTCCTATCCATTTTCAAGAGGAGTCAGGCATCGTCTCCTTTGGAAGCATTGATCTCCGCGGACCTCTCGAGTTTTCAAAGGATGTGAGGCCTCCGCTCGCGATGAGGCGGAGGACTAGGTCTTTCTCTGTGGTCTCCACAGTGGATTCAGACATCCCTTCGTATTGGGAGATGCAAGACGAGCCTGCATTCAATTCACTGCAGGGATATCCGGCCTTATTTCGAGTCAGAGCATCTCGGTGTCCATTCCAATTGAGGCCACAAACTCAGGGTCCCTCTCACATACCTGTAGCTGAGAGAAGCCTCCTCTTGAGGTGCTTTTGGCCAGTTGGTATTCCTCTTGAGTCGAAGCTAGGGAATAAGCTCTCATCTCGAGTTGATTTCGGGTCCACGGAGCCCTTTCGTGTTGCTCCAGTGACCTCAGGATCCCTCTAGACTTGAGACAGTGATCTTGGGTTTTTTCTGGAGTGCCATCAAGGAAATCAAGGCTACTTTCACGTTTGATGTGGAACACGGAATTGCTCTGCATGCAGTGCAGAGGAATCGGGCCTCAACTCGCGGCGAGGGGGAAATCTCTTGGTTTTTCACGAGTTGCGGCCGGGTCCTGGGGTATATATTGAGTTACAACGGGGAGGGCCCTTCCAGACACGTGTTTGTTTAGCGACGTCAGGACTCCTGCCTAGGTGCGAGGGACACCTCGGGATTCTCCTCGAGTCTTGGCATGGCAATTTGGACCCGTCTCTACGTGAGGCGGGAGATCCAGGGTCCCTTTCCACGTGCCACAGGGATGCTAGGACTCCTATTCATTTTCAAGAAGAGTCAGGCATCGTCTCCTTTGGAAGCATTGATCTCCGCGGACCTCTCGAGTTTTCAAAGGATGTGAGGCCTCCGGTCGCGATGAGGCAGAGAACTCGGTCTTTCTCTGTTGTCTAAACAGGGGATTCAGACATCCCTTCGTCTTGGGAGATGCAAGACGAGCCTGCATTCAATTCACTACAGGGATATCCGGCCTTACTTCGAGTCAGAGCATCTCGGTGTCCATTCCACTTGAGGCCACAAACTCAGGGTCCCTCTCACATACCTGTAGCTGAGACATGCCTCCTCTTGAGGTGCTTGTGGAAAGTTGGTATTCCACTTGAGTTGAAGCCAGGGACTAAGCCCTCATCTCGAGTTGATTTGGGGTCCACGGAGCCCTTTCGTGTTGCTCCAGTGACCTCAGGATCCCTCTAGACTTGAGACAGTGATCTTGGGTTTTCTCTGGAGTGCCATAAAGGAAATCAAGGCTCCTTTCACATTTCATGTGGAACACGGAATTGCTCTGCACGCAGTACAGGGGAATCGGGCCTCATCTCGCGGCGAGGGGGAATTCTCATGGTTTTTCTCGAATTGCGGCCTGAACCTGGGGTATATTTTCGAGTTACGACGGGGAGGGCCGTTCCAGACACCTGTTTGTTCAGCGACGTCAGGACTCCTGCCTAGGTGCGAAGGACACCTCGGGATTCTCCTCGAGTCTTGACATGGCAATTGGGACGCGTCTCCACATAAGGCGGGAGAACCAGTGTACCTTTCCACGTGCCACAGGGATCCTGGGACTCCTATCTATTTTCAAGAGGCGTCAGGCATTGTCTCCTTTGGAAGCATTGATCTCCGCGGACCTCTCGAGTTTTCAAAGGATGTAAGGCCTCCGTTCGCGTTGAGGCAAAGGACTAGGTCTTTCTCTGTGGTCTCCACAGGGGATTCAGACATCCCTTCGTCTTGGGAGATGCAAGACAAGCCTGCATTCAATTCACTGCAGGGATATCCGGCCTTACTTCGAGTCAGAGCATCTCGGTGTCCATTCCACTTGAGGCCACAAACTCAGGGTCCGTCTCACATACCTGTTGCTGAGAGAAGCCTCCTGTTGAGGTGCTTGTGGAAAGTTGGTATTCCTCTTGAGTCGAAGCCAGGGACTAAGCTCTCATCTCGAGTTGATTTGGGGTCCACGGAGCCCTTTCGTGTTGCTCCAGTGACCTCAGGATCCCTCTAGACTTGAGACAGTGATCTTGGGTTTTCTCTGGAGTGCCATCAAGGAAATCAAGGCTCCTTTCACGTTTGATGTGGAACACGGAATTGTTCTGCACGCAGTCCAGGGGAATCGGGCCTCATCTCGCGGCGAGGGGGAAGTCTCATGGTTTTTCTCGAGTTGTGGCCGGAACCTGGGGTCTATTCTCGAGTTACGACGGGGAGGGCCCTTCCAGACACGTGTTTGTTCAGCGACGTGAGGACTCCTGCCTAGGTGCGAGGGCCACCTCGGGATACTCCTCGAGTCTTGGCATGGCAATTGGGACGCGTCTCCACGTGAGGCGGGAGACCCAGGGTCCCTTTCCACGTGCCACAGGGATCCTGGGACTCCTATCCATTTTCAAGAGGAGTCAGGCATCGTCTCCTTTGGAAGCATTGATCTCCGCAGACATCTCGAGTTTTCAAAGGATGTGAGGCCTCCGGTCGCGTTGAGGCGGAGTACTAGGACATTCTCTGTGGTGTCCACAGGGGATTCAGACATCCCTTCGTCTTGGGAGATGCAAGACGAGCCTGCATTCAATTCACTGCAGGGATATCCAGCCTTACTTCGAGTCGAGCATCTCGGTGTCCTTTCCATTTGAGGCCACAAACTCAGGGTCCCTCTCACATACCTGTAGCTGAGAGAAGCCTCCTCTTGAGGGGCTTATGGAAAGTTGGTATTCCTCTTGAGTCGAAGCCTGGGACTAAGCTCTCATCTCGAGTTGATTTGGGGTCCAAGGGGAAATTTCGTGTTGCTCCAGTGACCTCAGCATCCCTCTAGACTTGAGACAGTGATCTTGGGTTTTCTCTGGAGTGCCATCAAGGAAATCAAGGCTCCTTTCACGTTTGATGTGGAAAACGGAATTGCTCTGCATGCAGTCCTGGGGAATCGGGGCTCAACTCGCGGCGAGGGGCAAATCTCATGGTTTTTCTCGAGTTGCGGCGGGAACCTGGGGTATATTCTCGAGTTACGACGGGGAGGGCCCTTCCAGACACGTGTTTGTTCAGCGACGTCAGGACTCCTGCCTAGGTGCGAGGGACACCTCGGGATTCTCCTCGAGTCTTGGCATGGTAATTGGGACGCGTCTCCACGTGAGGCGTGAGACCCAGGGTCCCTTTCCACGTGCCACAGGGATCCTGGGACTCCTATCTATTTTCAAGAGGAGTGAGGCATCGTCTCCTTTGGAAGCATTGATCTCCGCGGACCTCTCGAGTTTTCAAAGGATGTGAGGCCTCCGGTCGCGATGAGGCGGAGAATTCGGTCTTTCTCTGAGGTCTCCATAGGGGATTCAGACATCCCTTCGTCTTGGGAGATGCAAGACGAGCCTGCATTCAATTCACTGCAGGAATATCCGGCCTTACTTCGAGTCAGAGCATCTCGGTGTCCATTCCACTTGAGGCCACAAACTCAGGGTCCCTCTCACATACCTGTAGCTGAGAGAAGCCTCCTCTTGAGGTGCTTATGGAAAGTTGGTATTCCTCTTGAGTCAAAGCCAGGGACTAAGCTCTCATCTCGAGTTGATTTGGGGTCCAAGGGGAAATTTCCTGTTGCTCCAGTGACCTCAGGATCCCTCTAGACTTGAGACAATGATCTTGGGTTTTCTCTGGAGTGCCATCAAGGAAATCAAGGATCCTTTCACGTTTGAAGTGGAACACGGAATTGCTCTGCACGCAGTGCAGGGGAATCGGGCCTCATCTCGCGGCGAGGGGGAAGTCTCATGGTTTTTCTCGAGTTGCGGCCGGAACCTGGGGTATATTCTCGAGTTACGACGGGGAGGGCCCTTCCAGACACGTGTTTGTTCAGCGACGTCAGGACTCCTGCCTAGGTGCGAGGGACACCTCGGGATTCTCCTCGAGTCTTGGCATGGCAATTGGGACGCGTCTCCACGTGAGGCGGGTGACCCAGGGTCCCTTTCCACGTGCCACAGGGATCCTGGGACTCCTATCCATTTTCAAGAGGAGTCAGGCATCGTCTCCTTTGGAAGCATTGATCTCCGCGGACCTCTCGAGTTTTCAAAGGATGTGAGGCCTCCGCTCGCGATGAGGCGGAGGACTAGGTCTTTCTCTGTGGTCTCCACAGTGGATTCAGACATCCCTTCGTATTGGGAGATGCAAGACGAGCCTGCATTAAATTCACTGCAGGGATATCCGGCCTTATTTCGAGTCAGAGCATCTCGGTGTCCATTCCAATTGAGGCCACAAACTCAGGGTCCCTCTCACATACCTGTAGCTGAGAGAAGCCTCCTCTTGAGGTGCTTTTGGCCAGTTGGTATTCCTCTTGAGTCGAAGCTAGGGAATAAGCTCTCATCTCGAGTTGATTTCGGGTCCACGGAGCCCTTTCGTGTTGCTCCAGTGACCTCAGGATCCCTCTAGACTTGAGACAGTGATCTTGGGTTTTTTCTGGAGTGCCATCAAGGAAATCAAGGCTACTTTCACGTTTGATGTGGAACACCGAATTGCTCTGCATGCAGTGCAGAGGAATCGGGCCTCAACTCGCGGCGAGGGGGAAATCTCTTGGTTTTTCACGAGTTGCGGCCGGGTCCTGGGGTATATTCTCGAGTTACAACGGGGAGGGCCCTTCCAGACACGTGTTTGTTTAGCGACGTCAGGACTCCTGCCTAGGTGCGAGGGACACCTCGGGATTCTCCTCGAGTCTTGGCATGGCAATTTGGACCCGTCTCTACGTGAGGCGGGAGATCCAGGGTCCCTTTCCACGTGCCACAGGGATGCTAGGACTCCTATTCATTTTCAAGAAGAGTCAGGCATCGTCTCCTTTGGAAGCATTGATCTCCGCGGACCTCTCGAGTTTTCAAAGGATGTGAGGCCTCCGGTCGCGATGAGGCAGAGAACTCGGTCTTTCTCTGTTGTCTAAACAGGGGATTCAGACATCCCTTCGTCTTGGGAGATGCAAGACGAGCCTGCATTCAATTCACTACAGGGATATCCGGCCTTACTTCGAGTCAGAGCATCTCGGTGTCCATTCCACTTGAGGCCACAAACTCAGGGTCCCTCTCACATACCTGTAGCTGAGACATGCCTCCTCTTGAGGTGCTTGTGGAAAGTTGGTATTCCACTTGAGTTGAAGCCAGGGACTAAGCCCTCATCTCGAGTTGATTTGGGGTCCACGGAGCCCTTTCGTGTTGCTCCAGTGACCTCAGGATCCCTCTAGACTTGAGACAGTGATCTTGGGTTTTCTCTGGAGTGCCATAAAGGAAATCAAGGCTCCTTTCACATTTCATGTGGAACACGGAATTGCTCTGCACGCAGTACAGGGGAATCGGGCCTCATCTCGCGGCGAGGGGGAATTCTCATGGTTTTTCTCGAGTTGCGGCCTGAACCTGGGGTATATTTTCGAGTTACGACGGGGAGGGCCGTTCCAGACACCTGTTTGTTCAGCGACGTCAGGACTCCTGCCTAGGTGCGAAGGACACCTCGGGATTCTCCTCGAGTCTTGACATGGCAATTGGGACGCGTCTCCACATAAGGCGGGAGAACCAGTGAACCTTTCCACGTGCCACAGGGATCCTGGGACTCCTATCTATTTTCAAGAGGCGTCAGGCATTGTCTCCTTTGGAAGCATTGATCTCCGCGGACCTCTCGAGTTTTCAAAGGATGTAAGGCCTCCGTTCGCGTTGAGGCAAAGGACTAGGTCTTTCTCTGTGGTCTCCACAGGGGATTCAGACATCCCTTCGTCTTGGGAGATGCAAGACAAGCCTGCATTCAATTCACTGCAGGGATATCCGGCCTTACTTCGAGTCAGAGCATCTCGGTGTCCATTCCACTTGAGGCCACAAACTCAGGGTCCGTCTCACATACCTGTTGCTGAGAGAAGCCTCCTGTTGAGGTGCTTGTGGAAAGTTGGTATTCCTCTTGAGTCGAAGCCAGGGACTAAGCTCCCATCTCGAGTTGATTTGGGGTCCACGGAGCCCTTTCGTGTTGCTCCAGTGACCTCAGGATCCCTCTAGACTTGAGACAGTGATCTTGGGTTTTCTCTGGAGTGCCATCAAGGAAATCAAGGCTCCTTTCACGTTTGATGTGGAACACGGAATTGTTCTGCACGCAGTCCAGGGGAATCGGGCCTCATCTCGCGGCGAGGGGGAAGTCTCATGGTTTTTCTCGAGTTGTGGCCGGAACCTGGGGTCTATTCTCGAGTTACGACGGGGAGGGCCCTTCCAGACACGTGTTTGTTCAGCGACGTGAGGACTCCTGCCTAGGTGCGAGGGCCACCTCGGGATACTCCTCGAGTCTTGGCATGGCAATTGGGACGCGTCTCCACGTGAGGCGGGAGACCCAGGGTCCCTTTCCACGTGCCACAGG